>NW_025999977.1:56076265-56189981 GCF_001458135.2 Marmota marmota marmota
AGGGGGAAAGGGAGTGAGGGAGGGAGGGAGGGAGAGAGAGAAGGAGGGAAGGAAGAAAAAAAATAAATTTAAAGATCAGAAACCAGGAAGGTCCCATTACATGGAATATTCGTTATTCATTGTGTTCAATGATAGGAAGCCCACGTGGGTTCCCACGCCGTGGCTGTGTTATGGTGGTTCCTGCTGCAGCAGGAGGAAGAGAGGGAACCCAGTGCAGCACCCTGCCCAGCCGCCTTCTCCACAGTGATGTGGCTTTGCTCTCCGAGGGGCCCACCTGGGGGTTCTTTCTGTCCTCCTCTCCGAGGGTCCACACAGCTTATGCCCTGCTAGGATGACCCCAGGAAGGGGCAGGAGTCCTGACCCTTGCTCCCTGTCGCATCCTCAGCCTGGGACTACAGTTGTCCATGTTGAGGGAAGTGAGTGTCTGGTCTGGCCTCTAGAGACCACCTTGTTTGTAGCTCTGTGAGTGGCCTTTGGCTGCCTCCTCTGTGGTCATTGTCACCACCGTTTCTCAGCCTGGCTCTTCTTTGTCTGGGAGCAGGCAGGGAACTCCCCTTGCTCCTCTCTCCGCTGGGCCCCAGACCCCAGCCAACTCTGGCCCCATAGCTGCAGCTGTGGGCGGCACCCTTGATCCAGGTAAATGTTCTGAAGTCTGCCTTCGCCCTCCTCTTCCACATCAGGGCATCTCACTCATCCCACCTGGCAGATGAGGGTCCCATCTCCTGGGCACCTCCCCAGCCTACTCTCAAAGTCATGGGCAGGTGGGGAGGCGGGAGAGGAGGCAGGAAGGGTGGGGACTTGGAGGTGGCTTACTTCCGGAGCACTCAGTCCTTCCAAGGTGGAGGAGCAGAGAGGGCTGATACCTCGGGAATTCTTATCCCCCAGGAACTCTTTCCTTTCAGTCCTCTCGGTCAGCACCCCTATTGAAGTCAAGGGGGACATGGTAGCAATGACAAGTATTCTTTTCTAGTTGGCCTATTTCTGCCAGTTTCACAATGGTGAGTTCTGCACTGAGACTGTGGTCATCCTGGGGAGGGTCACAAAGGGACACAAAAGTGACATATCAAATTATTGCATAAGTAAACACTTGGAATCATCCTGAGGCTTTATAAGTCCTAAATCAGAATGACTTGACATGGGAAGCAATTTAGGTGAAGTACATCAATTAGGGTTGCTAGATTTAGCAAATAAAAATACAAGGCACCCAATTAAATTTGGATTTCAGATATATAAAAACATTTATTTTAGTAAAAGTATGTCTCATGTAATATTTCAAACATGCTTATACTAAAAAAATTATTCTTTATTTATCTGAAATTCAAATATAACTAGGCATCCAGCTCTTTATCTGCAACTTTATAACCAGCCCCATGACATGTGGATGCAAAGATAGAGATGGAGAGACAAATAAGGCTCCCCAGCAGGAAGGGGACCTGTTAAACAGGCATGATGGTGAGGCTCGGAGATGATGATAATGAGTGCTACTTTTTGGGAACCTACTTTGAGTTGGGCACTAAGCCAATGTTTTGCATGTATTATCTCCGTTAATTCTCAGAGACTCTGGAAAGCAGCTCTGATTATGATTGTGAGTTACACATCCCTAACCTCCAAATCCAAAATACTCTAAAACCTGAATCTTTTTGAGTGCCACATGTAGAAAATTCCACACCATGAAATTTGGGTTTCATGCACCAAGTTATCAAAACTAATGTATAAAATTACCTACCAGAAATGTGCACATGGTATATATGAATCACAAGTGAATCTTGTGTTCAGCTTGGGTCCCATTCTCAAGATACCTCATTATGTTTATGAAAATATTCCAAAAATCTGAAAAAAAAACTCCAAATTTGAACCACTTTGGGTCCCAAGCACTTTGAAGAAGGCCTACTCACCTGTACCTCTTATCCTCGATGAGGAAACAGGCCAGATAAGCAAAAGTAGCTTTCTAGAATCATCTCAGCAGCACAGGTGGGACTGGGCTGAGCAGACCCAAGGGTGTGGGTCTAGTGACCTGCACACTAGTGCTCTAGGGAGACTCCAGGAACATGAGGAAAGGCTGACCATCCCAGACCCATGGAAGGGACACTGGGTCTTGAAAGTTATAAAGTTGCACCAGGGGGTGGGAAAGGGAAAGCAGCAAGCAGGAAACTGTGCAGAGGTGTAGACTGTAAAGCAGGCGTGGCCATGGGATCCAGGGAGAGGCACTCACGAGAACAGATGCAGAGAAAGTCATTGAGCAAAGTTTAGGAGAGACCAGGAGCCCTGCCAAAGAGTTGGAACCCATCCCAAAGACGCTGAGAGAAGGGCACAACCAAAGCTAACCCTCAACTGGACGACATTACTTTGGTTGTCAGGCAGGAGTAGGTTAGATGAGAGAGAGAAGAGGCTCTGTCAGAGGACCGGGATGCAGAGCTGGACCAGGAGCCTTGCAGGGAGCATCAGCAGACGCAGGCTCTCAATACACAGGGAAGGCCAGGACCCTCTGCAGCACTGGGCTCAGTGGGGCAGGACACTGGAGTCCACCCGGCTTGGACACACTGACCTGCCCCCATGCACTCTCCGTGTTCCAAATGTGCTGTATCTTCTGAAAGGCTATTTTGACACCTTTGTGAAACTTAAAAAAATTCATCATGGGCGTTTGTTTCCAAGAAACTCTGAGGAAGAGGCAACTGACTAACTTCAGGGCACAGCTGACTAAATCCAAATTCTGGGGAAAGCTGACTCCATGAGCCTTTCTGTTTGCAATGAGTAAGAGCGAAAACACGACAACTCGTATCACCACTGTAATAAGTTACAGTTTGATGAAATAAAAACACAATGGATGGAATCCAGAGGAATATGGCTCAAATTAAAACATCCACAAAAGCATGCTCTGTGTGCCCCATTCCTCATTCCTTAGGACCACAGGGACCAAACACTCAGCTTCTGCCCAGCCCCAGCCCAGCTCCAGCCCAGGTCACAGGGTGTTCCAGGACGGCAGCAAGGAGTGAACCAAGGTCTTCCCTTGGCATTTGCAGTGATTTCCTCCCCAAACTGGAGGAAAAACTCCATGCTGCAACCAGCTGAGCGTGTTTTAATAACTACTACGCGGAGTTAAAGATGCACAGCCGTGGCTCACTCTTCACATCTCCGCACAGTCCTGGCAGCAAAATGCTGCTTTTGCACAGTGTTTTCCTTTCTTTTATTTCCTTAAGGGAAGGGTTTAAAATAATTTATTCTTAATATTCTGCCTGCCTAGTATCTGAGAGTAAAGATGATCTTGACTGCAGCACTCCAAGGACATTCTCAAGCAGTGAACAGCGGGCTGGTGGGCATTTGGTGTGGTCGGACCTCCTGTATGTTTTACTTTGTGTCTCCATCCACAAATTAGGTTGAACTCCAATATTTCAGGTTCAGAGGAAGCCCTTAAATTTAAAAGTGGGTGCCCAGGAGAAAGGAAGAGAGCAGTGGTGCGTCACTGCCCAACCAGAGGTGGAATGGGGGTTTCTCAGCCTGGATGTGCTGACCTATGGTCCAGGTGAGCAGGCTGCCCTTCTGAGCTTGGAGCTTGAAGCACTCTCTGTTCTGCCTCCAGCCATCTTCCAAGCAAACAGAGAGCTCCACGTACTTGTGGCTGGGCTCACCTCTTGCTCTAACTCTCCTGGGGAAGAGGAATATTCTCGCTTCACCTCTGGGAAGCCATATGTTTATATGTGTGTTTTTTGTTGGTTTGGTTTGGTTTGGTTTTGGGTGGGGAGGGGAGGAGATGGCAAGTAAGTGTGTTCTCTGACTCTTGTCTCCTACATCCTGGTCCTGAAGTCTGCACAAGACCTTCCTGGATCTCATAGGACGCTTTCAGTCAAATGTGCATGCAGCACCAGTTTTCTTCACGATGTTGTAGTGTCAGGAAAATGTTTTAAAGTCGATGTCTACACCATGGAGAACACACTAAGACCAAGGGCAAATGCAGTTTCTAAGCCCACCCATCGATCCTGTGCCTGCAGCTAACATGTTGCTGTCCGTGAGTTCAGGGAAGCCACGCCATAACTGCAGATGTCAGAGAACTAGAAAAGATCAACGAGAAATAGCAGCTACGTGGATTTTTAAGCCCAATAGATCCATAATTCCACCCGAGTTGAGAAGCTGATTTTCCTAAGATAAGGGAGTGCTGCCTTCCATGGCCAGTGTGGACAGTGGAGAGAAGCAGCAGGCCAGTGGACACTGAGGGTGTTGCTGTTTGTGGGAAAATATATAAAAGGGGACACCACAAGAGATGACTTCATGATCTGTGCCTCAATTTTCTCTTTGTCAGGATGGGAAGCTTGGCTGAAATCCTGTTTGAAGTACTTTTACATCAATGACCATGAGCCTATAATCCTTGGAATATATCAGACTATCATTTGAAGGGACAATGACAGCAGAATTGTACTGTTTGAGCATTCACTGGGATGAGGACCACAATCAAACGGCCAGGAATTAGACTTACCTAGTTAACCTTAGTTTATTCTTTATGTTACTTTCTCACCATATTTCCTAAATCACAAGCTAAGAATATCAATTTCCCTGCTTAAAAAATTATAAAAACATCGTATAATTCTCTAAAAAATCAGCCCAGTTTCCCAGCTGTAACTTCCCGTCCAACCACAGCAGAGCATGTCTGGCTTTCAGCCCACCCCTGTCCTTTCTACTCTCCCCATTCTGGGTCTGTTGGCCAAACAAAGCCTCCTGGTACGCCCTGGACACACCCTAGGCCCCTGTGGACCAGTGTCGTCCAAGTGCTCCACTGATGGCCTCTCTCCACCATTCACCTCCTCCCTTCTGCCCCAATCCCTGGACTTTCCATATTGTACCCATTCCTGGAGTTCCATTTCTAATACAATTTATCCCTAAACAAATTCCTGATTCTGCAACAAAATGTCAAGCTCTGGAGACTTGGTGTGTGCTTCTTAGAAACTTCCCCCATCTGTACTACTTTCTACCTGTCTTCTGGGTTACGAATTCTTTAAGGACAGGGGCCTTTGATGAGGTCTAGGAGCAGAGATAGAAGGCCACCTGGTGCAGTGGAAGCAGGCCCCCCACCCCACCCCACCCCTGTCCTTGTCTGACACCGAACTTGCTCTCTGTTCTGCTCAGTTTCCTTGGCTCTGGACACTGGGAAGAGTAATTGGCTTTCTCATGCTGTGGCTCTGGAGCACTGTCTAGGGCCACCACAATGAAGGTGTTCCTGCACCGAATGACATCAAGCAGTTCAATAGCATCACATCATGGCTTTTTGCAGGAAATAAAAGTAACCCGGCAGGAGGACTCCGTGGCTCTTCAGCAAGGTGACATTCCCCCCAAACCTAGCAGTGCCTGCTCCCCCGGCTCCCTGCAGGGTCAAACAGCGCTCTGTGGGCTGACCAAGAAGACCACTCCAGTCCAAGCTCTGTGATTTGAAACTCAGCAGCTATATCCTTCTCCAGCAAATCAGCAACCTTGTGACTTCATACAATGAAAATCCTGTTCTCCATGGCAGTGTCCTCGGCCATCAGGCTGAATACCCTGTCTCTGATGAGGCAGAAAATACATTGTCCAGGTGCTGGTTTCTGGGCAATGCCTGAAAAATTTTTTAGAAGTCAAATCAGTAAGCTATGGCTGTTGTCTGTAGTCTAACCACTAGTTTTCTACAGTGAGGACAAGCCACCATCCCCAGCAGCAGCCACTACTTCAGTGGTCCCCTCTTTCCCTGTGCTCTTACCCAGAGCCAATTGATTTTTTTTTTAATTTTTTTTTTAGCTGTAGATGGACCAAATATCTTTATTTTTATTTATTTATTTTATGTGGTGCTGAGGATCGAACCTAGTGCCTCACGCACGCGAGGCAAGCGCTCTACCACTGAGCTACAACCCCAGCCCTAGCCAATTGATTTTTGTAGTCTGACAACAAACCCAGCTCCAGATGTGGAAGGTTCAGGAGGCCTTCTGCAACAATGGTTCTGCCTTCATGCTCTTGGCCACAAGTCGAGGACCATGAAGCTCTGCAGGTAGCTCAGAAGCAGAACAACTTGCTGCAGTATAAAGGGAAAGAATTGGACTGTGAAAGAATGTCAAGAATGGATGAAGAGATTCCTTAAGAGCCCAGGAATCTGACTTGGCTGAGAGCGCTGCTTGCAGACTTGGAGTGAAGGAGGGCAGAATCACCCTAGCTGCTGTCCACAGAGCAGCTGTAGATAATGCCTCCCCTGTGGACACGCAGCTTCAGGGCATACCCCTTCTATTTGAAGCCTGGTTGCTGCTACAAAACAGAGACAGACAGAAAAGAATAAAAAAGAAAAAAGGGAGAAATTCTGTCTCCCATGAATGGTATTTAATCCCTATTTACTGTAAGTAAAAATAATGCTTCTCAATAAAATTTTTCTTAATTGCTCCTAGTAGGCTAAAATTTCAAGTATTATGTTACATAAAGTATTACATGAGAAAAATACTTCTCCTTGGGCCTATGGTGAGGATATTGAAAAAAATCATCATTTTATTTTTTAAAAAAACATCTAGGCTACTCTCTGTCACTACACACAAGACAAACTGCTGATTTAAATATATTTTTTATATTTTTAAAGTAATTATTCATGAATTTATAATCCTATCTGGCCAAAACAGGAAGGAAAAAAAAAAAGAAAAAAGAAACAAAAACTCTCTCGCTCTTCATATGAAACCTTTTGTTAATGATGCAACTGTTCCCCAAAGATGTAGCCCAAACCCTCTGACCTTGAGTCTCTCTTGCTTCGATCGTGCTTTATTGGGTCAATCGCCAAACATTTTTTCCCTGTCATCACTTTAAAAGTCTCTCTTCCTCATTCTTTACTTCATAAATAAAGACCATGCCCACCACCTATCCTATGGCCCAAATGCTCCTCCACCCTCTAACAAGGTGGGAGCTGGGGGCACTTCCCAGAACAACTGGCCCTTTCCTTTTCTCCCTCCCCACCAAGCTCCTGGAGGACACGAAGGACCCTGTCCACACTCAGAGCAGCGAGCATGATGCTCAGGCTGGACTTGGGCTGCCCGAGCCACCTTGGACTCTCACCCTTGTCCTGACTTCTGAATGTGTCACATGAGTCTTTTTCTGCCTAATCCTGAAATCCAGCCCCCACATGTGCCCAGATTTGGTTTCTTGTACCTGAAGACTGAATGTCACTCACTGATAATATCTAGTCCTTTTCCTGTGCTAATATCGCACACCTCCAAACCTCGTTTCAAAATAAAGTGGTGCCCTTGAATCCCAAATGCAGTGTCTGGGACCTTGATGCCACTGATTCTGTCCTGAGGCTGAGCGACTGCTGGGTGGTGTGTCTCCCGCCACACGGGCTACTGGAAGCATCCTGTGCCTGCCCTGAGAGCTGGCCTAAGGCTCCAGTAGTGCGCATCACAGCTCTTCCAGAATCTTCCTCACCCAAGACCCTCTGGGGAACAGGTTTTAAGAAGGCAAAGCCCCTCGGTCATATTCTGCAGTCCTGAAGCCCCCCCCCCCCGTTAGAGAAGTATCACGTCACCAAGTGAAGGTTTGGGTCAGTTATTCTAGACATGAACTAGTAAGCACTTCCTGAAAAGGGACGGCTCTCAGAAGACGCTGGGATGTGCTCTGGAGCTCCCTGACTATGGCCAGAACACTTTCCAATACTGATGCTAAAATTATATTACCAAAAACCTTATTTAGAAATCATTGATGGATCATCTAACTACTGTCCCCAATCTCTCTCCTGAGCCCTCTTTTTGCAGTGCCCACCTATGTGGACATGGACATCCAGAGGGCACCTTGGCTTCCCTCGGCTCCTCAAACATCATCTTCTTTAGATCAATGACTGCAGCATGGGCTAAAAACATGTTCATTTCCGATTCCTCTTTGATTCTTGCCCCCCACATTAAATCAGGTACTGAGTCTTACTCTTTCTGCTTCCTCACTTACCTTAGGTCCCCCTCCCCTTTCCGTTTTCTGTTAGGACTCAAGCTTAGGCGGTTACTGTCTCTGACCCGGATTCTTCAGCAGTCCCTGACCTGTCGACTCATCCTGATATGCTGCTTACATGCTTTCCCTCAGATTCACCCTCCATCTCAGAACAGACCTACAAAGCAAAGTCTCCTATTCTGGGGATATTAAGGGTTCCCCAAGTCTGTGCCCAGCTGTCTTGCTGGTCTGTTCCCTTGCAGAGGTCACAAAGCATGTCCTTCCTTGGTGATTGCAGCAACCCTGTGAGTTGCTCTCCCATCTGTGACTTTGGCTTATTATTTCACCTTATGAACAAGGAAACCGATGTGTACGAATCACCCCCGCATCCAAGAGTTTCCATTACTCACTCAAAGTCACATGCAAAGTCAGAGGGAGATGCAAAGCGGAGGCTCCCTGTGTTATTGTCCCCCCAGCTTTCTGAGAACACTCTTGCGAGGGTGAATTCTGAGAATGCCTTTGCTCTGTCCAGGCAGGAGCATTTCCTCTGCCCCATGCTCCTAAAGGCTATCTGCACACATCTATTAGGCCAGGGTCATGGGCAGATTGTTTATTGCCAAGTCAGCCAACAGTGGTATTCGAGCGAGATGGATCTATGGTTTTGGTTTTGCTGGTTTTTTGTCATCCGGCAGCATCTGGCACACATACCAGGAAGTGCTCCACAAAAAATAATCCCATCTCCTTTGTGACCCGGCACCGGAGACCTGAGGGGATCTGGTACCGCTGTGCACCTGAGGGAGCCTCCCTCGTGTGGCATCGTGACTGAGGAGGCTATTCACTTGCTCTGTTGCACATGGAAATGTGCATCTTGCTAAACCTGAGACCAGAACTGACTTTGGAAAATCAATTGGTCATTGTAGTCCGATAATGTGAGGTAAATTTTATGAGACTAACCTAAACTCTTAGCATGAGCCACAGGGCATTAGGGCCTACAGCCATGTCTGGTTTTGAAAGAACATTTGTATTTTTCTTCAAATGCCCTTATGAATAATTCAGCTATAATAGAGCTATAATAATATAAAGCTATAGATGAGCTCTTCAAATATTTAACAGAAATTGAACAATAAATTTAACCCCTGATGTTCCCATAAAATGACTAAGCTTGAACATATAAATGTTTTATGAGTGACTAAGTAACATCTTGAATATTCTTGTTGGTATAAGACAGATTTAATTGAGAATTACAGGAAGGAATCTGGGACTTGGTTTCTACTGTGGTTAAATGTGTCTGATTTCCCAAATTTCAACACGATTAACAAATGTTAAGCAAAGGCGTAAGTCTTGCATTATGACCTGTGTGTATCAAACAAGCCCAAACCGTGGCAAGAAGATCAGTCAGCAAATGCTTAGGAATGCATTGGTTAAATCTGAGTCCTTAAGGTTTGCAGGATTGAACTGGAGAGATCATAATTCATCAGAACGGTGTTTCCTGATTATTTTCAGGCACTGTCTATTGGTTACCTAGAAAAGCCCCAGCAAGTCATAAAGGGTGAAAACCCTGGATCGTCTCTGAACACCTTCATTCGGCACCTTCCTGACTGCCTGTCTGTGCGCGGTCAGCTCATCTGAGTTAGAACCAAGTGCTAATGGGACCCAGTCACAGTCCCAGCTGCCTCCTCCCTCCGCAGGGGCTGGCAAGCTGGAAAGCACTAGTGCCTTTTAATTCTGAGTTTGGGGTTTGGGGGCACTGTTGAAGCTGAGACCAGCACCTTCACTGAAGGCTCACTGAACAATTATTATGGAAAAAATGCTACTTTAAAAATAAAGATATGTGAGGCATGCTTTACTGGATTTAATACTCTGATCACAACCTTACAACTTCAAGTCAGTAGATCATTGGCACAGATGCTTTCAAGTTTTCTTTTCTTTTTTTTTAATACTTATTCTTTTATTATATTTTTAATTCTTCGCACCCTTGGTGAGTTAGAATTATTTTACAATTGAAACTATTTCTGAAACAAAATATATAGTAGTATATACTCCATATTCAATAGGTTAAATTTCAGGAAAACTAGAGACAAAAGAAAGATAACTGATATTAAAACCCTTTTCTGATTTCCTATTCTCCCTGCAAACTTCCCTTTTCCCCCTGAGACTGTGTTCTTTCGGTCTCATATCTCCCTCCTTGTCTTCAATGTCTTTCTAACTTCTGCCTGTAACTGAAGTTCTCTAGTGCTTTAAACTAAAGTGCTTACCGAAAGCCAGTTCTAACCCAGAAAACCAGACTAGACCCAGAAATAGACGTCAACAATGTGTGGTTTCTACACTTAGGAGCTCCTAGCCCAGTGAAAGGAACAATAACACAAACAGAACCCCAAAGCTACAGTGAGGAAATTTCCAGCAGAGGTTGTCAAGGTGAAAGGAAAAGGGGACTGAGAGGGACCTTTGGAGAGTGGGGGTTGTGGAGGAGAGCAGGCATCCGAGGCACTGAAAGTTGAACCTCATGTCGTCCCAGAAGCACAACATTTTATAAGCTGAGAAATCTCCAGCTGCCATTGAGAATATTGGTTTTCATGCAACCCTTCTTTACATGTATTGTCTGAGAAACTTCATTGAGGCACTGACTTAATTGCCAAGTAATAATTCTAATGTTTGGATGTAGAAGGAATTGGAGTTTCAATGTCATGTAGATATTTATAACAAACAATAGTGCTTGATGTAATAGACTCCAAATTATTCTCAATTGTCCTATTGTGTGAATTATTTATGAACTTTTACACATCTGTAAACTCTTAGAATAAACCATTTTTAACTGTTCCATACATAGAAAAAAAGATCAAATATCTTTCCACATAATTTACTTACAATTCATTGATTTAATCCAATGTATCTTATGTGTATAAATTGCAACATTTTAGTGGCCCAGATGCTTAACCATTGGATATTGCAATTGTGTTTGTTTTACCAGTGCCCCTAAGTGGACTCAAACTTTTGGGAATTACTGAGTAAAAATTGAATAATGGACAAAACTGTAAATTCATTTTCCTGTTTCTTAAAATTTTATTTCAAGAAAATAAATAACTACTCAATTATTACCCCAATATGGATGAATAAAATAGGAGAAGGCTCAAGGAAACTGGCATGTTTAGCACCTCCTCTGGGCAAGTGTCATTACATGGATTATCATATCTTATCACCATAAGAAGTCAATGAAGAAGTGTGGAATTATCACTTAGATCAGTATTCATTGAGTTTTATTGCCTCTGTTTTATCAAAAAAATTAGACTTCTCTTTGCAAGATCTACAGGTCAAGGTTGGCCCATCTCTACACCCACACACAGCTAGCATGGAGCCACTTAGAAAGTTGAATCTGGCATTGATTTTTAACCACAAGATAAGCTACATGGATTTTGCTAAACCTGTATCTGCCCCAATAGTAAATCTCTTACCCACACCATTGATTAGATATAGAAAGTAGCTAAATCATGTTGAACGCGTTGGAAGCCTTGTGATGGATCTGACCTTGGCCTTCCTGGGAGTGACCCTATGGTGGTAAGAATAATGAACCCCAAAGATATCTGTGCCCAGACTCTGTAATCTAAGAAAGTTATAATACACAGCAAAGAAAGAAATTATAACTATAATTAAGATTTTAGAATTAGAACATTCTCCTAAACTGTCTGGTATAATTAATTCCTGGTATAAACCTTTAAAAGTGGAGAACTTTCTCTGGACGGAAACAGAAAGAGCAGAAAGAGAAACCAGAGAGATTTCAGAGTGAGAAAGTTTCCATGCACCATTGCTGACTCTGAGATACAGGTGCACAATGAGGGCCAGAGGGAGGTCTAGGAAACGTCCAGTGATTGGCAAAGACAAGCGGCAGGAAAGGAGGACTCAGTCCTGGATTAGAATGGAACAGGTTCTGCCAACAGGGATAAAGAAGCTGGACACAGGGTCCTCTTCTAACTCTGGATGAGAGCTCAGCTGCCCACACCTCTGTTCCCGTCTCGACCAACCGAAGCAGATCTTGCAGAGAGACCTTAAGCCTCCAGCACACACAATGTGAGGTGCAGCCTTCACCAGCAAGGGGACCTGCTGCAGCATTCGGCCACCGGGCGTGCAGCCCCGGCCCCCGCCAGCCTGGTAGCTGCTGCCCTCCCTCCCCTCTTCCCAGCAGTCATCCACGTCACTACCAGAGCTTGCTGTGCCATTGAGCAGTAGACATTTTTGAATCACAAAATTCAGTATCACAAATGGTCCCCAAAGGTCATTGTTCCTATTTTTCTGCTTTTAATAAACTATGTTATAACAAAATGCTAGTTTTGAGCCAAACACTAAGATCAAAAGACCATATGAAATTAAATTGATTCTTCTGGCATTTCCCATATACTCACAAATCTGGTCATTTCTTTTTCACAAATAGCTTATCTACTATAAAATAACAAGTTCTGGTGTTAAGGTACATGGCACATCGTGAGCTCTAGGTCCACCGCAGTAGTAGAGAGGGCCCCGCAGGGGTGTGGCTGCTTTCCAGAGCTGTTACTTCCCAGACAAACACCAGGGCGCAGTGGGCCAGGTAGTCTCACTCAGGAAAGCCATGGTGAGTCTGAGTTTGGCCAACCTTTTGCTTCATTTTTTCTTCCTTCCAAGGAGCTGCTGAGAAACGTGTCCCTTGATCTCACTACACTTGTCCTCTGTCATCAATCTCCGTGGCTGGGTAGCTCATTACTACTCACTCATGGCTTTCAACGCACCCACTTATGACCTCAGTTCTCTGGTGGGGAGTGCAGCACTGACTTAGCCGACTCTCTACTTTGGGGTCTTACCAGGGTGCACCACGGGGGCTTCGTGCTCATCAGAGACTGGAAGGGGAAAGGTTGATTCATTTTCATTTTGCTCTGGGACTGAGTGTCTCTTTTTCTGGCTGGCTGCCAGCGGGAACCATGCTCACCTCCTGGAGTTTGCTTCTAGTTCCTGGCCACGGGATCCTCTCACAGGTGGTCTTAAAGACCTACCCCAGTGTGGCCGCTCACTTCTTCAGGGCAGGCTCAAGTTCTCTCTCGCTTCTTACGAGGGGCCCTCCTGCTTCAGTCAGGACAGTCTCCTTCGGTTAACTCCAAGTCAGCCGACTAGGAAGAGGAATCACTTCTGCAAATGCCCACCTACCTCCCAGGATGGTGCTTCACGGGGTGAGTATGCCACAGGCTGGGCTCTGTGGACATCCCACAATTATGACCACCACATCTTCCTTAAACCACAGCTGGGGGGGTGGGGTGGGGGGTGGAGAACATTTGGAAGGGAAAAATCTGTCCTGAGCAATAACAACCTCCCTAGACCAGGATGTACAGGGGTTAAAGGTAAGCTCTGGAATTAGCGGGTTTACTGGTTACAGTTCATTTGTGTAAGCCACAAGAACACTGCTTCTTCCCAGAGAGAAGTCAGAGTGCTCAACAGGGAGCGAAGAGATTACTTCAGTGGTGCATGAAGTCCATGGTAGTTGGTGAGGTTGTGTTCCGATAAGACTTTATTTACTAGAGCAGGCAGAGGTCAGATCTGGCCCTCAGCTCACAGGGTTTGCAGCTCTGTGCTCTAAGATAATGAAAACAAAACCAAATGGCTCCCCTCAATATCATCCATCATTGCTGGAAAACAAACGTTTCAAAATCATTTGGTACATTTCCTAACATGCTTTAATATTCCTTAATGTGAAATTTGATTTTATCAGATGAACTTAAGTTAGCAGCCAGTTCCTATAATTTTTGTTGTGCGTAAGATAGTTTCTGAAATCGGATACAGGCAATTGTCTGATTCGAGGCTTTCGTTGCTCTGCAGCCCCTGACAAAAACAGGGTCCTCTCTGTCCCGTCTCTGTTCCCTGTGGGCTCCATGTCACTAACTTGCTTTGGTACAGTGCTTTTCATTCTGGGTTAATTTTCTTAATTTCACTTTCTGCCTCCATGCCTTCTTCTCTTATTTTTGACCACTCTTCTTACATCTCTATCTGAAGGCAGATTCCAGAAGGAGACAAAAGCTGAAAAGAGCAAGTCGACACAGAAACTGTGAACATAGCAGGCCTGGAGCAGCGCTGTGTGACGAGGGAAGAGGGAAGAGAACTCCAAGGGGCACAGGATCCGCAAGAGAACGTGGAGCTGCAGAAGCGCACCCCTCCAGATGCTGAAAGCAGCACATGGTTTCACTGGAGAGTGGAGGACTTGGGTCAGGCTCTGGCAGAACGTGCTGGGACATGCCCTCAGGAGCCTGCAGTGAGTGCGCCCCAGCCGCAGAGCCAGGCACCAAGGAGAGCTGTTCACTGGAGGCCCCAGGACACACTTGCCCTGGGGACCAGGATAAGCTGCTTCCCCCTGGGCACTGCCAGCCCAGCTCCTGGGAGCCCTGCTGAGTCTGCCAAGCAAGCCCCAGAGGGGAACACAAAATCCACTCCTCCTAAAGCGTCTCTTCAGCACCCCCTGCAGACCTGACGTCATGCCAGACAGCACAGGGGAAAAACTGAAGGGCTCAGATTCATTTTCACAAAGCAGACGAGAAAGATGAACCTGGCGCTGAGCAGCCCCGAGCCAACAACCTGCACTCTCACTTTCTGTTTTGCCTTTTGTCTTTAATATGGTCTTTTCTCCATCCTGTCTTCTCTAGACTTTGTCAACTTACAGTACATAAACTCCCAGGTTTCTTGGTGTTTCCACACTGTGCTGTTTTCTTCATCCCCGGGGCCAGCCTGCCCAGTCTCCTACTGCACATGATAAGCAGTTTCTCCAACGAACGTAGGCAGCTCACCCTGCACCTGTCAATCGCACAGTTTTCTACCAAGAGCTGCCACAGACCCACCAGGCCACCAGTGTCCCCAGGCACATTTAAAGGCTTAAATCCTATGCCAGGCCCCAGTTTCCCTATAAAAACTAGGAAGCATATGCCACAGCATGCCAAGAAGGAAGGGATACTTCTACCAAAACTGTGAACTGATTCATGCTACCAAGTGCTTCTGGTGTCTCAGCCAGGAGTGTGTGACACTGAAAACACATCTGCATTGTAACCTAGGTTCAAACTCAAAACCCAGCTGTGGTTAAGTAAACTATGGCACATGTGTACAATGGATTATTAAGCAATCATAAATCAACATCTAGGATTACCTAAGAACAAGGAAAGTGCCATACGTTTAAGTAAAAGATCAGAATATATCTTATATGCAGTACATGTATAACCAAGAATTATCACATCAGTCACAACTAATTATAATAGTAAGAATGCTGAATTTTCTCCTTTATGTGTATTTTGATAAATTTTATTTACTGAGCATTGTGTCTTTTAAAAAAAATTAAAATGAATTTTCAGAACTTGACCCTCCCTCCCTCTGTCCTTCCCTTGTTCCCTGAAAGGTCGCAGCACTGTGAAGGAACCACATCCAGGACGGTTGAACAGGGGGGTCACCTCTTAAATTCCTACTGCATTTAAGTCACTTTGCCATCGAAAAGTAAATAGAATCACGCATTATTGTGATCTTTGTCAATCATGAAAACAAAAGCCATTCAACACCCAGGACTTCTACTTAGCTCATGGACACTTCAGGAGTTCTATTTCAAAGATTTAGAATGTCTTTCTGACGTTTTTATTTTTTCAGATCTAAAGAGACAATATATTGTTTTGTTTGGTGTTTAGGGGTTTTGCAAATTTATCGTGGCTCTAAGTTTCAGAAATGTGATTACCGGTTTAGTGAATGTGAAAGTTGGGTTACCACACACTGACGTGGAAGATCATTAATGCCACTGTTGGCCCCTGGGGAGGAGAGTTCAAAGCTCATCTCAAAACCCCCTCTCAGTGGGAGGTCTATCTGCAAGGTCATCTTCACTGGACAACCCTAACTGGACATCCCAGGGGAGGCTGCAGGCTTTCAGGGTTTGCTCTCCTACCCTAAAAGCCTTTGTCACTATGAACAATGAAAGAGAAACCTTAAGTTTGTTTTTGTTTTTAAATGAAGGGAGGCACTTAAAGGCTGTAAGTTTTCCTTTGTATTCTTCAGTCACCTATGGCACATTTAACCAATTAAACATTTCTGAAATAAGCTTCTTTTGCATGCACTCTGTGTGGATTGAAATGTTTGAGTAGCTGGTGTCCATAAATCACCCTGTGTAATGTAAGCTACTGGTCTTGGCTTTACCTGTCCTCTTTAAAGGATTAGCAAGGAATTGGCAAGAAGCACAGACTGCTGATCCGGGCTTCCCTGGGCTTGATCTCAGGCCACTGTCTGATGCCGTTGTGTTTTGTGGAAGTAAACTTCACCTATCAGCAGTTCACCTCCTGCCTCCTGAGACTCTCCAGTGAAAAGCGATTGATACCATTTGAGTTGTGATCTTTGAACACATATATTCTCAAATTATTTTTCTTAGCAAAATGCTCTTCTCTTCAACACGGATTAGTGTACATTGGTGTTGAGTTGAAAAATAACACTGAAATCTAGGAGTTCTTGCCTCTTTACTTATTCACAAACATTTACTGAGCACTCATGTATGCCAAGGATATGCTGATCTGTGAGGGTGCAAGAGGTAAAGTCACCGTGCATGTGCAGGGTCAAAGGGGAGACACACTCGGGGTCACCCTGTAAAAAGATGCCAAACCAGGCTCCCTGGCTGAGTTGCAGACACCATGACATGGAAGAAGGTTCCAAGTGGGCCATGCTCATTGTTTCCTCCACTGCCTATCACGCCAAGTCAGATACAACCGATATCCAAAGAACCATTTTTTAACCTTAAAAATGAGATTTTCTAAAACCTGGAAATGAACTTTTGATTGAAAATAAGGATCAGAAGAAAATCTATATCTGTGAAGATTGCACATAAAGATTGAGGGAAAAAATGACAGTGAGTTTTCAGGAAGTCGAATCAAAAAAAGACTAACATGCATTTCCACATCTGGGAGAATCTGTGGAGTATTCCCCATCCAGCATTTCGCCAGTTGCCATATAATGCCCGTTTGTCCCCACAACGAGCCTCTCCTGGAAACATGAGGTCACGGTCATCAAAACTCCTGTCTTACCACACACCAATAACTGAGGCTCAGGTCATCTGGAGCAAGCCCAAGGTCATGCAAGCAACTCCAGTGGAGAGGCAGACCCTGGATCGACCTCCCAGCTGGACTCCAGAGCCCTGACCTGCCAGGCTGAGGCCCATCGAGGTGCCCTCCCAGGTGGGACCCAGTGGCTACTGTTGGAGGACGCAGGCTGTACTGTTTGCACAAGGGAAGCACCCAGCCAGGGCTCAGAGGAAGGGACCTAGATGGGCAGAGTAACCAGAGGGGCTTCTTCGGAGCACCCCAGAGGTGCTGATGCTTCCAAGGCAGATAACTTCCAAGGCCACCTCGCCACGCTGAGCTATCGGACAGCCACAGGACTGCTGTCGCCTCCTGGACTCTGCTTCTCTCTTCTGATGAGACAGCTGTGGCCAGGTCTGCAGCTGGACATTTGTGGGCCTCTCTTGTATCTAACTGTGGCTGGGCAAGTAATTATCACTGAAATGACGTGCTCATTTTCTGCATTCCTGGCTTGAAAGGAAACCTTTCACTCAGCTCTTCTCTTTACAAGAACTGGGATGTGGGTGGGTGATGGCCAGGCTCCCCCCACATGGTTGGGAACAATACCCTAGAGGAACACTAGAGCAAAAGATGGAGGGACCGAGTCCCTGAAGGTCCTGCATTTTGTTCAGTTCCCACAACCAGTCCTGTGAAAGTCCGGTATTTACTTTTACCAAATGAAGGTGAACTAAGGTAAAATCTGTAGTTTTGGATTCCATCATTCTCAAAATTAAATTAAGATAGCCAGTGCAGGGTGGCAGTTCAGTCCTGGGGCCATGTGGAGGGCAAGCTGCCTCAGGGGACTCAGAGAGCCTGTGCTCACAGCTTTTGAGGAAGGTGAGATCTGCAGGTGGTGACACTCTTCTCTCCAAGACAGTGTGGGCAGCATTGGCTACTGGTACTGACGTGAACGATGTACAGCAGGATCTCTTTCTTGTTAACTGTGGTATTTCTAACATCTCCTAACAGTATCTTAAATATTCTGCTGTTGGGTGCAAATAATACTTACTCTTTTACTCAGGTTCTGTGGTATAGTAAGGTTGGAAACGACTGTTGTACCGCTCCATAACTCTTGAGCATGTTCTACACTAGAATCAAGTCACGGATTTACAGAAATGCCTTTGATTTATGGGTGTTGATTTTATATCCTCCAACTTTGCTGAATTTATTTACTAGTTCTACAGTTTTTCTGGTGGAATTTTTTGGGTCTTCTAGGTATAGAATCATATCTTCGGCAAATAGTGCTAAGTGTTGGCGAGGATGTGGGGAGAAAGGCACACTCATACATTGCTGGTGGGCCTGCAAAATTGGTGCAGCCAATATGGAAAGCAGTATGGAGAATCCTTGGAAAACTGGGAATGGAACCACCATTTGACCCAGCTATCCCACTCTCAGTCTATACCCAAAAGAATTAAAAACAACACACTACAAGGACACGGCCACATCAATGTTTATAGCAGCACAATTCACAATAGCTAGACTATGGAATCAACCTAGATGCCCTTCAGTAGATGAATGGGTAAAGAAAATGTGGTATAGGCACACAATGGAATATTATTCAGCATTAAAAGAGAATAAAAGCATGGCATTTGCAGGAAAATGGATGGAGTTAGAGAATATCATGCTAAGTGAAGTTAGCCAATCCCCCAAAACCAAATGCCAGGTGTTTTCTCTGATTTGAGGACACTGATTCATAATGTGGTTGAGGTGGAGGAGGGCATGTGAGGATTAGATGAACTCTAGATAGGGGAAGGGAGGGGGTATGGAGGGAGGAAAGACAGCAGAATGAGATGGCCATCACTACCCTAAGTACATGTATGAAGACATGAATGGTGAGACTCTACTTGTGTACAACAAGAGAGATGAAAATTGTGCTCTATATGTGCAATAGGAATTGTAATGCATTCTGTGGTCCTGTATAACAAATTAAAATAATCAAAAAAGAATCCAGTCACGGGACTCGAAGAGCTTTCATTATGACATTTACAGAGCTCTGTTGTCCCCAATGGGAGATTATTCTTTAATGGGAACAAGGAATCAACATTGTTTTCCATACTGGTATTTTTAAAAACTCTAATTTCTAAACACTATATGAAGGATTAAAGCCAAACTAATTATAGTAATATTAATGAAAGTGCTACATTGTCCTAAACCATAGAGTTCCTGAGTCTGTCTGTCCATCCTGCAAGGAAAACTGCGAATGGTGTGACTCCTGGCTCCCTTTCTCTCTTGGCTTCTTTCTTTGGATTCCTTCCTGCTGTTTCCTCTCTCTCCCCACCCCCTCTCCTGCTTCCCCCATCTCTTCCTTATTCCCTCTCCTCTTGGTGGAAACTCCAGCTGTCAATCACACTGTCACAGAAGACTAAATCATTCAGAAGCTATGGTTTTCAAAAACCCAAGCATGCTTTCTTTTTAAGTTTCTTCCAGGGGATATTGGACTCCAATTTAATCATACAGAAAAGCAGATACTGTGTCCTTTTTTATAACTTACAAATAGAGGCAGTGTACTCCTTAGAAAATTGGGCCATAGATCCATTTATTGATTTTTTCATCCATTCATCCATCTTTGCATCAGCATCTTCAAAAAAATTTTATTAAGAGGCCACTATATGTGAAATGTGTTTTAATTGCTGAGGATATCAAAGCAAGCCACGCACCACAGTTTGGGCCCTCATAGAAATCTCTGTCTTCTACGGGTGATTTTCCTGGGAACTACTATTCTTCTTGTGAAATCAATGAACTTATTTTATAGGCTTGAGGCATTTAGAAAAAGAGATTCCCACAATTAATAATACTTGGACAAAGAATCATTAAACTGCAGAGAAGGCACTGCACAGGAAATCCTGTAGGAGTGAGACTCTGGGACAGGCTGAGATCAGAGTGAAATCTCACTCACCGCTCTTGGTAATCGGTGATGATACTACCTGGAAATGCACGCAGGATGTTTTAATTGTCTTACAGAGATTGCTCTGGGGAATCCACATATAAAACGAGAAACACAAAGTCAGTTAGCCATCAAATGCCATCAGCAAGCCTAATGGTACAACACATCTGCCCTCGACTCCAGGCTAATGTCTAACTGTGGCAACTGTCAGGAAAGGCTCCTCCTACAGGAGTAGAGTCTTTGTGCTAAATATATCCCAGTTCATTTGTAATGCAGCCACCTTCACAACTGAAATGCAAAATGTTCCAAAGGAACATATGTCCAGCGAATTCCTTAACTTCAGCTTAAGAAACTGTTTATGTGCTTGCTTTTCTATTCTTTTTCTCCTCTTTTCTTCTCTGCTTTTTTTTTTTTGGTTGTTCTTTTTAATCAAACAGCAAATGCCTGCTCTCTCTGTGCCTGTGGAAAGGCAATATTTTTTCTAAGCCATTTTAATTTTAAATCCATTAGCCTACTTAATACATCCTAAGGCACATCAAAGCAAGGAGACAACATGTGCCACTTGCAAGAGTAACTCAACTTCTTGAGATAAAGAATTAACTTTTTTAATAAGATTCCTATAGTGCAAGAATTAAAACCAAGAATCAATAAATGGGATGGAATCAAACTAAAAAGTTTCTTCTCAGCAAAAGAAACTGTGAGGTAAACAGAGAGCCTACATCCTAGGAGCAAATTTTTACCTCTCACACATCAGATAGAGCACTAATCTCTAGGGTATATAAAGAACTCAAAAAGCTAAACACCAAAAAAAGCAAATAACCCAATCAACAAATGGGTCAAGGACCTGAACAGACACTTCTCAGAAGAGGATATACAATCAATCAACAAATGCTCATCATCTCTAGCACTCAGAGAAATGTAAATCAAAACTACTCTAAGATATCATCTCACTCCAGTCAGAATGGCAGCTATTATGAAGTCAAATAACAATAAGTGTTGGCGAGGATGTGGGGAAAAAGGCACACTCATACATTGCTGGTGGGACTGAAATTGGTACAGCCAATATGGAAAGCAGGATGGAGATTCCTGGAAATCTGGGAATGGAACAACCATTTGACCCAGCTATTCCTCTCCTCAGACTATACCCAAAGGACTTAAAAACAGCATACTACATGGACACAGCCATATCAATGTTTATAGCAGCACAAATCACAATAGCTGAACTGTGGAGCCAAACTAGATGCCCTTCAATGGATGAATGGATAAAAAAATGTGGCATATATACACAATGGAATTTTACTCAGCAGAAAAGAGAATAAAATCATGGAATTTGCAGGTAAATGGTTGGTGTTGAAGAAGATAATGCTAAGTGAAGTTAGCCAATCACACACACAAAAAAAATGCCAAATGTTTTCTCTGATATAAGGAAGCTAACTCATAGTGGGGTAGGGAGGGGGAGCATGGGAGGAATAGATGAATTCTAGATAGGGCAGGGGGTGGGAGGGGAAAGAAGGGGCAGGGGATTAGCAAGGGTGGTGGAATGTGATGGACATCATTATCCAAAATACATGTATGAAGACATGAATTGGGTGTCCACATACTTTATATATAAACAGATATGAAAAATAGTGGTACATATGTGTAATAAGAATTATAATGCAAAAATGAACAAAGTACATGTATAAAGGCATGAATTGGCATGAACACACTCTCTATATAAAGACATGAAAAATTGTGCTCTATATGTGTAATAAGAACTGTAATGCATTCTGCTGTCATGTATTTAAAAAAATAAAATCAATAAAACTAAAAAAAAATAAAGTTCACTAGTGAAAATGGATAGCTAAATTCACTGAAGAAACTAATAGAAAGAGGGGGAGATTAATATCAATCTCAGTGGCTTTCTGCAAGGCTTTTGGACAAAAAAGCACAAAGGACTCAACTTCAGAAGAGACATGGGTTCTCTGAACTGCAGTGAGCCAGAGAAGATGGGAAGCAAAGTCTAACTGGAGACGGGATGGCAAGGGCCAGAACCTAGGGCATCTAATTGGGAATTGCGGGTTGGATTGTGTCCTCTTCAAATGCACACTCTGAAGTCCTGTCCCTCTGTCCCTCAGACTGTGGCCTTCCTTAGGATCAGGATTGTCACCATGTTGTCGTTTAAGATGAGGTTGTCCTGGAGGTGGTGGGCCCTTCCTCCAATCTGACTGGTTCCTCTGCACTAAAAGGACAACTTTGGACACAGCCCTGCTCATAGGAGAACCAGGTGGAGACAGAGGGAGAGACAGGCTTGATGCTTCTGCAGGACAAGGAGCATCAAAGTGGCCAATGACCCACCAGCAGCTGGGAGGGAGGCCTGGATGAGCGTCCCATGGGCTGTTGGAAGGAGCTGATCCTGCCAGCACCTGGATCTTGAGCTTCTCAGCTCCAGAACTGTGAGAAAGCACATTCCAAAATTAAGTGACTCCATCTGGGGTACTCTGTGACTGCAGCCCAAGCAAACTCCTAGAGGGATGAAGGAAGGCACTCTGACCCCAACCTGCCCTGCTTTTACGAGGGAGGTGTTTGAAAGCACCTTCCCCAGAATCCATCCTTCTAGACAACTGTCTCCTCGGATAAACTGGCACTTTTCAGAAACCAAGAGAAGGATGCATTCTAAAATACTCTTTAAATAGGGACAATGTGCTCTTAGGGTGCCAATGAAGCCTAACCCTCATTAATGAGCCTCAAAGAGAGCATTAATTAAATCCTGGGAACTACAGGGTTTTGAGCAGTTGGAAATTATGTTTTAAAAATAGACAACTTTGGTTTCTCCTGGCTCTAAACTCTATGATTCTGGGTGTGACACACTTATCACCTACCAGTTCTTATGTTCAGTTGGTGCCTTCTATATTTCTCGGAAAGTGCCAAGAAAACATTTGTGCTCTAGTGTATGTACCAGACCGGACTCTACTGTGAGGGCTTTAAACAATAAGGGGGTGTGGCTCCCGCAAGTTCATCAGACCCTGTTGTGCCCTACTGCATGGAAAGTCACTCATTTAGCAGTTACTATTACTTGTTTCAAAATGATTTGTTCTAACATGTTTTTTATCCTGGGTGCACAGGATTTGTGATTTTTTTAAAAGCATAGATCATATATCAGTGGTGTGGTCTTAATAGGCTAACCAGGCACATTCACAAAAGTGGGTCCCTGGGAGCTGGGTGCTGATGGGGAGCCACAAATGCTATTCCGTGTCCAGTCTCTTTCGTCCACAAGCTCAGTGCGCTAGCTGCTCTTCTCTTCTTGCCTCCTCCTTCCTCCTCTGTCACTCTCCATGCTTTTTGGAAAGCAGAAAGTCCAAAATCCACACTAGGAGACATGAATGCAGTAAGACGTGGTGCCCACCTTAGGCTTAATTTTGCTTTGGATTACAAAGGGCATGTCTTTGTCCCCTTATAATTTAATCATTTGACTTACCTTTCAAATCCAAAACCTCTAAATGCTGTCTTCCCACTGCAGAAGGAGCCTAATTGTTAGAGATAAACAATAGGTGCTAAGTGAGTGACTCCAACAGTTAGGACTTTCCTGAGCTTCGGTGTCCACCTGATGGCATCTTTGCAACATCCTGGCATGTGTGTGAGTGGGGTGCACCTACAGGTTTCCTTGTCAGTGTGTGGGTGCCCGTGGAACAGGGATTCCTTGAAGGATAGAGCAGTTAACACCATCGGGGAGCACTGAGGGAGCACACTGGGGAACTCGGGTATCACAGGGAGCACAAGCAGCCAGAAATCCCTCTGTAGCACTTCTCAGGTGGGGACAGAGCTCCTGCCACCATGGACAGAGGAGGCAGAGGCCCCCACCCCACCCCACCCCGGCACAGTTGCTGACTGAGAATAATGATGCTCGTTTTAGTTAGATTTATCGCTGTTGTGACTAAAGGACCCGACCAGAACAAGTAGAGAGGAGGAAAAGTTTATTTGGGGGCTCACGGTTTCAGGGGTCTCAATCCATAGACAGCAGGCTCCTTTCCTCGGGACTAAGGTGAGGCTGCATATCAGGCAGAAGAGTGTGATGGAGGGAAGCAGCTCACATGATGATCAGGAAGCAGAGAAGGAAACTCCAGTCACCAGATAAAAATATATACCCAAAGGCACGCCCCTAGCCCACCTCCTCCAGCCACACCCCACCTGCCTTCAGTTACCACTCAGTCACCACTAACCCCATTAGGGGGTTAATTCACTGATTGGGTAAGACTCTCGCAACTCAATCATTTCTCCTCTGAACTTTCTCGCATTGTCTCACAGGGGAGCTTTTGGGGGACCTCACATGCTGACATTATGAGCTCTGGGGCTCTTTACACCTGACCATTGCTGTTGCCACCCCTGTCACAGCTGCCAGAACAAAACCCTTCCCTGCCCTGGTCAAACTCCCAGGTGGCTCCATCTGATTGGCTGAGTCTGATCACACGGCCCCTATGCTTGCCACCTGGGAGTCCTGGAGAGACTATTTGACCTTCTCATTTTCTGTAACGGAGACAAACTCTATAGAGAAGGCAATTAAGAAACCAATCAACGTGCAACAAAACTTGACTCCATCTTCAGGCATCTCGCTTCCTGCCATATTGTGGGGCTAAAATATATTATACAAATACCCAATTATGAAGTGTATGGGAGGTGAATAAATAGAACTCCAGGGTATTGTTTCTCTTTTAATGTGGATTTATGCTGCGAGGGAGAACACGGCACACCCAGGCATACAAGGCAGGGGGAGGGGGGAGGGGGTTTCAAGATGAAGGCAATGTGTGGGCAATGAGTCAGCAGCAGTCCAGAGCCTAACAGTTGAACTGGGGCCCAGCCCTGGAGACTTGACTGCTTCTGTCTCATCCCCTGGCCCTGGAGGGCTCTTTAGGTTTCTGGGTAACCGTGTGCTATCAGCTCTGCTGAATCCTTCTCATCAGTTACTGTAAATCTTTTCTCCACTGAGGGCTTTGCCTTTTCATTCTCCTGACAGTGGCTTGTGAAAAGCGCGTAGTGATAATTTTGGAGATATCTAATAGTCAGACTTATCATTTTATGGATTCTTGGTTTTGATGCTGTATTGAATAAATTCTGCCTTTCTATTTCATTCCATTTATCTCTGGGTCTACTCTTTCTATACTGCTCAACTCATCTTTACCACTGTAACTTTGAGAACAAAATTTAGAAACACAAATGAGAATTACATACTGACCTGTATCTTTTGACTTTGCTAAAGTTGCTTATTAGTTCTAGGGACGTTTTTGCTCAATTTATTTTGTATTTGTCTTTTTATGTAGACAATTGCATAATATGAAAACAGACATTTTATGTATTCCTTTTGATGATAGCCAGCCTCTCACTGCTGGGGCACGAGGCTAAGGAACACAACCTAGAGGAGGAAATGTTTATTTGGGCTCCTGGTCAGAGCTTTCAGCACCTGATTATCTGGCTCTGCTGCTTAGGACCTGAGGCCAGGCAGAGCCTCAAGGCAGAGGGGCAGGGTGGAGCTGCTCACCTCAGGACAGCCAGGAAGCAGAGAGAGAGGAACAGAGACAAGAAATGCCCTTCCAAGGCATACCTCCAGAGACTTACTTCCTCCAAGGAGGTCCCACCTCCAGAAATGCCCCTCACCTCACACTAATGCCACCCAATATCAACACATCAATGGATCAACCTACTGCTGAGGTTGAAGGCCCAACTCTGAATATTGCTGCACTGAGAATCAAAATTTCAACAGGAGTCTTTGGAGAGCACTTCAGATTTGAACCATAATGCTTTCTAATATGTGTGCCTTTATCTTGACTCTTGCACTAAGACCCCTGTCGTGAGGCTGGCTAGAAGTATTTAAAGTGGCAGTCACTACTTCACTACTAAATTTGATATTAGCTGTAGGTTTTTGCCGATGCCATTTATCAGGTCAAGGTAGTATCCTTCTATACCTCATTCATTTTGTACTTTATCATGAATATATATTGAATTTTGTCTTTTTTATATTAATTGGGATAACTCTATGTTTGATCTTATTTAGTCTTTCATATAAGGAATACAAGGATTGGTTTTTCTAGGGTGCTAGTGTTAGAGTCCTGGGTGAGTCTTTCACTGTATGGGTAGACTTGATTTGCTACTATTTTGTTGCTTACTTCTCTACCTATGGTTATGAGGGATATTGCCTTATAGTCATTTTTTTCTTATCTTTTTCTTGATTAAAAATGAAGGTAATATTTACTTCAAAAGTTAGACTGGAAAGTATACTACCTTCTCTTATTTTATAGACAATATTGTATAAAATTTGTATTTCTTCTTTAAATGTTTGGTAGACTTACTAGCAGAGCATCAGGATTTTCTGAGTCAAAGACTGTATCTCTGGGGGTGGGCAATGAGATAAAAAGGGTAGCATTTACAAGTCTTGATGGATATAGGAATATTCCTATTTTCTATTTTTTTTAAGTACAGTTTGGTAGATTTTAACTCCCAAGGAATTTTTCAATTTCATTTAAAATGGTCAGTTTATTGACAGAGACTTGTAATTATGCCTGCTTGCAATTCTTTTTCATATCTATAGAATCTATCATGATAGACCCTTTTTAAATTTCCAGATAGCTGTAAGTTGTACCTTTTCTCTTTTTTTGATGCAAGTTTGGTTGGAAATTTTTCAATTTTATTTACTATTCTGAGGCATCCTAGAATTTTGTCCCATTGATTTTCTTTGTTCTTCTTCTCATTGTAAATTTATTAGTTTCTGCTCTTTACTGTGCTCCTGCTCCTTCTGCCTTGAGTTCAGCCTGCTGCTACATTTTCAGTTTCCTGAATTTAGATGATTGATATGAAAATCATTTTTCTCTTCAATTATTAAGCATTTGATTCTATAAACCAATGCTTCAGATTCAGCATTAATATTCCAATTCAAGATGTTACATTTTCACTAAAATAAAAATGTGTTAAAATTTCCAATACAATTTCAGTTTTGACTCCATTGATTATTTAGAATTTTGTAGTTTAGTTTCTATTTTTTGGGGGGTCCAACTTTTTTGTTATTTTTTTCTGTTATTAATTTTTTCCTGGCCTAGGAAGATACTTTATAAAATTTTGATTTTTATGATGCTTTCAGGTTTGAGTAAAGTTCCAGTGTGTTTCGTATTTTGGTAAACCTCCACATGAACTTGATGAGAGGGCCTGTGTGACCCTGTGGGGATGCATCATTTCATAAAGGTCAATGAGCTTAACTTGTTTGTTTTAAAGGAGTTCTGTAATGTAATGGTTTTGATTATATTTGCTCCATGATTTCTTGCTCAAGCATTCAGTCAGAATTCCAAATTTACCTGTTTCTCCTTTTAGTTCACAAGTTTTTACTTCATGGATCTTGATTCCCTCTTATTATACACACTTATTCAGGATTATTATGCTTCTTGGAGAACTGACCAATACATTGCTCTGAAATGCCCCTTTCTTTCTCTAATTTGTCTTTCTCTAAATTCTAACATTTCTTTAGTATTATTTATTTAATACTAATATAGTCATTCAAGTGTTCTTTAATTAGTACTTCGATGATATATCATTTGCTGTTATTTCCCTTTTTAAATGATTAGTGCCGTCTTATAGAACTTTTACTTAAACATTTATTTTGAAATGAGTACAAATTCATAAGCAGTTGTAAGAAATAATACAGAGACATCTATATATCCTCTGCCCAGTTCTCTCAACGGCTATGTCCTGAAAAATGCAGTACAATATCAGCCAGGATACCAGCATTGATACGGTTCAGTGATCTTACTCAGATTTCCCATTTTAATTGTTCTGTGTGTCTGTGTGTGTGTGTGTGTGTGTGTGTGCACGCGCGCGCGCGCGCATGTGCTCATTCAGCTCTGTATGGTTTCTTCGCGTGTCCGTGAACCCTTCACCAGAGCCAAGCTGCAGAATGCTTCCATCACCAGGACATGCCACACCTCCCCTTTGTAAACTCATCTGTTTTCCATTCCTCTGACTTTGTCATTTGCAGAATACTCTCCACACGGAATCATGCACACTGTGGCAACTCAGCAAGGCTGCTGTGTGTCCGGCATCTCATCTCCCTGCTGCTGAGTAGCAGTCCGTGGTGTGTATACACCAGTTTGCGTCGCCACTCACCCACTGAAAGGGGTTCCTGGTGTTTCCAGTTACAGTGATCATTAGTGGAGCTGTTATAAATACTCATGCAGAAGGTTGTGCATAAACATTTCCCCAGCATTTCATTATGTCAGCTTATAATTATTTTAATATTGCTAGGGATGACCTGCCAGAGCCATGAGAGAGAGAAGTGGGTGGTGGGGAGGAAAGGAAAAAAATGCACACGTAATCCTCAGTTAAATTAAAGCAAAAAGAGTAAAAATACTAAGATGGACAAGGAAAAGTGCTAAGGTTTAAGAATAGATGTTTTTTCAGACACAGCATGTGAAATGGGATCATCTCTGTTTGACTACCACCATTTTGTAAGCTGTGTGTGTGTGTGTGTGAGAGAGAGAGAGAGAGAGAGAGAGAGGGAACAGACTTGCGTGTTTGTGCGTTAACACGCTTCTTGGAGAACATCATAGCAGGTTACTTACTATGGAAATGTAATCTAACTGCTCAGCCTGCAGCTCGGGGAGGACCCTCTGGAGACCCTGGATGGCGGGTTGGTCAGTGAAGTCATTACCATGATGGATGGATGATCCACTCCAGGAAAGTGTGGGCCTGAGGTTGGGACCACTGCTGGGAAGCTGATGAGGTCACTGACTGGAGGAGGCCCCTGAAGTCAGTGTGTCAGGAAGATGGGACAGAAGAGAAGAGAATGAGACAAAATCTATCAAAATGCGTGCCTGTGTGCGTCTCATCCAGAAGCACCAGCTGCTCGAGGGCCACCTTCGAGAAGGCAGAGACCTGCTGTAACCAGGGCTTGGATTAGGGGTGTGCAGGTGCGCTGCAGTGAAGGCTTAGTTGGGGAGCTGAAGGTGTATCAGCAGGGTCCTTGGAATGAATGAGCCTTGAAGCTGAGGAAGAGGAGAGGACGCCATTTGTGCTCCTGTCCACATGTGTGAAAATACCTGTTGGACGCTCCCAGTCCCCTCAGCATCTGTCAAGTTGTGGGCCAATGGTGGCATTTAAATTGGCCTATGCTTTTCAGTTCCCTGCTTAGGGACCTTGGGTTTTCTGTCTCGCCAATGCCTTTTTTTTTTTTTATCTTCTCAACATTTTTCCAATTACACTTGTGTCTTAGATATATTTCAGGAACTTATGTGTATTAGGGATATTGAACTTTGCCACATGTGTAACAAGTATTCTCTCTGTATATCATGTTTTCATTTCTGTAATATTTTATTTTTAGAAGTTTTAAATGCATAAATATTGTCAGCATTGTTTGTTCAAAAGCTTTTAAGTTTTCTTAACGTGGTTAGGAAGACTTTCCCTGCAAATGCTTTTAAACAATCTCATATTACTTTAAATAAACTTATTTTTTTAAATTTTATTGATTGGAATTTATGTATGGCATAAAAATTTCCCCCAAATGTCTATTTTCTCAACATCATTTATAGAGAAACTTATTTTTTCCTCTCCCATTTGCAAAAACAAATGTATTATAAATTAACTTTCATGCATTCTTGGACATAGTCATCAATTCTCTCCTCTGTTCATCTGGAACAGCTTATTTTGTTATAATAGTAACTTTTTAGAATATTTTAATATTTGATAGAACAAATCCACCTAAATTATGCATATATTTCACATTGTTCTTGGCAATGCTCACATATTTATTCTTCTATAGAAATCTTATATTTAATTTGTCCAGCTCCCAAATATATCCTTGTTAAGATAATGACAGAAATTTTATTAGACTTAATTGTTTATTTTAGGGGATTGACATCTTAATTAGGAATAAGGCCTGTCATTTTAATTAAAGTTCCTGGATGTGTCCCCGCACAGTGTAGTTTACTTCACATGGGAGTTACATATTTATTATTGTGTTTACTATTATGAACTGGTGCTGATATTACAATGTTAATATATACCTTTTGATATTTTTCCATTTAATTCTCAAATTTGCTATTAAAATTTACCACGTATCCCCCTGTACTGCTACTTACAGAAACGATCAGGTATAACCATTGTGATGGCAGCTCCTTTGTTTCTACCAGGTCCAAGTGTCTGTTAGTGAAGATGCGCTGTCTCTGCTGGGATTCCTCCACGCCACAGCACAGTTCTCATTCCTGTCTCATGGCCCCTCTAAAGCCATCGTGGGAACCGGTGTGGGGTCTCTTCTCCTGATGGGATGAGACTTCCCTTACCACTCGTCACTTCATGCCGTGTTTGCTGTGGGCTTTCGATTCATAGTCCTTCCAGGGGCTTATGTTTTCCTCTATTTAATCTAGATTTTTTTTTATTTTAAAAAGTAGTGGAGGTTTTTCCCGCTGAGTGGGCTCCTTGTTTGGCAGCTCAGCCGCCAAGGTGGGGGTCCCCTTCTCTTTGACTCCCCGCGGGGCGGGGTGCTCCTTGCTCCCTTGCTTTCTGCAGCTGCGGGTGGGCGCACCTGGAAGACCTGCCACCTGTCACACGCAGGCGGGCCTGCCATCAGGACACTCGGCCGTTCTTCCACTCTTCACGCAGGGTGTGCAGTGTTTCTCTCAGCGTGGAGCACACTGATCACCTTTCAGTCAGTGACACGAAACGCCTGCTCTCCGGTCCTCCCAAGTGACGGCCACTGGGGAAGTGTAGCCCGCTGCTCTGGTCACAAACCCACCTGGGACAAGTCCCCTGAAGGAATACGCTAAGAGTCATGAGCCACTCGCTCTCCAGGGTTCTCCAGGCTTCTCTCCTCACTTGAGTCAGATTGGACATCAACTGGCCCCTGGGACAAATGTGGGTGGCCGTCAGCCCAGGGCGGGGCGCTCACAGAGCTCCCCAGCTTACTTACCCTGAAGCCAATAGGAAAAACGAAACAATAAACACACCACACGCAGTCTCTGGGCTTGAAGTACTGATTAGTGAAGACCCATTCTATCATATTCTACATGTCACACCAAGGGTTTTGCATGACATATTTATATCAGAATTTGGGGGCTGGAAAATGATTTTACTTTCCTGTGAGATGGAATGAATTTACTATTAAATAAAAAATGTTGCCCACTTCCTCAGATTTCACTACGAGCCACAGGACAGGATGCTCCGTACTCGTGTGTTTATTTTTCTATCCTTTCTTCCTGCCTTCCTCTTCTCCGTCTCTCACTGGTGTGCTGCCTGGTGAGGTTCTTGCTACTGTACTGTAAGCTTCCTTTGTGGAAGTGTCAGGCATCATCAAGACTAGACGTGTGTAAACAAGAACTAAAAATAAAGAAAAGCAACGTCCATGATTATAAGGCAAAGGAAAGGAAATGGTCATGCTTGCTTTCTCCTACCTATTGTGATTGTATGGGCTCTAACGGTCAGCTTATATCTGTGGACAAAAAAAGAGTTCATTCCTGTTAATGAGTCATTTTTGGAAACTTCAGTCTGTCTCTATATTTATGGGAGGGTCACAGGTTGATATTAGTTCCTGAATCCTGGTATGATGTGTCAGAAGAAGAGATATTTATATATCTGTTTGGATACTGTGATGTGGAAACTCTCAAGACCAAAGGAAAAATCGTATTTTCTTTTATTGGAAACTATTTCTAATGACCCTGCAGGCTTCTATACATAGCTTTCCAAATTTACTCTCATAAAAAATGAAAAATAAATGAAAGCCTTAAAATGTCCTTTCCAATACTTGGCTATTATATCATATTCTGCAAGAGTACCAAGCCCTAAGACCCTTCACATTCTTGAAGCCCATTTTTCCCAGAGGTCTGGTCTAAAATGCAGTGTCAGGGAGAAGACTCTTCATCTGGGCTCTCTCCATTTCCCACTCAAGAAAGATGGATGAGGGACACAGTCCTCTGTGACATCACAGCCAGGCCACAGAGCCTGTCTCAATGCCAGTCAGCCTCCCATTCTGAGCCCTGAGGCAAGCCGTGGGTCACCTGCCTTACCTGGACTCAGGAGGAGCTCTGGGTGGACCTCAGGTCCTTCACCAGGTCCTGCAACTCTGCTCACTCCTGCCGGAGGTGCTCCAGAGACTATGCATTGGCCTCAGCTCATGGCTTTGAAAAGGCGGCTCCACGAGGCTGGGAGTATTTGTCACCACGCTCCTAACAGCTCTGACTTCTGTAGCATGTCCAGGCAAAGGTTGCGGGGTCATCCTGTATCAATTCCCATTTCACTTTTCTCTGCAAAAACAATATAAGATGTAACAGAGATAATATTTTAAACTCTTTTTTTGGTGTATTCTTTACTCATATAAATATTTTTTTGCCTGAAATTCATAACTCTTGAAGTAAATAGTTTCTGTAATTTAAGAGAGGGGAGAAAATTGCCTAAAACAAAAGGTTCCCTGAATGCTAGGCTTATTCCAGAAAAAGGAGGCGGGAGGGGCTCCAAACCTTCCCACATACCAAGGGCATCTCTGTGAAGTGTGAGCCAAGACAAGCTTTCCCACTAAAGGGGGACATGTGACAAGAGGAAAGAAGGACAAGGTGTACAATGGGTTGGATTCCGTGACGTGGAGACAACTTGGAGGAAGAGGGTTGTCTCATATCCCTGAGTTTGTTTCCAAGTTGAAACGCACAGAACACTAGGGGAGCCTCACTGTGCAGGGGAGGGAGGCCTGGCTCTTCCAGCAAGAACGCAAAGAGGAGTGGAATTAGCCAGGAGGAACTCTGCTCCATGTCCATACCATGCTTCTTCCCCATGTCTAGGAACGCTTTCTTTTCAGCTCTTCATCTGTCATCCTCTGAGCCTGGAGGAAGGTAGCCCTGGATGCTGGGCAGGTCTTCTCTGTGTGACGCTCGAAACATGAGGTCCTTGCTCACCTTAGTTGTCATTCTCTCTCCTGCCCTGGGAGACAGCCAGCAGGACATCCATCTCTCAATGATTTCTTCCAGTACTGTTTTTGTTTGTTTTGTTCTTAATTAAGACCTAGAATAAAAACAATCTCAAAGAGCAAAACAGCCAAAAGTTATACAAGTTTCCTAAGGCTGCTGTAACAAAGCACCCCCAACCAGGTGGCCTAAAGCAACAGGCAGGCATCTGCTCACAGTTCTGGAGCCCAGGGTCCAAAGTCCAGGTGGTAGCAGGGCTGACTCCTGGCGAAGCCTGTTCCAGGCCATCTTTCCCCATCCTACCTAAGCCTTCATCTCTACAATGTGACCTCTCTGCGGGTGTCCAGCCCAGATTTCCCCTTCTCATAAGGACACTGGTCATACTTTTTGAGGGGTCCACGGCTTTCCAGTCTGGCCCATTGGTTCTGTTCCCAAAATAAGGTCACAGAGGTGGTGGGTGGGGTGGGGGCATGTACAGGGAGGGCTAGGACTTTGCCACACAAATTTGCAGGGGACACAATTCAACTCATAACATTTGCTTTGCCTTGTTTTTAAATTTAGCATAGACAATCACAAGAAAATAAAATAAAAGGCATTATTATTATTGTTATTATTGTTAGGGTCCTGATGTTAAAGAAACCTGAGACGTCTGCATGGTTTTAGAAACCTTTTGGCTTTTAGCTGCCTGTGACACTCCTTGACATCCTGTGGCTCATTAAGGGCCCCACAGGTGTACCCCCACGAAGCCTGTGCACACTGTGCCCTTGCTTTATATCTAGAGTTCCATTTTTTCCATGTAAATATGAAAACACATGAAAGAAAGATATTTTATCCCTCTCAACTGCAGTAGTTTTCAAAAGGAGATTACTGTGCAACTTTAACAAAGTAGTCCATTGAAATACATCTTTTTAAAAATTAAGGCATCTGAAGCCTAAAGATAGAGTAGTAGGGCCCAAGCTTATCTTAAAATCAGCGAGAAACATTATTTGAGAGATGGATAATTCAATTGGTTCATGTCATAAAAGACAAAGTATCGGAAACCATCCCTGAGAATTCCAAAGGCCTTCCATCCCTGCCACACCATAGTCTCCAGGCCGAGGCCTCTGGAGAAATGTCAGATGTCAGTTCACTTCCACGGCAGCTGTAACCTCAGGGAGAAGTTTAAGGTGAGTGCGAGGACAGGCCTGCTTGCCATCAAAGCATATTTTATGTACCTGGTTGAGGAAACTCAGATAATACCTACCACGTGCTCCTCTGCAGATGGTGAGATCTATACAAAGTAAGCCCTATCTCTGCTCTTCCCTGAGCCTCTTTTTCAAAGTGCGAGAACACCCGGTCCACCTGCTGAAGGTTATCCCAGGTTGACAGCTACATGGTCAGTCTGCCTCTAAGTTTTAATTCATTTAGACATTTTTTTTTTAATTTAACACTCCACCATTTTCTAATGCTTTGCATAATTTGAACCAAAGTTTTGTTAAGAATTAGATTCTGTGGTTTTCGGGGTGGCTTGCTGGTCCATGTTTAGGGAACTAGGCCAAGGCTCTTCCCTGTACTCAAGGCACTAGAGCAAATGAGGAAATAGACTTTCAAAATGAATCTTGCTTTTCTTTGTTCCTAAATGTGTGAATGGCAATGTAAGGTTGTTAGAGCATGCCACGCCCCCTCAGGTTGGTCTGCGGCAAAGTCCCCAAGAGGTCCTGGCAGTAAACCTCCCAGCAAGGAAAGCTCATGACCAGGCAGAAGCGATGTCCCCGGGGTGTTGGGTGATTCCTGAAGCTCTGGGGTCAGCAGCCTCCTCCTCTGGGGCTTTCCCCCCAGTCGTCGGGAATCGCACTCTGCAGTAAAAGTGCTGGCAGTTCAATCCTCCAGCTTCATCTCCCAGCAGACAGCACTCCACTTGGCATTTGAACTCCTCATTACTGACTTGAAAACAGGAGAATCAGGAAAAGGGGAAACAGATTTAGAAGCTCAGAGCCTGATAAAATACGAACGGGAGCCCATGCGTCCTTCATCACCTGTCATGACCTCAGGAGGAGAACAGGAGCCTGGGATGAGAAAGGATCTGGGCAGGTCCTCGGGACAAAGCTTTGGACTTTGAAAAGGAAAGTAAGTTCCAGTCCACTTCCCAGCAGTAGCTTCATGTTTTTCCCCTGAAGGTAACAGTCTTCATCTTACAGTCTGCAAACAGTAGGTTCTAAATAAATGTTGGATGAAGTGAAGCGCCAATGGAAAATACAGACAGGAATTAATAGTTTGAAACTATTTCTGAGGTTGATTTTGAGTAACATTGCAATAGCAGATGAAAAAATAGATGCAAAAATCCTCTTTAAATAAATGGATTTAAAATAGATTGACGCACGAGGGAAAGTCAGGGAAGCCGAGCCATTCCATGGATCACGTTCGTCTTTTAATCCACGGTGGCCTCTACATGAAATGTGATGTACAGACAAGATATCTGCCAATATCTTCAAAGGCTTCTTCTGGTGCCTGAATTATATTTTAAAATGAGACCCTAGAGCTGCATTCTAATGCATTGGTTGTATTTGCTGAAGTTTGCACTCAGTCTCCTTCCACCCACACGGCAGGCTTTATTTAATCAGTCTGAAAGCAGTACCCACTGTCTCCACCACCACATGCATCTCTCTGCCAGGTACTGCTGACTGTGAAAACAGTTAATCTTTCTGGAGATACATGAGGTACTTGCAGAGAAAGAAAGTAGATTCATTATAGGTCAGGAGATGAGAGAACAGAGGAAAGTCTTTATAGACAATCATACCAGTGCAGCAACTTGACTGCTTGCATCCGAGCTGGTGCACATCATCGGAAATGCTGCAATAAACAGCTTTACCAGTGGCAAAGTTTGCATAGTGATTGACACATTTTGCAGACATAAAATTTAAGGTCAAGGATAAGAAGAGTTATCTACTATTTGTTATTTCTAGAAAGGGAAAGGTAGTGTGTGTACACTTGGCTCTCCATATCCTCAGTTCTGCATCCAACTGCCATCAAATATGTTAAGAAGCTGGACAGGGTGGCACACACCTGTAATCCCAGAGTTTCAGGAGGCTGAGGCAGGAGGATCAAAGTTCAAATCCAGCCTCAAGAACTTAACAAGGCCCTAAGCAACTCAGCAAGACCTTGTCTCTAAATAAGAAAATAAACAGGTCGGGGCTGGGGATGTGGCTCAAGCGGTAGCGCGCTGGCCTGGCATGCACGGGGCCCTGGGTTCGATCCTCAGAACCACATAAAAATAAAATAAAGATGTTGTGTCCACCGAAAACTAAAAAAATAAATATTAAAAATTCTCTTTCTCTCTCTCTTTAAAAAAAAAGAAAAGAAAAGAAACAGGTCTGGGAATTTGGCTCAATGATGAAATATCCCTGGGTTCAATTCCCATTACCAAAAATAAAATAAACAAATAAAAAGGAAGAGAAACTTGTGTCTGTACTGAGCAAGTAGAGACTCTCTTCCTGTCATGGATCCCTAAACAATGCAGTCAAATAACTATTCATATAGCAGTTACATTGTATTAGTTGTGTAAGTCATCTAGGGATGATGTAAGGTGCACAGGAAGAGGTGCACAGGGTCTACTGCACCATTTTCCTTAAGGGACTTGAGCATCCTTCATTTGGGTGAGGGTCCTGGAAACAGTGTCCACTTGCTTTGATGGCACTGGAGTGCTGCTGTGAAGGGCTCCTGCCAACAGACTTTAAAGAAAAACTCAGAGGAGGGACCTCAGAGAGTTCTGGTTTGAACTCGGCCAACTGTGCTACCATCTTGGGTTTTAACTGTTGATCCTGGGGACAGCTGCAAGGAGACGGGCTTGAGTCCTGAAAACTGAAAGAAAGGGACTGCAGTCCAGGGGCACAGCGGCCCATCATCGGCCCTTCCAAGCAGAAAGTGCAATCGTGAGTCAGAAGCACCTGACAGGGCACTCGAGTACTTGAGTCTAAGGATGCTTTAGACTGTGTGGACGGACAGACCACCACGGAGCCTTCTCCTTCCTCAGGCTACATGGCTACGAGGGCTGGCAGGGGGAGAGAGGCAGAGGAGACCCAGACTCCGCTCAGAATGCTCTTGTCACCGCAGGGCAACAAAGGAGGAGGAGAGCCCTATACTGCACACAGCCCTCTGCTCACGGATTACAGGTGCCAAGAGTCACCTGACCCTGCCTGACAGACGGAGCTCGGAGCAGCCAGGGAGGAGAGTGCACCAACTGGGAGATCCCTGCAGGGCAGAACAGCTCCTCCCGGAGAACCTCCTGTTCATAGACTTCAATGAAATTTTAGAGATCACCTAAAAATCTAAACAAAGTCCATTTAATGAATAGTTTGAAACATTTATCATGATTTAGGTATCCTTGGCACCTCCCCACCTACCAGATCCTCACCGAATAATAACTTACATCACTGTAATTTCAGCCCAAAGTGAGTCAGGAAATATCAGCTCCCCTTCATCTTAATGGATAATAGAAATCTGATCCTCACAAATGTTCAGAATATGAAAATGGCCCTCCTGAGTCATTTGCCAGTTTTCAGTACTCTCAGGGACATGAGGACCCTGGGCTGGTAGTGTGACACTGATGACAGTGACCCTGCCACCTCACATGGGTGACCATCTCTGCCTGCTTGGGCTTTGCCTCCAGGTCTGCAAATAAGGCAGCTGTTCTCCCATCCTGCCGGGACGTTCAGCCTGCAGTGGGAAGCCCCGGGCTGGTGCTTTCCAGCAGCTTCTGTGGAGGCTGCCGTAAGCTGGTGGCACGTCCTCGACTCCCTGCCAAATGCCTTTGACCCCACAGGGCCTGGGAGATCCTCTCGTTGCTTCCTGCCAGGGTCACCCTCTTGACAGTCCTCATTGTGCACGAGGTGAGGGGGCTCCCACAGAGTGCTGGAGCCGGTTGAGCGCAGCCCTCCTGCCCATCCTATGTAGATACCTGAAGCATGTCTTGGCTTCCTCTTCAGTTGCCCTTCTCTCTTAGATAAAAATCCACCTTTTAACAGTTTTTTCGATTAGCATCAGAGGAAAGTACTCACCAGGACAGAGGTTCATGCATTCAGGGGACCAACAGTGAAAGTCAAGATTCGACTGTTTTTCAGCTTTCAAGGGGATGCGGGGTACAGGGGCAAACGTGGTAAACCTCTCCTCAAGGAGAACCTGTTCCTTACTCTCTGGAAGACAGTGGGGTGGAGCTCTTTGAATACAGCCTGATAAAGGGGAAGGGGTGGAAAGAGTGCTAGGTGTTCTAGGAACACAGGATGCACGGGGCAGGTCCTGGGATGCACGGGCACAGTATGAGCTCCTCCAGGTCTTCACAGATCTCCTGTTCCATTGCTTGCTCTTGCTTCCCCGTTCTTCCTCTTCCTCTTACAGGCTTTCCAGTCCCTACACACAGTAAACCTTAGTAAGATTTCAAAAGCTGTCTCCGTAGATCACCTCACAATCCGATACCAGGAGGGTGAGCAGCACCTGGTATTTCAGAGAGTCATGACTGAAGTTAGAAGGCATTTCTCGGCTTGCACAGAGCTTTCTAAAGCACAAATTCAGTTATCAGGGGCAGGAATTATTGCACCAGACATAATATGGATCCCTGGAATGTCGATCCAGGTGCCAGAAAATTGCAGGCCAGTAGGAAAATGGTGTAATCTGTGATTCCATCTGGCCCATGAATTCCCAGTGGCCTTGCTTATAGATTGTCAGAACTGTTCATTAAGTTTGTTGTGAAACCAAAGGCTTAATATCTGTAATTTAGAGGGTTCAATAGGCAGTTAAATTGAGTGAAACTATTTTTGAATGACTACTCCAGTTCAGAGAAAGAGCCGACATTGCAGCTCAGTAGAGCTACATTTCGAGGCAGCACCAGGAATTCAGAATTATTTATAGGCCCTTTAGAAAAGGGCTTTGCTATGCTAAGTTGAGATACTTTTTTTTTTCTTAAAAAAAAAATAGTGTTCACAGAAGCTGCAGGGCTGACAAAGGAAACATTTCCAATGCAGATAGGTTATCAGCCACAACCACAGAACTTGAAATGGCTCAAAGAGAGCCAAGGTTGACTGTGTTTTCTGTTTTTGTCTTTCTCTGTCAGCTCTGTGGTCACTCTAGATGCGTGTGAAAATGCGTCCACACAGAACGCTGCGCGCGGCGGGTGGTGAAAATGGAATTCCTCACGCAGGGGGCCTTTTATGTCTGTCACTTGTAAGACATCCCTGCAACATTCGATCGATAATGGGGGTAGCTGTCCCCTTCTGAAGGGAAACAGAAGGTCTCTGAACTCAGAATGTGGCATTGAACCACGGATGGAAAGTATGACGCTTGTTTCTGGTGGGCGACATGAAAAGGTGATGCAGACAGACATCAGGAGAAGATCAAGAACAAGTGGATGACGCTTATATTATTCTGCAAGGAGAAAGCAGGGGCAGGAGAGCACTCGTGGACCCTGGGGCCTCCACTCCGTCTCAATGTGTTTCCAGAGTGGCTCAGGGAAGCATTTCCATGTTATGCACAAGGGCACTGGGAACCGGCCTCCTAAGGACTGGATCCATTTCTGTGCGCAGCTACCAAGGGAGCTCTGACCTAGCGTGGCAAGATTACCAGCTCCACCCAAGAGCCACTCTTCCCTTCCTCACTTAGCCAGCAGTGGCAATGTGCTAGGATCAAAGAATGCCTAATGACATTTATCACGCTACCTTCACAGCAGTCATGGACCCGGCAGTGTAAGCGTGTGTCAGCTGGGGATTTCTGGAAAGTTGGCTTTCCCGGAATAGACACCACCCCTTCTTCCTTGTCACTTTGATCTTCCTTCCTGGAGTGGAGGCTGAGGCTGGAGATACAGCATTACTTTTGTGATCAAGAGACAATCAGGGAGAAGAAAGCCACATACACAGGATGATAGAGCAGAGAGGGAGACGAAGCCCCAGCTATGACACCATAACTTGGGAAAGAATTGCAAAGCCCGCACAAGAGGTTTGGTTCAGAAAGCCCTAGTCGCGTTGCAGATCCAGTGCCTTGTTAGGGATCTGAGAACGCGCAGTTCATGTAGGACATGTCTAGCTCCTGGGCAAATAATCCAAGGAGCAGACCACAAACTCAAGAACTACCACCCCCAAAACTGCAGTACGTCCAAGTTCAAGGAACCATTTCTGATAAGAAAAGAGGTTACAAATCAGTGTTAAAACATAACTACAAAGGAATACGTGGCTTTCTTTATTTTGATAAGATATATTCTATTAGAGCTCTGCAGTTATACATAGCAGTTGGTTTCCTTTTGACAAGAATTACACAGGTGAGAAATTTGATTTCAGTTTCTTTTCCCACTTTCCCCTTCCCTTCTTCTCCTCCTTCTACTGACCTTCGTATGCTCACTTGTTTATTTTTGATGAGTTCTTTATATACACTAGGTGAAATTCCATGAGGCGTATTCATGTGTTCATAAGGTGGTTTTGTTAAATCCATTCCATACTTCCTCCGCCACCTTCCCTCCCTCCCGATCTCCTCCCTCCACTCCACTGATCTCCCCTGTATCTTCATAATAACCCATCCCCCCACCCTCTTCCCCTTTTTTTGCTCTAACTTCCAAGTATGAGAAAAAACATTCCGCTCTTGAGTTTTGAGTCTCATTTATTTCATTACCTCCATTTCCAACCATTTACTAGCAACACCATAATTTTATTCTTCTTCATGGCTGAGCAAAAGTCTGCATATATAAAACACATTTTCTTGATTCATTCATCTATTGATGGGCACAACTTGGCCATGGTGAATGTGCTGGTGCCTTAGATCTTGACCAGATATTACTGTTTGGTAAATAATAATGAAAATTATGAAATTTATTTAAACTCTGCTCTACAGTAAGTATTTCTCTGTAATTGTCTAAGAAAATAAACTTTGGGGTATTTTCCTGTTTTCAAAGTGCTCATACAGTTTTCCTTTCGCATTTTTGTCTATAGGAATCTGTAATCTTAGAAGTCATTTCCAGTAATACATGATCACTCAATTTTATTATGTCCTAAACCATCACCTCCTAATTTGGTTTTCTTCCGTTCCTCATCATTCAAATGATTAGCCTAGAAGAACTAGGGAGAGTCCCTGGGATTATTTTTCTGAGCAATGTAATCTCCCAATATTTCCCCAAAGATTTTACAGATAACTTGGGTCCTAGGACACATCTCATGAGAAAATAACCTTCTAATGCACCTTGAGACTTGGTGGAAATGACATTGGGTTCCAAAGGAGCAAAAGCTCTCTGTGGTTGGGCGAGACTTTTCAGTGGAGGGACTCAGGAGCTGGAGGACTGGAAGGCTGGTGGAACAGAGAGGTCTCTAGGGACAGAGAACGTGTGAAGAGGAGAGGGCACCTGATGGAGGTGAGTGGACCTCCTCAAGCTGCAGAATTACATGGAGGCAGGTGAGTGAGGGCCGTGAGACCACTCCCTCCACGGGACCTGGTGAAGATGGGGTACAGAAGGCAAGCTGAGAAGAATGTGCTGGGGCCGGCAGGAGCTGTCTACCACTTAACTTTCTCTTAGCAAACACTGGCTTCCTTTTACTCTCAAAGGTGGTAGTTCATTCTAGCTCTTCTGTTCAGTAGATGCATAATTTGGTGCTTTCTTTCCCTAGAGGAATGGCCTTTAATGATTATGAAAGTTCCTAAACACGTAGCTCAAGTAAACTCACCTGAAGGCCGTTACCACTTGGTAGATACGGGCTGTCAATATGGAATTCCCCTGCCCCTGCAGCGAGGCAGTCTTCCCCACACTGCAGGAGACTCCTTGTCACCCTGTTCACAGTAGTGGCTTTCACCAGCATGGAGTCCACAAGGCCACTTCCACTGGGAGCAGCAGCGTAGGGTGCTCCTGCTACGGGATCCACTGAGGCCTGGTGCAGAGAATGACCTCCCATCCTGCCCAGCAGCAGCCAGGAGCACTCCCCAGGGTACTAACCCTACCCAGCAGAAATGAGGGAGGGAAAGCCCCCATTCAGCCACCACAGAGGAGTAGGAGTAGGCCTCAAAGACACAAGCTTTGACAAGACCCCGAGTCTCAAACACTGATGTCCAAAATGCCCACTCCTCATTAGAAAACCATTCATCATGCCAAGAACCAGGAAGGTCTCCAACTGAATGAGGAAGAAATATCATAAGACAACAAACCAAGAGGATGTGAACATTAAAATTATTTGGCAAGGTTTCTTTTAATTTTTTTATTTGTTTTGTCATATATGACAGAATGCATTTATGCACTTTGATATATCATATATAGATGGGATATGATTTCTCATTTTTGTGAGTGTACATGTTGCAGAATCATTTTAGTCATGTAGTCACATATATATTCATAAAGTAATAATGTCTGTTTCATTCTACTATTTTTCCTATACCCACATCCCCTCCACTCCCCTCCCTTCACTTCCCTCTACATTGAAATTATTTTGCAAGGATTTTAAAGCAACCACTAAAAGCTACTATAAAAATGTTTAAACGAACAAGCACAAATACCACCAAAACATTAAAAACACAAAAGGTTACCAAATAAATGGAAGATACAAAGAAAATACAAATTACAGAACTAAAGAAAACACATTGGCAAACAAACATAGGCAATGAATGGGCTCAACAGCCCACTAGCTGGCACCAGCACTGGGGGAGGAAGCGACCAGTGGGGTCCAGGAGGACATGAGATACCCAATCCTCAACAAAACAGGTACCTTCCACAGAAACACGTAGAGGGGGCATTCATAGTCACAAGAGGGTCACGCCACAAAGAAGGCAAGAGGCCTAAATGTGTGTCCTGAACTGGAGACCTGCAGAGGGATGGGAAGCAAACCAGGACTGAACTGGGAAGAGAAACAGCCATGGTCACACGTGTGGATTTCAACCCCCTTCACTCAATAATCCTCCCACAAGCTGGAGAGAAAATCTGCCCGGACAAAAAGTGGAACAACATCATCCATGATGGCCACCTAAGTGCGATCTCTAGAACACAACCCATGCTCTTTTCAAGAGCCCCCTGAGCACAAACAAAATGACATCCTGGGCCATAAAAAACCTCGGTAAATTTTGAAATCTCTCGGAGTGTGCTATCCGACCATAAGAAACGCACCTAAACAAGAGTAACAGAAGCCCATCAGAAGAAAGCCAGACCTCTGAGAAATTAAACAACACATTTCTAAATAACAAAAGGAGTCGAATGAAAATGAACACATGCAGCATGTCAGCATTTCTGAGATGCAGCTAGCACAGTAATGGTGATCCTAGGACATCTCAGCAAAGGGCACACCACTGGGCTGGTGCTACACCCCTGTGGCCTCAGCATCTTGGGAAGTTGAGGCAAGAGGACGGCAAGTTGCAGGACACCCTGGGAAACCAAGCGAGGCCCTGTGCCCTGGTTCAATCCCCAGAACAGAAAAAGGAAAAAAAGAAAAAGAAACAAAACAGCAAAACATCTTACATCAGTCACCTGCTCCCACATGGAGAAACTAGAAGTGCAAATAAATTCAAAGCAGACAGAAGGAAAAAGTCATAATAATACCACTAAAAATCAAAGAGATTGAAAACACAACAAACAGTCTATAGAAATCAGGAACAAAACCCTGAAAAACACAGAAATTTATATAAATAAAAAAATTTCTGGTTTTTTAAAAAAGAATCACTATGATTGACATGCCTAGCAACAGTGGCAAGGAAAACCAGAGAGATGACCCAAGCTGCTCTCACTGGGAAAAGTGGGAGAAATCCCAGACACTGAGTCCACCAGAAGTACAATAAGTGAATATCAAGGTCCACTCTGCACACAAAAAATTGATAAACTACTAGGAATGTAACAATTTGGAAAGAAAAACTACTGCTCTTGCAACATGAAATCCATCCTTTGATTAGCCCCATAACTGTTAGAGAAATTGGAAATGCAATTAAAGGCCTTCCAGAATAAACATTTCCAGGCCTACATGGTTTCAGTGGAGAAAGTTTAAAGAATTAACATCAATTTTACCCCAAACAGAAGAGCAGGCAATACTTCCCAGCGCTTCAAGAAGCCAGGATTATCCTAATCCCAAAGGACAGACAGAGACGATCCAAAACAGAAACCTGTAGACCAACATCCTACATAAATATAGATGCAAAAGTGCTAAATAAAGTATTAGCAAATAAACTTCCACAATGTCTAAAAATGACTAAACTCCATCATACGGGAAGCTTATTCCAAGGATGGAAATTTTACTCAGTATTTGAAAATCATTTGATATGATACATGTAAACATACGTAGAAGAAAATCAGATGATTATATCAGATAGTATAGAAAGTGTGTGGAAAAAAATCAAACAACCATTCTTGATGTTTGCCCCAAATATTAGAAATAGAGAACTTCTTTAACTTCTTAAAGAACATCATCAAAATTCTACAGGAAACACTATGGTTAGATGCTGAAAGCCTGGGACAAGCTTTACCCCGAGACTGGGAACAAAGAAAGGATTTCCAATCTCACAGCGATTGTTCAACATGTTACTGGAAACTCAAGTAGTAAAACAAGGTGTGTGTGTGTGTGTGTGTGAGAGAGAGAGAGAGAGAAGGCATATCGATCAGAAAGAGTGAATTACCATTGATTGTATTTGCAGATGACATTATGGTCTACACAGAAAATCCCAAGTAATCTCTAAAAACCATTAAGACTAGTAAGTGATTTCAGCAATGTCACGTGACTTGAGATCAATGCACAAAAATCCATTGCACTGTTATGCACTGCAACTGAATTTGTGATAAATAAGTTACAATGCTATTTACAATCAGTCAATGATAATCACATATTTAGGTGTCCATGTCAAAAAATATGGACAGGATTTCCATGCTAAAACTATAATGTGCTAATGCAAATAAGTTTTTAAGATTGTGATAAATGAAGAAACACCACATTTATGCTTTGGAAGATGTAAAATAATAAGGTTGTCAAATCTCTTCACATTGACACACCACTTTACTGTGATTCCTATCACAATCCCAGCAAGACCTCTGGTATATATAAAGACTAATATTCTAAAATAAATATGGAAACAAAAATTCTTCAGATCAGTTCAAACAATTCTGAAGGAGAAGAATGAAGTTGGAGGAGAAACTGCCAACTTCCCAGGCTGGGAAGTGCACAGATGGAGGCTGTGGGAATTTGCAGGAAATCGGGGCAAAGATCAAGAGGACAGAATGAAGTACTCGATAACAGACCCAAAGAAGCATGGCCCACTAACTTGGACAAAGGGGTAAAAGAGTTCAATAGAGAAAGAGTCTTTCCAGCAATGGACGAAGGCAACTGGACATCTATAGGCAGGAAAATAAACCTTGATGTTAGCCACATAGCGGGCAACCATAATGTAAAGTGAGCCACAGGTCTAAAGGTTAAGTGTAGAGCTATGAATCTGTTAGAAGACAATATAGAAAAAATCTCCAGGATCTAGGACTTGGTGGCAGGTTCTTAAATATGACAATGACACCAAAACCCATGAAAGAGAATAGGCAGGCTGAAGGCATCAGATAAAAGATCTTGTAAGGAGGAGGAAAAGGTCATCTTAGACCAGGAGGAAATATGTGCACATGACAGATTGACAAAGCCATGTACCTAGAACATATTAGCATCCCCTCAAACCAGCAACCTAGAGAGAAACAAGGAATTTCAAAGAAGGTCAGTCTCATGAAAATAGAAGGAAGAAGAGTAGAGTTGCCGGGTACTCTGGGGGAGGGAAGAGGGATAGATGGGAAAGAGGGATACTGTGGACTGAAATTGACCAATTATGCTATGTGCATATATGAATGGATTATAGTGAAATCCACTTTTATATGTAAAATATAATGAACCAATTAAAAAACAGCAAATAAACAGAAGGAAGATTAGTAGGGTGGAGGAAGGGGATCAGGGTGGGGAAGGAGGAGAGGGAAAGGGGAAATTCGGCAGTATGAGATGGAGCAAATTATGCTATAGGCATTTTGAATATGTCAGAATGAAGCCCACTATTCTGTGTAACTGTAATGCACTAATGAAAACACTTGAAAATGTAGCCAAGAGGCATGAAGACACCTGTCAATGAGTGTATGCATGGCATGTAAGTCTATGCAAAGACAGTCATGTTTGGAGCACCCTTTGAGCAACAGCCACTAAGGACATGCAAACCAAGAGCCGGAGGATGTATCCTCACACACCTGCCTGCACTCGTGAAGTGGGAAGCAGTGGTGTGTAAATTGTGGGCTCTTCATGGGCATCTGGAGGGGATGCAGAATTATGCAGTCATTCTAGAAGCAAATGGGCTCTTTAAATAAAAATAAAGAAGCAATTATCATTTGACTCAGCAATTGCACACAAGAAATGAAAATATGTTGACACAAAACTCTAAACTATATTGCACACAGCAACTTTGTTGGTAATAGTTCAAACTAGGAGAGAGCACCAAAGTTGTTGAATAGCTGAACTGTTAAACAAAATGAGGGATTTTGGCTTCACATATAACCATGAAATATTACTCAGCAATAATAAGGAAACAACAGGTGTGAAGATGGTGTGAAGAGTGGAGGCTAAGCCACGTGACTGAGGAGTGGCCTGGGGACATCCTTGGGGGTGTCAAGGTTGTGCCTTGATTGCTATGGTTCTAGCACAGATGTGTACGTGTCACAATAATGAATGACACACAGATACTGGAGAAATGTCAGACCCCATGTTTGATGCTGTACTCTCGTTTTACAAAGATGCAATCACTGGGACAAATGATTGGATGAAGTGTAAAAGGATCCCCCTGCCCCAAGTTGCAAACTTATTGCAACTTTCTGCCAAGCTACAATTATTTCAGAATAAAAAGGTGGTGTGCTATTGACTAGTGAACAGCAAGATGGAAGCCTGATGTGTTCTCAAACAGGAAATAGATTCCCCCCTGCCCCACCGCTGACAGTCTCTCTGTGACGCAGGGCTGCGGGCGCATTGTGCCTTGACCCGGATAGGCTTGCTCCTTCATGCTTGGGTGCATTAGATCCAAGGCCAGATGTGCAGCTCAGAGTGCTACGCCTTCCTGTCTGCCCAGGGAGCCTGTGGGAGTGAAGCTGCTATCAATGGGCATCGCCAGACTTCCTGGGTGCATGCCACCTGGGCTGCGGTGGTGCCATCACCTTCTGGTTCTGTCGAGCTGAAGGTTAACTCTGAACTCTCCGTTGATCTTCATCTTAGTTTAATTCGTAGCCACTGCACTACAACTGCTCTGGGTCAAGCACTATACAGGGCCCCAAGTGCTCTGGGGCCACTTGCAGAAGCAATAAATTGGCTGATTTATGGGGAATAGTGACTGAATTTGGCCAGTTTAATGTCTGTTTAAAGTTTAATGTCTCTGATTTTATCAGAATTTGGCTAGGCTCCAATCCGTATCTCCTAAAACCACCTTAATCAAACCAAACCAAAGTTAAAAGGAAAAAAAAAATGAGTTAAATGAATCTGTGTAAGGATCTGAAATAAGTCAAACCATGTATTACAACATTTTGTGCAAGCCCTTGTGTTTAAATACAGGCAACATTCCCCAGGGAAATTAAAATAAAAACCTCAAAAATGTGCATATCTTTTGACCTTACAATTGCTCAAAAAGTTTTTTTCTAAGAAAACACTTAAAAATATGGGGTCAAATACCTGTAAGATATCCATTACTAATATTAAAATATATAAGATGCTCACCAAGTACCTCCAAAAAGAACTGTTATATAAATATAACACATTCCCAATGATAGAGACTATGTAGCAATATACTAAAGCATTGGCTGAAAAAATGAGGAAAATGCATGTACACTGTAATTACATGTGCATATGCATATGTATGTGTGTGTTATATGTATGCACATGCACGCGTGTGTATATTGTATGTTTGAATAGGAAAAAGACTTCAAGAAATGTACCAAGCCGCCTGTTTTCTATAGCAGTGGTGAAACATGGACCTTCCAAAGCCTCACTTTTCTATTCTCTTTCATTTTTCATTAATTATGTAATCAATACTAAAAAAGTATACATAGTATTGTGATAAAATTTTTAAACCTACCAAATTTCAATACCTTTTGATTACCTGTACTATTACTTATACTATTTCTATTTCTTGCCAAATGCACAAACAAACCGGAATCATTTTCTCTTATCAGTTTGAGGTCTTCAGTAAGGTCTCTTTCCTATGAATTTGTAACACTTTTTGTTATTTGTGTGTTTCCATAAACATCATTATTAAGGGTATTGTTTTACTTGATGTTCTCACCTGAAACTGTGTCTATGAGACTGTTTTATGTCAATATATATCTCTATGTCAGTCTACCTCAATATTTTAGCTGGCATATCACATCCCATACTAAGTGATTTAACCATGTTTCTATTGGTAGACATTTAGTTCTTTTTATTGTTTTGTTATTTAAAAATTGTACAATAACTATTATAGCAACATTCACCTTTTGCAGTTTAGAAATGTTCTATAATGCGGTTTTATTGATTTTATGATGAAAAACATTTAAAGTTAACATTAAAGGTAATAGCAACAAAAAAAACATCAATCATGTGTTCCATAAAGTATTAGAAGGAGAAAAGTGCACTGGATAGGACATTCTAGTTACTCTATGTTAAATGAACAGTTAAATAATTCTCAAGTGTTTTGATATTCTTTAAATATGTTTTAATTTAAACTCTAAAAAATTATGCAAAAGTAGTGCATTATTCTTAGAAACTTACAGTAGTAAAATTAATACAAAGATATGACTTTTAAAACATTTTTTAATTATTATTGTCTTTCTTTAGACTCCAGTAATGGTGGTTTTTTGAGTTTATTATTTTAGATCTCAGTTACTCTATTTGCAGAGACATAAATTTATGTGAATCGAGTCTTGGTCATCAAAACAGATTTCTTTCCATCTTCTAAGTTCCAATATTTTAAGTTGTCTACTGCTAAAGTAATTACATAATTAACTTCATCTTTTTCTTTACTGACTTGCTCTAGTATTCACTCCATATTTACAATTAATAATCATTTGGAGGAATTTTAATTATTATTTTATCCAATAGTCAATAGAAACCAATCTGGTGAAATGTGCCTTTTAACGGAAAACAAGCATCATATGTTCATTCTACCAAAGAGGAACGCGTTGTATATGGTGCCTCCCAGGTTGGTAATCCACAGAGGGCTGATCACAGGGGTGAACAGAAATTTAATAAAATGAGACATTCAAAACTAGCTAATAAAATCTTTACCATTTTCCTGTGAATTTATACAAATGATATTGCTTGCCTCACAACCTAAGTTCAGTGAGAGATGATTCGGAAATGGACGGAATCTGCGGCAGGTGCTTCTCTGCCGGCTGCTCTGCCTGGCTCATCCTCCTGGATGGTGGTCGTGCTCCTCCGCAGAGGGTCTTGCTGCCTCCCCTCCTTGTCATCTGCTGCTTCCTGAGCAGCATCGATGACCTAATGCCACCTACTCATCTGCTCCATGACAGCAGGGGTGTGTGGCACTTCCAGCAGGAACTCGGTGTTCACTGAAGGACCACTCAGGACCTGAGTCCCTCTCCTCCCTGCCACGTGGCCCCCTCCTGCTGCCCACCTACATGCATGTCAGGTCCCAGCAAGGATCTGCCTGTAGCTTCCTGCACCCCAGGACTCCTCTGCTTTTTATCTTGCTCAATCATTCCTCAAGAGAGCGACCTTCTCTTGCCTTCTCTGCCTGCCTCCACCTGCTGAGATCCTCCCTGACCTACCCCAGGAAAGCTTTACTTTTGCCCTCCAGGGTGTTTTAGACTTCACAGGCTCTTATTCCTGTGCCTTGAGGTAGAGCTTGTATCTCTTTAAATCATGTAGTAAGCGCCTGGCATCCAGTTAAAATTAAAATAAAAAATTTTTTGAGTAATTAAATGAATAAGAATAGGAAACAAGTGAGTTGCAGCACGTGGATGAATGTCAGGAGTCTTTCAAGGCTTGGCTGGGTTGTCTGTGCTCCATAGAACATCTCAGATAGCCTCAGTCCAAAGACCTGGGGCTTTGCTGCTGTGAACTTGCTTCCCACTTTGACCCTATGTCCTTATGCATCTACCTGTGAGGTGTGTGCTTTAGGAATCTCACAAGCCTGTGCTTAAACTGTCGGTGGCTTAAACTTGGCCATGGTAGGAGTGCTTACACCATAGACATTGGCAAGCCCTACAAAAACGACTTTTTTTTGGTTTTGGTTTTGGAAAGCCAGCTGCTATATTCACCAGCATACCATTGTGTGTGAGCACACACATGCCCACGAGCACACACATGCCCACACACGGGCAAATATCTGTAAATTTTTTCATGCATTTTTCTGCCCTAAAAACCTAGTATAAATGCTAATTAACAGGGAACCTATATTTTGTTTATATAAATAAAATAATAATATTTGTAGGCTATGCCTTAATTACTTTGAAAATGTGTTATCTGGATAAAATATTGACTTCAAAATCTAAACATAAATTAAAAACAAGAACAATGTAAGAGCAAGAGAAAACCATGTAATGAGCACTCAGCTTCACATAACTGCTGTGACTAAGGATTAAGCACCAGCCTGAGCTTCACAGCAGCCAAAATAAAAAAATGGCATTTTTCTTTTCACTTTATCATCTGCTGCTAAATATTGACTGAAAGGATGGTGCACATTGACACTGAACACGGCCATAACTACACAGCTGCTCACTGCTCGCTGCCCCCACTCTGTCCACCGTCACTGTCACTCAGGTGACAGAAGAGCTGGATCTCATCTTCACTGCACATGGAGGCACTGAGGCCTGAAGAGGTCAAGAGCTGTCACGGGTCCACACTCAGCGAGCCAGTCAGGGGACACCGTGAGCACGGCGTCCAGGTCTCTGATCCCCTGTCCCCAACTCTTGGATCTGATGGTGAGGTCTGTCCTGACAACTTGTAAAATGGACAAAATGTCTTGTGCCCAGTGATCACTTACAAAACTGCTTTAGAAAAGGAGACATCATAAGTCTACAGGCTAACCCAGAGAAGAACTCCTCAAGGCCACTCAGGTATCTCCTGCTGTCCCTGGTTCACCTGATAAGAAGACAGGATCGTGGAGCATTGGACACAAGCACTCATGGGTCACTCCTAACACTACCTCAAATCCTACCTACCAGCAGGACTTTCAGCAACCAAATGAGACAGTTCAAGGTGAAAACCTGGACCACCACTTGAAGGCCAGTCTACAGCCCTGGGTCAAAGTTATATGTGGGTCTGACCTCCTTATGATGGGATGGTCCCAGTAGGAGGAACCTAATCGGGTTTTGGTTGGTTTGTTTATTTTGAACCTCTCATTACTTTCTGCCCAGAACAAGAATGGGATTACTCCAGCTCACATCACAGGATTTTGTGCTGGAATCTCAGTGACTGCTGAAATGGTGGACAGAAACCCACATGCAGTTAAATTCAACATGATACTAAGTTTCTCCTATTTATCTGGCTCCATTAAAGGAGGCTGAACAAATAAGATTCAGTTCTGTTCTTCAGGACTCAAGTCTTAGCAAAGAGAGAGAAAGAGAAAGGGAGAACCATACCAAAAAAGTCAGTTGTGGTGTGGGAAGGGCTCTGTGGGTGCCTGTTCAAGACACTTTTCTGGTGCAGAGGAGGAGGACCTGCCTAGGGAAGGGAATGGAGGAAGAACAGGTGTTGTACAGGGATAATAAAAGGCTTTGGCTACCTTTTACTAAAGATGGGAACAAAACCCAACTTGTACTTGTTTTCCACTTTTTCTGTATGTAAATTGTCTCCAAAAGATTAATAAGACTGTGAATGGAATGAAACAATTTGCATGGCAGTAAACATTCTTATAAATGTTTACAAAGTATTTTTACAAAGTAAAAAATAATGGGTGCAAGAAAAGTGCAGTAAAGCATTGGGGGCACTTTGTTAGATTCCTTGATCGTGGAGGAACTTAGAGGGAGCTTCCTGGAGAGATGGCACTTGAGCTGGGTTAAAACAGAGAGGAAAACCTTATCAGAGCATGCAAGAAATGCAAGATCCAGGGTAATGTTGTCCTAAGAGAATCTAGAAAGAGGAATAACCTGGAATGATAAATAACATTAGATAAAGATATGGGTGGATAGGCTGGGAACTGAGGAAATAACCAAAGGCTTCCAGAATCTTCAATGTCAAGGACAAGAAGGATACCTGTTTTCTGGCCACCCAACTTGAAATCATTAAGCCGGGTCCAGCTGATGGGTCATATTGACCATTACCAGCTCAAAATATCTTGTCCCCAGTTATCAGTGAGGGCATGCTTTCTTGTCTTCTCTTAACCTCCTCCACACCATCTTTGCATGTCCGTCAAGGTATTTTTCAGACAGTCACTTCCTCTAAATGTCAGACTCATGGATAATGCATGAGTGTCCTCAGAGCCAAGCTCAGCGTCTGGTCCTCAGGGCATCTGGAGGGTTTTGTTGCTTGGACATCATGAAATCATTCTCATTAGGTTTGCTGAGATTCATCAAGATGCTTGTAGGTGTCCATCATGCTCTCTGGCATCCTGAGCAAACCCATGGAGAAGCAGGTGGCAGCCTGGATGCACATGGGGACACTCTTCCAGCAAACTATGGGACTGTGGGATAGATGGGAGGAGCAGCATTTTGTATGGGGGAGGGGGGCGCTGGACCATCCAGACAGCCAGGGTGAGCGTGGGGAGCCTAGGTGTGTGCCAGGCTGTCCTCTTCACCCCTTTCTTCACACAGGTGTGCAGAGACCTGATGGTTAGGTCAGCTACACACCTGCCACACCAGGGCCAGGGGATCAGCCACCAGAGGCTGTAGAGTGGGTACTGCTCATGTGCTTGGGGTGTGAAGCATGAGTCACTCCCTGACTCAGAGGCATGAGGCTCCTGTCACAGTCTCGCCATGTGTCACTCACACCTGGCTGCCACTGCGCCCAGCCCAGCTCCCCATGTGCCTTTCCTGTCCTCCTAGGTCCTGGAATTCAGTGGCATGTGCTGGCATCACGCCTGCCTTTAGGCATCCAGAGCCGAGCTACTGAAGACTTAAATTAGCTGGGACGGGTCCATTTGACAATCACAAGGCCAAACTGGCACCTGCAATCTGAGTCACTGCCTTTTAACTGTTTATTAAGCAGTGACAGTGACAGCTAAATAGTTCGGAGGAAGAAGCCCTTCTCTGTGTGTTCCGGAACGTGAGGGCTCAGTGAAAAGGCAGGGGCAGCGCCATCCTGGGTGCCGTGGCAGGAGGGGCTGCAGGGGAGTCACAACCTCCTCGCTCCTCTTTTGTTTGGGGGATCAGTCTTTAGAAACCTTCTGCTCTGGACCCTCCTCTCCACAGCTCCCACTTCCAACAGTGCCTGCCAAGGTCTTTCAGAGAAGCACCGAGAGCTCATTTTCCCACAGGAAAGGTGACCCCAAATCAGCAAGCACCAGGTTTCTGACAAAAGCCCTGGTGCGAGGGACCCTGATGCCTTAAGACAGAGGACAGGCCTCCAGGGACACCCAACCTCCTCGGAAGTGCCCAGCAGGCCTACCTGGCTCACACGGAAGCTCTGACCTTGTGCAGTTCACTAGGGTATGGAAACTGGCATGTGCTCTGCAAGTTAAAATGGGTGGAACTAAGGATCCTTGGCAAGGAAATGAAGCCCAGCAGGGGGATTTTCAAGGCAGCCACTTTGTCTTGGGTCATCCTTGACACATGCAAGGGGGGCAGGGCCCAAAGTAGACCTTGCTTTCTGTGCAATATGTCTCCAGTCAGACCCATGTGGCTCCTAGGGACCATGTCCTGGAATAAGAGTGGACATCAGGATGATACACGTGCACGCACACGCCTTGGTCAGATAGAGCCCGCATGTGGAGGGACTGCACTCATCACACCTGCGCTGGAGTCTCAACCTTTCTCTTTCTTCTGTGTGATTTATCTTGATAAATCTCGTGGTTCATGTGTGTCCATGTCATTTTTTCTCAAGCATAAAATGAGGAGTATAATCAAATCCCTACTGTGTGGGATGACGTCAAAGGCCAGCCAGCTGACTCAGGATTTCTTGACCTCAGGACGGTTGACATCTTGAGCTGACTGAGATGTTGTTCTGGAGAGTGTCTGTGCAGGCTGTCCTCTGGCCTTGATGCACCAGGAACTCTCAGAACTCCCCCTTCCTCAGATGTAGCAGCCAAAGGTGTCTCCGGGCTTTGTCAGTTGTCCCCTGGTGAGCAAAATGAGCCCCACGTTGAAAACCACTGGTGAAACATATGTAAAACTCTTGGGTCAGGGAAAGAACTTTCTAGGTACAGGCAGGCATGGAGATGAAGACCAGGAGGAGGGGCAACATTTACAAATGGTCTCTGGGCTTGCTGTGGGTTCACTCGCACCTGCCCCCTGCCCAGGTTCAAAGTGGGGAGAAGGAAATCACATTCACCCACATGGTATACTTTTGCTCTTCACTGACGTGAAAATGCTATATTAAATTAAACAAATTCTGTTTCTTTCTTCTTAGAGAAGAGGAGGGGGAAAAAAAGAAAATGAGTAACACATTAAATTGCAGGATATTAATTATACAGAGCTACATATTAAATGTTTTGCATCTAAGGAGCTAATTTTCTTCACAATGTTATTATTATTTGTTACTTGTATAGCACCGTTGATGTAAACATACTGTTTTATAAATACTACCATAAAGTTTATTGCTCTTCTATGAGTGTGCCTTATAATTATGCACTTACCTTCTAATAAGCAATGTGAGAAGCACGGCTCACTCACAGCAGAACAGCTCACTCACAGCAGAAACCCACGGCAGTCGCTTCTATCTGACTGTCTAAGGATCTCTGAGTAGCAACTACATAGTGTTGTGCAAGAAACAGAGGTGTTATCAACTGAATAAGCAAGAGTCTTAAGGAAAAAAAATCTATTTTTGTTATATTTTTTCCTACTGTAAAAAAATAGGTCAGTCTTTCTCAGAAAGAGTTTCATACTGCGGGGTATTTTTTGGAGGACGGGTATTTTTGGTTGTTTGCTCCTCTATGAGGCCCATCCATCCCTGTCAAGTCTGCAGAGCACGCTGTGCATGGGTGGAAAGACAAACCACACACCGTGCTCTCTGCCACAGTCAAGTCACCTTAGATACCACACGGCAGGTTTCTTCAGAAGGGGAAAAATGCAACAAGAAAACACACGTGCGCGAGGGAAATGGTGATGTGAATTATATTCTGAAAAGCAAGTTGGCTTTTCTGGCTCAGGTCACCATGGTCAGCAAAACCCTTCCTGCCCTGCCTCAGCCCTGACTGTGTGGAAAAGGAAGGGTGGAAGGCAGGTCTCTACATGGTCCAGCAGTGGGGCTGGCTCTGATAAAATGTCCAGAGATCCACCCATGATATTGGCTTTACGTGATTTCTAGCTCAGTGTCATTACTAGAGAGTCCTTGGGGCAAGCAATCCAATCTCCATATTGGTAAAAAATATGAGCCATTTTGTGACTCTTTTCTTTATATTGTCCATGTGGATTGGAGCATTGAGCTCCGAAGTCCCTAGAAACATTTCTTTAAAAATACTTTGCTTGCATAGATTCCCATGCCTCTGTGTGATGCATATCCCTCTGGGTCCTTGGAGGGAGCTGTGGCTCTCAGCTCTGCAGCAGCGCAGCCTCCCTACTTAGTTATTGACTAAAGAGAACAGCTCCAGAGACAGAAGCACACGTTCCTACCTCCAGAGGCCAAGCACGGCAGCTGTCAGGTGAACTTCTCAGTCAGATACAATTGTTAGGCCAGAAAACCTCCTTCAACTGTTTGTTTTCCTTGCCAATTTCAAAGTGCAGAAACCACAATAGTAGACATTCTTGATTTTCAGGGAATAAAATGGCAGTGACAAAACTTAAGGAAAAGATTTGGAAAAAAAATCATTAGATCCCTTTTTAAAAGTATCTATCATTTCCTAATCTAAGACTCTGCAAGAATGGTTAAGTCTAGAGAAAGACTTTTTTTTTAAAATTTGTCCACATAATCAATCTAAATGATGAATTTTTGAAATCTGGACATCAACAATTTCCCCTAATTCTTCATTTCACCATAGATGTATTCTGCACATTTTTAATCCAACTTACCTGTAAGATGTGGGATCTTCCTAACAGCCATGGTTGATGACTGACACCAAGGAGGAAGGGAGAGCATGGGAAGGGCCATGAGGCTCCTGAAAGAGGCTGTGCTCCTTCCTCTGCCCTTGGCCATGAGGTTCTAACTAGGAAAACCCTGGAGGAGCAGTGTGCTTTACTCCACCGCAGATAGCTCACTCAAGGTGGACTTTTAACAGCTTGGAATAAATACTTCAGGAATTTACCAAAAGCCTGAACACCTCAGATTTAAGTTGAGATAGTTTAACACACCTCATTTCAAAGAGCATGTTTGTAGGGAAAGTCACCTAAAACAGAAAAGTTTACCCTGCACTAGGAGACAGTAACTTAGATCAGAAATAGGAACATGTTCCAGGAAGCGCATTTAAACAGAAAGGCAGGCTCGTCCCTAAATGGCACTTTTATGCCTCATATTAAAAAAGGCACAACTCGGGTCAAGTCATAGCAGAACTACCGGAAGCTTCTTTGCTTTACATCCTGATCCTTCCCTGTGAAATCCCAGAGTGCACCTGCTCTGTCCTATGCTTGATCTGAAGTTTTTGGAGCTCATCACTAAGTCAGCTCTCTGTAAAGTCCATCTGACACCTAGGTATCAAAGATAATGCCTCTTAAAATTAATCTATTTATGAAACAAACCATGCTTTTATGCTCTTGCCAACCACTGAGCCAGGTCCTCACCAGCAACTTGAAATGAAGTATGCGCGATCTTTGTTACTTCTACTAAGTTTGGCCAAAGGTGGCCTCTGCACACATTTTCAGTTGGTCCTAAGGTTTTCTCCATACATGGTGAACTGTACCCTAATTTGATTTAATCTACTTTTGCAAAAAGTAGCTGAGTGTCAGCTAATCACAAGTGCCCAGCCAATCAAACTCTGTGCAAACAAGACAGACAGGAGCTGTAGCCAATCAGCTGTCTCTATAACCAGCTTCCATTTCCTGTAAGCCATTTCCTCTTCTTCAGCTATAAATAGAAACTGTTCATGGTAGTGTTGGGCATTCTGAACCATTTTTGGTGGAGAATTTATGGGGTTGTAAAATTGCAAAACCTAGTTAAGACCTGCAAAACTAGATTTGTTGTAATTCTTCTGTCTTTTAACAGCTCTTAGAATTAGATATCTGGCCTTTTCCAGGCCAGTCCTCAAAGTCTCCTTGCCTGAGGGGGGCATCTCACAGCACCCTGAGGGTATGCAGGCCAGGGTCACAGCAGAGCTGGGTTGAGGGCTGCCTGGGAAACACCTGTGTAGGTATGGGGGTTGGAGCTTGACACCTCTTGGAGAAAGTGATTATAATCATGAACTAGCTAGTTTGCTGAGGGGGTTGGGGCTGCAATGAGCTCCCTGCAGGTAGACTAGCAGGTGATGAACTCTGGAGCCACAGAGAGCCTGGAAATTCTGGGAGCGGAAGAGCTGTCACGGTGGCTCCAGTTCTGGGTCAATGTGCCACAGGGTGGTAGGAGTCATGCAGGGATGGGGAGATGTTGCCAGTGGAACACTCTATTAATGATGGTTGAGTAAAGAAGGAATCAGTACTGAAGATCAGACCCTCATATGTCACCCTGGGGGAGTTCATGTAGATGAAAGAGGGATCCAGGAAAGGGGAAAGAGAGTCCTGTCCTGTCAAGTGCATCTTTGCCTTTCAGCCACCCACAGCAGTTGGTTTGCCCCAGGGCTTCCCTTCTCAACCTCAGATGCCCTTTCATGCTTAGCAGACACCTGGTTTTAATGGCAAAACTTTAATTAATAAACTAACAAATGAAAGGGCTTAACATTAAATGAAGCACATGCCTGGTAGTTTAGATTTAGGTCTATTGAGGTCTAAGTGACTTGAATATAATACATCAAGCAATTCTGTTTCTTTGTTTCAGCCTTCTATGTATTTTCACTTTAAAATCTAACTCTGTGTCCAAAATTATCAGGAAATTGTAAAGAAAGAAAGAAAGAAAAAAAAAACAATGCTGTTCTTCATTCCACCCATCTAACTTCACAAATGCTGAGCAGTATTTAGTAAATTTCCTTTGAGCCTTTTCCGCTTTTGAGTGGGTGTTTCACCACATTTCTTCTGATTGTGCACACAGTTTTAACTCTACTTTTCACATAGTGTTACATCATAGTGTTCTCATTAGAAAGATTCCATAACCATATTTTAGTTTAAAACTATTAATTGAAGCTGGGTAGGGTGCTCATGCCTGTAATCCAGCAGATCAGGAAGCTGAAGCAGGAGGATATTGAGTTCAAAGCCAGCCTCAGCAGCTTAATAAGGACCTAACCAACTCAGTGAAACCTTGTCTTAAAATAAAATATAAGAAAGAGCTGATATGTGGCTCAGTGGTTAAGTGTCTCAGGTTCAATCCCCCTTATTAAAAAAAATGTTCAAGAACACGTACCATAATATACCATTCTCCCATTCTTTAGATTATGGTAACTATTTTATTGTTATGAGTAGTCTATACATGCCAGTCTTTTCCAGTGGTTTTGGATTATTCCTTTGGAATTGATTCTTAGACCTGGAATTTCGTTGAGTGTATGTCAATATGCTTACTTTTCTTCATCTTTCAAGTGGATTATAATAATTTACACTTGGGCCAGCTGCCCCACACCCAAGCCTTCCGGAGAATCAGGGAGTTCCCACTGCACTCCCTTCCCAGGCTGTGAAAAGTTTGAGCAAGCAAAAGTTCTCAGCATCCAACAGATGGACCCAGATATGGGTTTATTTTGCTTCAGGGCAATTTTTTTTTTTAACCTATAGACAGAGTTCAAATTCAGTCCTCTGTGGCATCTCCAAGCTCAGACTGTTTTCAAGAACTTTGATGCAGGAAGCCTAGAAGCTGATGTTGCCCTCCATGGCAGGGAAGGCTTGTTTTCTGACCAGGATAGCAAGGGTAGCGTCTCCCTCAGGGGCAAAGGTTGGACAGAATTTCCAGCAGCCTCCTCATCAGATTGAAGGCTTGCAAATTCAGTGCTCCTCAGAAATGTTACAGACCCCTGTGGACATGGCATTTAGCTGGGCCCACCTTGGGGACAAGTGGACCCAGAGGCTCCTGCTGCCTGCTGTGCGATGAATAAAAAGCTGTCCATGTCCATGAGAGCTGTGTTTCCTCATCAACAGAATCTGCAGAAGGTGGTTGGCCAGCCTGGCAGCTGCAGCAGCTCCTGGGTGGGAACTAGACCACTGGACAGGTCATTGAAGGACAGGCCACCAAAATCTGGGCAAAAGAGGCTCCAAGCCAGGGCAGACCAATGGCTTGGGGTTGTTACGGACCACAGACTCAACCTCCATGCTGCTCCTCTGAGGGCCCACAGGCAACTTTTCACATCAGCTTATGGGAGGACATTCAAGTGAAGAGCCGAGGTCGGGAGTGAGACCTGCTGCACTCAACTCTCAGATTCGCCGCTCCCTCTCCGTGTGAGCTCAGTCCTGCTACTCTTCTCCTGAGTCTTTGTTTCCCCGATTTTCCTCATGATGTGATCTAGTAGCGTGAGAGACTTTGGGGAAGGTGCCTTCAGTGCATGCTGAATGTGGGCTCAGCAGTGCTCTTTGGCTGCTTGATTAGAAGATTTGGACTACTTTTCATTCCCAAAGACCGTCAATCTTAAATTCGGTAAGCAGAAGAATCTTAATTGGTAACCAAAGGAAGCAAATGATCAGCAGACAGTGCTCCCCACCTTCTGCTAAACTGGACACCAAGCTGGCCTCAGACAGAGCTGGGACACAGGCTCCAAGTCAGCTCAGTCACCTCCCTGCTGGGACTGTAGTTCCCAGAGTCCTCGAGACCAGGTAGGGGATTGTGCACAAAGAAGCAGGAAAGGAACAGTGGGAGGAAGTCAGTGGACATCAGAGAAGCTAAAGGATCTCCTCGGAGCCTCCCTTGAGACAATTGCAGTTACTATGGAAAGAAAGTGATGATAGAAAATAAATGCGAAAAGTTCCCTGTCTGCAGTTAAGTGGCTGACTCTTGAAGGGTGGTTCTCACACTCTTGGTCTGAGATTTCTTTTTTTTTTTTCTTTTACAATTCAAACTAAATTTTAGACATTGCCTACTAAAAAATCACGTCAGATAGTGTGAAAAATGGTAATAAGACAGAAGCTCCACACAAGTAGAAATTTCTTATTAAAAGAAGATAAGCTAGCTTAGAAAGTAAAATAGCATAAATTCATACATTTTCAGTAACACAGTAGAACACATCTCAAAGCTCCCTGTGCTTACAATTATGTTGTAAGAGTCAAATAAGGTAAACATGAGGCAACGTGTGCTAGCTGTAAGACCCTACAGACATGTATATAAATATCAACTAATAGTACAAAGTAATAAACATGATTAAAATGTTAAATAACATTGGATGGGCATTTTCTTAGCCAGAGCACACTAGGATGAAGTAACAGCCCCTCTGTGTTGGACAGTTAGTGCATGAATGTTGGCATCTCTTAGTCACGAAACTTTTGCTACAAAATTTGGCAGTTCTCCAGCAGGGTGGCATCCCATGGAGTCCTTCAACCATCTCCATTGCTTTGATTCTATGTTAGGTTCTTTGATTCTGTGACTCCTCCATTGCCCCATGAGCCATGTTTTCTGACTATGGTATCTGATGGCAAACACATCATCGCATCAAACACACTTCTTCCGCTTGCCCACGTGCAATAGCAAGTGTTCCCTGAGAAACTCCGCATCCCCTTGATCCCTTCCCTTGCCGTGTGTTCCACTGGTCAGCAAACATGGAAGATGTTTAACTCCTCCAGTCATCCCCAATGAGGCCCTATTCATGCAGTCAGTCTCTGTTCAGGAAAACATCACCTCTTAACTAGGTGATTGCAATTCCCTTTTCACCTTTACACACACTTTTTCCATTTTCTTTATGCCCAGTTCCTCACTAGTTGTACTGCCACAGGGAGAATATTCCAGAAAAATGAACTAAGAGATCACTTTCTTGGTAAAGTCCTTCAGAAATTCCAAACAGATGCAAACATAAACCCTAAAGTGAAAGCTGTCCCTGCAATCGTTCTGATTATCTTCCATCGTTATTCCCACAAGTTCAACGTTGAGGAATGAAGTGCTCTCTCTTCTCTTTCTCTCTGGAAAACTGTGAAACGTTTCCTCTGCCTTCAGGTTGGGTCAGTTCTGCCCACCTTTGAGTTTCCCTGACCCTTGATATGGTACCAGCACAGACAGTCCCTACACACTATAGAAACTGCTTCTTCTCAATAAAATGGGATCCTTTAGTTTAGGTCCATTTTGCCTTCTTTTCTTATTGAACAATTTCAGCAAAAATCTTTCTGAGTGAGTCTCTGAATCTTGGAGATGATTGATTAAAGCGTGGCGCCAGCAAAGCACGATGCAGGTGGCTGAGTGAGCCAGAGGCATCTCCTGGTTCCCAGCTCGGCGCAGCCTTCCCGATGGGGAGTCTTGCAGTTTCTCCACCATCACACACATACCCACCAGCCCACAATCTATGACATCAGATTAATTGGATGCTTAGTTTCTCCAGGAATGCTTTTGGTCCTGACCACTAATCCATGTATCTTTGTATTTGCTTGGGTATAATTTTTTTTTAATTGCATCAATGTTACTCAATATGCATCCTTTGTTACAGGAAAAATTGAACCCTTTTGGGGGGGGGAGTATTAACACAAAAATCAATAGTTTATTTAACTAGAAATTGTAAAATTCATTCAAATTCAAGTAAGCTGTTGAAATTGACATAATTCTGCTCAAGGTTTTAAAAAGAACTGTTCATCTTTTGGGCTCAGCAATGTTCTCTGATTCCCAGGCACGCATTCTCCCAGCACCCCTTACTTGACTCAGCATGTCACTCACAACTGCTGCTGTTTCTTTTGCTCCTTCTGCACCTGTCTAGAAAGGCAGTTGGAAAGGCACCTATCTTCATGGCAGGGCAGCATCTCCCTAGCCACTGTGTGCCCCAAGCCTCCCATGAGGACTGGCACACAGCAGGCTCCCAACAGCTCTGTCCAGTAAAAGAAGTGAATGCGGCTTGTGGTGGAAAACACTGTTAATTATGGAAACCTTCCCACTGACATGCAGCAGGAGGTATTTCCTTTAGCACCGACATATTCTTTTAGCACTCATAAATACTGAAGTGGAAATATGACAATCTGGAGTTCACAGGAAGTGGGTATTTCACATTATGATTAATCTTTTGGGGGGTTGTTGGCTTAACAAACTGGAGGGATTTAAAAGTTCCAAGAATGCTGTACCCTTTAACTCAGACATCCTGGTTAGCAATTGGGACCCTAAGACTAAACAGATAATCAACCCTCTTACTCTTGGAATTCAATAAATTGATTAGCCATTTGATTGTAACTATCCGTGGCTTCATTATGGGCAGGAAACAAGGCTACACTATGGACATAAAGATCCCTTGTATACGGCTCTGCTGGGTGTCCCGACTTCCTGCCTTCTCTTACCACCTGTACTTACCCAGGCAGGGAGAGCTCACAGCAGGTCTGTCATTGCCAGGTGTCAGAGTGGCCCTCAGTTTTCCCCTCAGCACCATCCCCTCATTTACTAAGTGTCTATGGGGGCCAGAGGCTTATCTCAGTACCCATCTCACTTGGCTTCTGTGCTGCAATCTTCTGAGCTTTATGCTGATATTTCCAAATTTTGGATGAATGAACAAACACTCATATAGTTAAACCAATTTACCAAAGTCATAGATTTAGGAAGTAAAAAAAAGTCTAGATTCAAGCCTAAGTTTGCTTAACTCTAGATTCTCTAGTTTGCGTATTACTCCCCGGATCCCATCACAGCCTCGTGTTCTCTAATTACGCATTTTAATGGTGGAGAGGGAAGACATGTTTTTAGTCATAACATGCTCTAGTTTTAAAATAAATATTCCTCCACCCCTACTTGTTAAAAACAGCTGGATGAGAAAACACGAGTAAAGGCTGCAGTCACCAGTGACACAAGAGTGGAGGGCAGACCCTGGGGTGAGAGTTGAGTCTTGGAGAGCAGAAGCAGGGTGGCACCCGTGCTCTCCTCCCACTCCTGAAGAGCCCTGGGGAGCCACGACAGGGTAGCCATTGGACACACCAAGAATTCATTCTAGCAACAGCTTTTCTAGGTTTGTTTGAAGACCTAAATCAGGGGAGGCCAGGTTTGCATGGGTGGCCGTGGTTTGGGCTGAAACCGAGAACAGAGATTCAGATGATGCGAATGTTGTGAAAGTTTTCTGTCTTTGTGTTCTGCAACCATGAAACTGAGCTCACGGAATGACTGCTGGCCACAGCCTTTCCATTTCCTGAGTGATTGTTTGACGACTTCTGGATTTTAGCAGCCTATATCTGCTCTTTTTTATTAAGATGAAAAAAGAGAAACATTCGTTAAGTTTTGCCAAAAGTAGGATGTACTAAAAAGAAACACAAGTGATAAAAATATGCTGGAATAAAGATTCTGGGGTCTTATGAAATTTGGAATATGAATACAACATAAGAACAACATTGGATGATTCTCTTAATGATGAAAATTATAATTTAAAAATTATATAATTAAAGTTATAAAAAATCCTCTATTGTCTAACAAAAAAATTTTAACTATATTTTGGCTTTGGCTAGAACTGGACCTACATTTTCAATCTGACCCTTTGGCGATGGCAAACTATGGCCCCAAGCCCAATCCAAACCATTGCCTATTTTTCTAAATAAAAATTTATTGGTGAGCAACCACACCCATTTATTTATGTCTTATCTGAGGCTGCTTTCACACTGCAATGGCAAAGGAGAGTAGCTGCCACAGAGGCCTCATGGCCTGCAGAGCCTAAAATATTTGCTATCTGGCCCTTTGCAAAGGAAGCTGTAAATTGTAAATCAAACAGGTATTATATGAACTGGCGGTAGGCTTTCACATAGATTTGAAACAGAACTACATCAATCCTGAACATTCTGATCTACCATTTCTCCCACATATACTCATTCATTTGTATCCTTTAAAAACAATGCTTTCTGATTTTCTTGACATCTTAAAAAATTTACCGAAAAAAAAAAAACAAGCAGATCAGAAGACCTGTATGTGGAAAAGGTATGGGACAGACTCTTGTATGAATCCCAGCGGGGATTTTGAAGAGCAAACACCACTCAATTTGTTCCCAGCCAGTCTGATGGCAAAATGAGAAGATGATTCCAGTTGTTGCCCTGGGGCCCAGCAAGATCAGAGATCTGCATATGAGAACCCGCCAGGGTAGGAGACACAAGAGCAGAAGTTTCCAGCCATGGCTTTGCATCAGGAATACCCAGGGAGACTAAGAAGGCTGCAATGCCAGGTTCCCCACCAGACCAATCAAGTCCGAGCCTCGGCCAGGGCAGCAGAGTGTTCAAGTTCCCCAGGTTCTACTGTGCACATGAACTTGAGAACCCCCAAGTTCCATCAGGAAGGAAGCTGTAGGTAGCGAGGAAGTCACCTAACTTCTTTGGCCCTTTCCTTTCAATCTCTAAAATGAGAAGGTTGAAATGAAGCTCTCAGGGCCTTCCCATCTATGACTACACACTCAGCTGGATGGGATTAAGTGAATTTCCCAGCAGAGAAAGCATGGGACACCATGGCGCCTTCTGCTCCAGAGCCACATGCAGAATGAAAGAGTGCAGGGCGAGAAGGACTTCTCTGCCAGGGGACCCTGGGGAGGAGGATGTGATGAGGTCTGTACTGCTACTCCACAGCCCAGTGCTTTGTGGGAAGAGAAGCCAGCTCATCTCTGGGACCAGTATCAGATGGGCCCTGTCATCGCGCTGGTCTCTCCGAACGCCTCCAGTTCTGGTGCTTCACTTCTGCTTGACAGACAATAACTGAACATACGCTCTGACTCTCACGCTGTGCAGAGAGAGAGGGAAGCACTGCGAGGGAGAGCGTTTTCTTTGGAGTCAAAGGATGGAGGACAGATTCCGGTTCAGCCGCTTATTAGCTGTGAGAGATGGGGTTTATTTATTCTCTCTAGGCATCCGTTTCCTCGTCTGCAAAAGCAGGGCGGTAATCATCTTTCTATTCCAAGATCACTGTGAGGATTCAATAACAGTGCATCCGGAGGGCTCTTCCAAGTTCTGGGCACAAGGCAGGCTGAATAAAAGGTAGATCATCATTGCTGTTATTCCTAGGATTGTCGAAATGATGTTGTGGCAATCCACAGTGAATCGAAGGTATAGTGATCAACGATTTTACAATTCTGGGGTGTAAAAGACACCTAACAGAGCTTATTTGGTTAATATTTTATCTTGTTTATAACAATAAGAATGAAAGGCATCTTTTTGTCTGAACTGTTTCAAGGATTTTCGGGAAATAGCAGAGGGCATCAGGATTACAGGCAGTGCACACTGACCTCCATTTCCTCCCCACTGCAGAGCATACCACCCCCACCACCCCCATGCAGGTCACGCAGTGTTACACAGTTGTCCACAGGCAACATGCAGGACCATTTTTAAGCTTCATATAAAATGATATCACTTTAAACATATGAAGGTGACGTGTTTTTACAATATCATGTGTTTGAGATTTATCCACATGAACACTTAAAGATCTAATCCATCCATTCTGCTATATTCTTCACTTCTTCACAATTTTACCATCATTCATTCTTTCTTGCTTTGCTGGACATTTAGGTCATTTCCATTATCTGTGTTACAGAAAGAGGTAGTCAGCAATGTACATTTATATGGATTTTCTTGTGTACAGTGAGTCTTTGGGGGTATTTACTCAGAGCTGCTAATATGTAGAATATACATGTCTTTAACATCAGGTTCCTTACCAGCTCTTTCTCATCTCTAGGGTCTCCATACGTCAATGTGCCTCGTAGCTCAGACCTCTTAGCTTCACACTCTTCTCTTTTACATCTGTACTCAAGGAGTATTGTCTGACCCCAGGTCTTCAATTTCTGGGACTACTGTTTCCAGCCTGGACATGCCCCTGTGGTCTATATTTATGTATCCACTTGCTCACTTAATATCTCTTTGCAGACCTAAAGGACAGATAACAAGCATTCTAAGTGTTCACCAATGGTGTTTCTCTTCCAGGTGCATGAAGTAGATTTCTCTTTCTTCTTTTATAAAGGTGGGAGAAGGTGAGTATTCTGGAGAAAGAAACAATAACCGTGTTACTTAAGTTTCCTGGAAAACTGAGTCACAGCTTTGGAGTTCACGGAACCTTGCCTTCAGAAATTCACCTATAAGGGGGTTAGAGTAAGATACATGGAGAGAAGGGGCAATTTAATGGTGATGCAATAAAAATGGACCCCACGAGAGTTCTGGGGTTGGTGTGGCCCTGCAGAGCTGTTCCAAACTGAGGCCAGAGTTGTGTGTTTGTTTTCCCAGGTTGACTGTCCTTGGAAGTCCTTCTTCTTAGGAAGACATTTCCTTGAGCTAGATGGCTCCATTAGCCTAGACAATTCATGGGGAGAAACTTCTCAATAAGCCCTCCACGCCCAACTCTATGACAGAGGGAATAATAAATATCTCAAACTCAAGGGGCATTTTGGGTGACACACCCCCAGATCTACTACCTACTCCCAAGCTGAAGCAGTTAGAAGACCCTGCCCAGTTTTCCAGTCTTTCCTTCAGCAACGAGTGTGAAGACCTTAAGTCAAAGTGGAGAAATCCTCATCACTAACCCATGTATTAGGACAGTCACTGCCTGGGAGAACTGTCTGTTCTAGAATAGGCATGGGATTGGTGAGATCTAAATTGGGGATGTAAGCCACTGAGTTTGCTTTGACCACAGCATCATCCTGGTCTAAACCAATTATTTCCAAATTGCTAATTAACATCTCAAAATGAAATTCTCACTCTCTACTTCTCCAAACCTACTATTTTCCACTCTTCAGGATCTTAATAAATGGAAGTTCCATTCCTCCTGTCTGTAAGTTGAAAACTCACATGCCACCCTGAGTCTATCACAAATAGTCATCTCTTCCTTCAGAAGAAAGCCAGATGCTAACCACGTCTCACCAGCTGCTACATCCCTCCATTATTAACCCTGCTCTAAGCTACATTTCTCTTCAGATTATTAGAGAGCTTCTTAATAACTTCCAGTGTCTGTTCTTACCATTATGTGTTGTTAGCACAGACGACAGGATCATCCTGTAAGACAGACTCTACTCAAAACCCTACAGGGGCCCACATCTCATTTAGGGTAAAAGCCAAAACCTTCGAGGAGCTACAAGGCCTTACCTGATCTGGACCCGAATCACTTCTCCGAGCAATTCCTACACCCTGCTTCCTCTGGCTCAGGCTGCCTTCCTCCATGTCATCAGCATTTTGGAAACCCGTCTGGTTCAGAGCCTTCGCATTCCTTGTTCTCCAGCCTGGAATGACCCTCCCGGGCTACTCACTAGGGTTGGCACTTTCCTGAAGGCACTGTGTTCAGATGTCATCCTGACAATGAGTCTCTCTCTGATCACCAACTATTTTTAGAAACATACATACATAAAATCATTCTACTTTATAGTTCTCCAGAGCATTTATAGCATCATAAAACATATTATAAATTTATTTTTAAGTAAATGAAAGATAAGCCACATTTGGGCAGAACTTCCTCTATTCCTCACCACTCTATCTGCTTCTCAGATTAGCTATAGCACTCAATAAACATTGAATGTTAGACATTCTTCTGAATTTTGTGTGAAAATATTTTATTTCTATAAAAGAGTAAGTTTATCTCTTAATTTTTTTTGCACCAGAGATTGAACCCAGGGGCACTTTACCACTAAGCCATTATCCCTGGTCCTTTTTTATATATCATTTAAAGACAGAGTCTCACTGATTTGCATAGGGCCTCACTAAGTTGCTGAGGCTGGCTTTGAATTCGCGATCCTCTGGCTCAGACTCCTAGGCTTCTGGGGTTACAGATGTGCACCACTGCACCCAGATCTTACTTGAATTTTGATAGTTTTCATTTTTGTTTTCTTCTCATATTTCCATGGCTAGGAGCGTCAGTACAATTCCTGAGGATTTTTTCCCATGAAACAGAGTTTCAACTGGGATTATTTTTCTGCATCTATAGAAATGGTTATGTGGTTTTCTCATAACTAATGGGATCTTTAAATGCCTAACCACCCTTAGGTCTTTGTAAAACCTTCTCAGTCTTTGAAATCTATGTCAGAATGCAGAGCTCAGGCGATGCAGGACAGAAAGGAAGCCTTGGGGTCATCCCATAGAGACAGCTGTTTTCACACCAGGAATTGCTCTTCCAATAAGGGTGGTATCTCTTGAAGTTTAACCAGGCAACATGAATGCCTGCAGGAGCCAAGTGTGTGAATTTGGGAACAGGCTGAAGGGGAGGTGGACTTGCAGGAGAGTTTGCCCTAACACATAGAAGTCAGGGACTGAACTGCATCAAGAGATTTCAACATGTGAAAATGAAGCCCCCTGTTGCCAGGTCATCTGATATTTGTCCAGAGACTGGAAACTGGAAATCTAGATTTTTCTTTTCTTTTTTTTTTCTTTTTTTGTGGTGCTGGGGATTGAACCCAGGGCTTTGAACATGCGAGGCGAGCGCTCTACCAATGGAGCTATGTCCCTAGCCCCAGAAATCTGGATTTTTAAAAGACAAAATATGCTGATTTTTAAGTTCTTTTCATAATTGACATTTATAAAAGAAAACAGCATGTGGTCCAGACAAAACACATCTCCAGGCCAAGCGAGGACTCTGAGCTGGAGATGGCCAGGGCACGAGAGTGAGCCTGGGCCCTCTGCTCTTCACAGGCAGTTTAGCTCCTCAATGTCCATTCCTTACTTGTGAATTATGGATAACAATAATTATCTGCCTGAGTGATTATTATCGCAAGCATTAGAGCAATGTGGAAATGAAAGTTCACTACGACTCAGCCTGCTCCAGACAAGAGAAGCTGGAATGGCAGAGGGGACAGTGGACACATCCATGGTGCCCCAAGTAGCTCACCTCAGAGCAGCCCACGAGTAACCATCCTAAGTAATAGGAAGTTTAATACAGGTTTTTTTTCTTTCCAACTACCCAGTACAACTAAAATGTATTATTTACTGCCAATTTTCTTACTTGAGAATTATATCAAAAAGGAAAAAAAAAGTGGGAGATGGGGGGAGCAGTTCAAAGTTCTCCTTGGTAGGCTGAAGTCAGATACGTGACCAGGAAGACAGTAGCACAAGTATCAGTGCAGGTTTGGGGGACATTTCTGGCTACTTTCTTTCCTTTTTTTTTTTTTTTTAAATCACTCATATCTGCAAGGTTAGGCACTTTGTGATACCAGGGTCCAGTCCACACAGAGGGGATGGGACACATTACACAACACAATGAGCTTGGTGGGAGGGGAGTTGCTGCCTGGCACACCTCCTGCCTGGCACCTCTCCTGCCCCCCACCCCTAATTGGAGCAAGACTCTATCCCTGGTTCCTTGAAGGTAAAAGAGGAACCGAGAAGCATTGGTGTCCAGTACTTAGTGAACCCTCAAAAGCAGTGCTGGTGGCTATTCTGTAAAATACCAGGACAAAACACCACAGCCATCCAGAGAAGACCGCGGGGGTGAGGGTAGAAGCTGCACCGGGCATAGGAGGACTGGAAAGATGGGCAGTGACATTGTGGTGTCCTGCAGCTTTCTCAAACGGGGGTGTGTGGGCAGAAGCCAAGCTACCACAGGAGTCATCCAGCAGTGGACGGAATGGGGACACCTGCCTGCGAACCCAGGGGCAGTGCCACCTCTTCCAGCCCTTTACATTTTTCCCGTCTACACTGTCTGGATCCAGTACTCGGTGCCAGGATCCTGTTCCTTACTGTGGACTTCGGGGGGCTGTGCGCAGGGACACGCGGGGTGCCACGTCTGGAGGAACACCCAGAGGCGCCGCGGGGTCCACACCTGCGGTGACGTCACCCGGCCTCACCTGCCGGAGGGAGCGGAAGGCCGGGGGATCTGGGAGGCGGGGGCGGCGCGCATCTGCGGCCCCACAAACGAGCCCTTCTCCCGCCCGGAGCGGGCCGCTGATTAACATGCAGGGGCTGCCCGAGGGCGAGGCGCGCAGCTGGACAGCAGCTTCTCCCGGGCGCTTGGAAAAGCCTCTCTCACAGCTGGAGAGAAAATCGCCCTGCGCCACTGGCCGGCCATTGTGAACCGCCAAGCGTCCTTCTCTGGGCGGAAGCCGAAGTTCACCCAGCTGTCAAGTATTTGAAATGTAAAAGGCCCGGGGCCGGGGGAGGGGGAAGACAGAGGCCACGTCAGAGGATGTGCAAGCTGCCGGGGCTTGAGGAAATCGTGGGCTGAGAAGTTCGCTCTGAGCCATCAATGAGGCTTTCAGACAGCAGCGAGCAGAGTTCCGGGGAGGGCTCCTGCGCCGGCCTGCGCGGCCACCCGCAGCGCCCCTTCGCGGGGTCGCAGGGGACAAACCGAGGACAGAGTGCACCAGGCGGCCTGTGTCTGGGCATTGATTCCATCCTGCCCACAGCCGACCTGGCACCTGGCTACGCAAGGCCTGCACTGCCCTCAGTCCCCAGGCCACTCCCAATTCCTGCCGCTGCACAGGGGCATCAGGACATGGGGCACTGCTCGGGTCTAGCCTGCAGGACAGACTCCCCACCTCCCTCCGGGTACCCGGCTCTGAGCCTCCATCTATCTCCCCTGAGTTCCCCTTGTTCCCTGGGCGGTCCTTAAGCCCAGGGGCCCTTCCCTGCCTCTCCTGATTCCCAGCTGCCAAGCCACCACAGAATTAAATGGCCCTACTTCTCTTTCATGTGACTTCTGAAAACCTTTTGGACAGTTCTTACCATTTAAAAACTGTGTACTGACTGCATCGCTTTTGTCAGAAGTTGTGCCATCTGCTAGGAAGGAGCATACAACTGGCAAATTTAGGGAGGCTCCAGGTCCCCTGTGCAGACAGGAGCTGTATGCCACATGATCTCCATGCAAATTCTCGAATCTAGGTTTGGGATCCATGAAAGCAAGTGACCCAGGTGCTGGCCAAACAGGACAGCCTCCTTAGGCTAATGCAGAAAACAGGAGGGCAGCTGCTTTCCTGCTTGGCCTCCTCGCCAGGAGCTGTGTGCCCCTAGGCTCCAGCAACACCAGGGGCGTGCCTGCAGCAGGCAGTCACCAGGGCTGGGCGGCACTTTGTGTGTACCTGTCTGTCCACACTTCTGCCCCCTTTACACTGCTTGGTGTTCTAGTTCTTCCTTTTTTTCCTAAATGAAATTTAGGGCAGGCCTCATGTTGTTTGAAAAAGAGAATCAGGATGCTTGATGGCACTAAAGCAGCACAGCAGTCACATCATAGCTGTGTTGGTCCCATGGAGGAATCCAACATGCCTCCTTGACTGAAATTGAGGCTCTGCCTTGCCATGCGCAGACCCCAAGCCTTGGTTGACTTCTCCCACCTTTCTCTACCTGCACTGCTACCTGTCCTTCCAGGCTGCTAACTGGCTCCACACTGCGCGGCAGGTATATGAAATGAACTCTTCCCTTCCTTCCTCTTTTGAAATGTTTCTGGGGTCTTCACAATGGTCTCCTGTCCTAAAAGGATCCACACCTGTAGTTCTCTTTTGTAAGACCATGGTTCACTTCCAATAGTCATGTCCAGGCAGGAAAGCAGAAACGTGCTGGCCAATGTCACAGAGAGAATTCCATTAGGGCATAGGTTAGACAGGCATCAGGTGACTTACAGGCAGAAAGAGAGACTTGAGTCCCACAGGGAAGCTGTCCTTGTAGGAAGAAGTGTCCTACCCCAGGAGGGGGAGGAGGGAATGAGGTCAGGAGAGGATGCATGGAGTCTCCAAGGGGCCCTCCTAGAGAGAGCGCCCAGCCCCATAGAAGCCCCTGCCTCCTGGTTTCTGCTGCTCAAGAGCTGAAGGGAGGATACCATGGGGCTGAGATTTGGAGACCTCCCAAGAGGGAGCATCAAGAGGCTGACTGAAGAAACAGGGAAAATAGAGGCTGAAATAAATTGCCTCCCTCAGGACTGTGGGGAGGGCAGCCTGGCTGGGCTGCTGCAGAGTGGAGCAGTGAGCCTCGGCTCCCACCAGCAGGGCTGATGGGGGGGGGGGAGCAGGAGGAGGGGTGTGCTGTCCCCAAACCCATTCTGCATCACAAAGCCAGCGTGGAAGGTGGGTTTGGAGCTGAGACAGTAGCTTAAGTGTCTCTCTTCTTCCCTGTGAGGGGGTCTCTGACACACTCTGCTCCCTGCTCCCAGCCCATGCTGCTCCCCAGGGAGCAAACACTTCCTGGCCCAAAGGTCAGCCTCCTCCTCACTCAGTTCTCACGGTGGCCCCCACACTGCTCCTGGAGGTCTTTCAGGGGATCTGGGCACGAGTCCTCTGTGCCCACCAGACACAGCCACATGTCCAGGCTTCCCAGAAATATCCATATAGCGCCTCTCTCTGAACTGGGGCACATTGAGGATGCCCTCATCCCTGTTGCCCCAGCTGTCATGAAAGTTGACCCTGGAGACCCTGGCTCAGCCACAGTGCCTTCTCCGGCCTTTCCTCATGGGGCAGACTCCTGCGGTTGGCCTTCTCTTCCTCCTTCTGAAACCCAGCCTCCTGATATCGTACCTTGTTCTGGAATATGACATCTGTCCATGTGTTAGTGTCTCAACTGAAATTCCCATTTTGCCATTTGCTTAAATTTAAATTAAGCAGGTGACAATTAGAAGAAAGGACGCTATATCACAGGGAAGTGTCATTTGTGCATTCAATTTCCCTACCACCAATGGAGCACCATGCAGGTAGCAGAGGGGAAGACATGGGCCTTTTCCACAATACATGAGCACCCCAAAGAAAGGAAAGAAATATAGGGAGATAATTAAGATGCAGCATGCAGAGCTTTGAGGGTGCTGCCCAGAAGAATGTGCATGCAGGGGCTATGGAGCTGCGTTTTTACAGCAAATTGGCAGCTGGAGAAAGAACCAGAGACTCTCCAGGTACATGGGACATGGGCACCTACAGAGACTTGGGGTTGTAGAATTGGGGAAAGTATCAATGACATCCAGAAAATGCGGCACAATGGGGGATGCCCTCAGGCCACAGCCACTAAGGAGCCTATAGTTCCACAGGCCGCAGAGAGGCCTTTCCCCGCTTCCATCTGGGATGCTGGCACTTTGCTGTTCTCTTATTGTATTTTCTCTCTTTATGTGCAGATAAGGCAACTTGTATTCAAGTCCCAGGCAGGCTGTGGCTTCTGGGAGATTACAAATTTTAAAATATGACTATCTAAAGCAAGTCAATGCACTTTTTAGGGCTTTTAGAGACAAAAATCAGGTCTCAGTTATTGATTGGATATGATAGCTGAGCATAGGGAAAGTCAGAAGTCACCCAAAGAGCTTATCTCAAAGAGTTTGTCTCAAAGTTTGTGGCCCTCGCTGGATTGGGGAATGAGCGGTCAGGGAGTCACGGTGAGAAGACACCAGGGATGATGGGTTGTGATGCCGGGGACATCCGCGTCAGCCAGTGAGAGGGCCGGAAGCTAGGTGAGAGACCAGGTGAGGGGAGCCTGGGACGCAGCGCCCTGAAGCCTTCAGTTTGGCTTCCTCTCATGTCCATGACACAAAGCCATGAAAGACCCAGGTATTCAAATTTGACCCCCGTAGAAAAAAAAGTAAACACATATTTTATGAGTAGATTTATTTGAAATAAAACTCCAAAGATGATAAATTCACCTTAGGTTACTTGGTCCTAGTGAATATTGAAGAGGGAGGCTACTGAGAGCACTTTCCAGAGACTTCTCTCCCCCCACCCCCAAGGAACACCTAATTTACAGCCACACAAAAATGCACCAAGTGTCAGAATTTTGTTGCAGCACAGTGCCATCTAGTGTCCAATCTGACTAACGCCAAGAGACAATTCCCTGGGGAAGCAGGCAAGTGCCCTTTTGACCTAAAATTCTGACCTGATGTTAAAGGGAAGGTTTTAGAGAAAAAGCAAAGTCGCACAATCTCACCCTACTCCTGGTGGATGGGAAAGCTCCGTGTGCAGCACACGCAAGCCCACTGCAGCCACTTTGATCAGAGGTGTGCTTTAAACCCCACCACGCTTTCTCCTGTCGGATGAAAATCTTCCTTGGCATGTTTGATTCTGATAGGAGTTTGAGTTAATTGTAAAATAATTATTAGAACTTGGATTATCAGTTAGCTTTAATTACAGTCATTAACATTTTTCATATAAATATAATTATGCCCTAATAAGTTGGACTGAAACTGCAAGAGCTGTTTGAAGATCCATGCTCTGGACTTCTAGATTCAGAAGGGCAGGGACAGGATCCCAAAGGATTGTGCACCTAGAGAGGTCTTCGGCCACGCGCAGCTTGATGGTGTGAGTGCTGCACTGGAAGTTACCTGGTCTGCCCTCCTGTCCTGGTGCTGTCATCAGTCAGCATGGACCTTGAGCCTGTCAGCTGCTGCTGTAACCAAGGCATAAAGCTGAGTAATCTTCCACACACATCCACACAGGCGCACACCGAGGCCGTCTCCGTTGCTGTCAATCCCCTCAACTCCTCCGCGAGATCTGCCTTACGTTCCTTCTCTTATAAAGAAGGAAAGCAAAGTGCAGAGAGATGAAAGCAAGTATTCCTGAGAGTGTGGGTGGGGTGACCCAGGTGGCCTGGTCCCCAACAGGCTCTGGGACAGGCATGCACTGCTGTCATTTCTACCAAGCATCCCTGAAGTACAAGGTGCAGTAAACATCAAGAGACAGACCTTGGCATAGACCCCTGTTTCTTCAAAGGAACTGCAAGTTAATGCGATTTCACTTGTATCTCTGTCTTCCTCTGTCCATCCCTGTCTCCATCAATATCTGTTATTTATCTCTGTCTATCATCGAGCTCGCTAGCTATCACCTATCATGTTTTATCTATCACCCATCTATCATGTGTCTATGTTCAAGGATCAATTGGTTCAATGTTTCAATAATTATCACAAGAAGATACCAGTGTCAGGGAGCCAACATTAAAGTGGTTGGGTTTGGCAGAGTCCAAAATGGAGCCCGCATCCTAAGACCTGCACTCAGGCACCTCGTTCCCTGCAGCCTCACAGGGAGGCACTGGTGTCCCCACTGCCCAGAGAAGAAAGAGGCTGGTTGCACTGACTCTCCACCTTTCCTCCGAAGGCAAGAGTCATTCCTCAACATTGGTCACCACCTCACGGTGACAAAGGAAGAAGTGGTGGCATCCAGCATTTGACACTGCAGGAGTGAGCAGCCTGTCCATGCACTGCTGCTGGGGTCTTGAGTGACCTCTGAGGAGAAATGTGACACCACAGCTCAAGTCTGTGGATCGCCTGCCACCTCTTGCCCCCACCCTCCAGATGAGACACAGGGTTGGTGTTTGTAGCACCCCCAAACAGCACACTGCCTGTGCACCTGCTCACGTGGGGACTGTGAGTGGGGGTCCTCCTTCCAGCCCACGTCAGAGCTTACCTTCAACTGCCTCCTGTCCTCTTCATTCCCAAAGGAGACTCGGGGAGATTTGAAGGACACAATCCCAGTCACCCATTTCCCAAGCTAACTGTAGAAGTTACTTGGAAAGGTTTTATTTATTTATTTATTTATTTAAAGATGTGCATTCTTCTGTTGGATCTCACATTGAAATTTGGCAAAACAAAGATGGGTTGTAGAGTTTGCAGTTTTGGAATGTTTCCCAGTGGACATTGATGGTCAGTCAAGGGACCAGGTGATGCTAGAAACTGCACTCCTAGTAGAGGAGTCACAGGACGTAGAAGCAGACTTAAAAAGACACGTGGCGGGGCAGGTTCATTGCCCCAGTCAATCTGCAGGAGGAAAAATATTCATGACATCAACCTGGAACATTTCCCAGGTCCCTAGGAAAATGGCCTGCTGGCTGTCAGGGCCCTAGTAAACAGGACAAGGACGAGAGGAATCCAGGCCCCTGATGCCCCTGTCTGGCCCCTCATAAAGGATGACCACAACTGACAGAGCAAAGGCTGTGTTTGCACTGAGCTCTCCTGCAGAGACATGGGCATCAGTGCAGGGACATTTAAACTTGGTGTCCATGCAGTGTGTCTGACATGGCACTACCTCTGCCACTTGCCCTCCACCCCTCGAACACCTGCAGAGCAGAGCTGGGTGCTGAAGAAATCGTTCACTTAAGGCCAGGACAAATGCCATTACCACATCAGACCTCTGAGCTGTCAGCAAGTCCCCCGCCCACCCTGTCCCTGTGCCTGCCTCTCTTGTCATGTGGACCTGACCACTGGGCATTTCCGGTCTTCCTCTGGTCTGGGATGAAGAGAGCACCTCTGCTCCTCTTGCTGCCCTAGGGTCCCAGTCCGTTGGTCACCAAGTTCTGTCAACTTCCTCTCTTCTTCCATTTTTTACCAGGAAAACTGCAGTTATTTCCTAAAGGCTCCCTCCGCCCGTCTCCCCAGTCCAAACTCCAAGTCCTCTGCCATCAGAGCCACACGTCCAGAAGACAAACCCCATCTTGGCAATCCCTGCTTTAATATTCTCCCAAACAGCTTTATTTCCCTATTCCGTTTCAAACTGCTGTGCTCTATGATGTTGCCAATGTCCACTGAACGTTACAGGATCAGTTAGGAGCAGGCCAACTAAGGCCTGGCCCTGGTTGGAGAGCTCATCTCTCTAGTGTTCTACCTTTTTTTTTTTAAGTAGTAGATGGACACAATGTCTTTATTTTATCTTATTATGTGGTGCTGAGGATCAAACCCAGTGCCCTCCACATGCGAGGCAAGCGCTCTACCACTGACTACCATCTCAGCCCCAAAGGGCTGGCTGCTACTTTTGTAACCTGGTCTGCAGAACAAAGTCGAACTTCTTTAGTTTGGCTCACGCAATTCTGCACAGGTTCTTATTTCACTTTTTAATCTCTGCTCTTTACTATTTTTTGCTACCATCTCTAAGTCCCTTAAAATATAGTCACTGTTGCATTTCTTCTGTCTTCATCTGGTCTAGAATAATCTGCTCCATCTCTGCTTTTATCCATCTAACAATATGCATTTTTCTTTATTCTCCAAGACACATTTCAATCACTGTGTCTCTGGAACCTTCCCTGACCTCCTGCCTGACCTCAGCCAGCTCATGGATGCCTTCCTGGGCCGGGCCTCTCCCCTGTACTGGTCACACTGCTTGGGTTGTGTGCATGTCTGTTTACCAGACTGACCTAGGAACTCTCAAGAGCAGGAACCAGACCTTGCTGGGTGCTGCCGATTGGGTTCCCCAGGAAGCTGACTCTGGGAAGGCATTTAGGGGTAGACTGTTTATTAGGGAGCTCCCCTGAGATCCACACAGGGGGAGGGGGAGGCAGGGAAGGAGAGAACTGAGAAGAGGAAGAAGTCAGAGGTGGTGCAGACCCAAGCCCAGTCTCCTATCTCAGGGCAGCTCTGGGACTAAAATGGCCATTAGGAACTCTCAAGTTGCAAAGTCTGTCCATGTCTGGCCCCTCATAAAGGATGACCACAACCAACAGAGCAACGACTGTCTTTGCACTGAGCTCCCACATCCTTGCCATCTGGGGACAGGCAGTGACTTTGGGGAGGGTCACCGTGTGATGGTACTCTCAGTCTCTGGGACAGGCAGTCCCCCCCTGGACAGGGACTGGTCAGTGTACCAGTATTCACAACACTCTGCCTAATGCCTTGGGACCCTCAGGTCCATAGAGAAATGACTGATGCGAACACTCGTGGCAGGCAGGCAGGTGACGGGTCACAGACCTGCTGCACACCAAAGAGATTTTAATAAACAGAACTCCTGACCAAATAGGGGGGGAAAAAAGCTGAAAGTCTTAAAAACATGATAATAATGGGTTTCATAGGTAGCAAAGTTGCTAGACTCACAAAGGAGATGCCAGGAATAAGTAAGAGCACACATTATCCCTTGGGACTGCAATGCAGCGGACGTGGCCTAGGAGTGGCAGTGTGCCCTGGGCAGGACTGTGGTCCTGGGTGTTGAGAAGTACCAGAAGTACCCAGTACCGAGGGTCCTGGGGGCTGAGAAGTACCAGCATTTTACCTGGTTTCTGTCCACCCAAAGTTTCTGGGTTCTGCCTCAAATGTCATCTTTTCTACCCCTCAGGAGCCCAAAAGCAGTAGTGGGAAAGCCTGGGAAATGGCAGTAGGAGAGGACATCAGAGGTGCAGGGGCACTGACAGTCCCCAAGGGATTGTCAAAGTAGAGTCACATACTCCATGCCCCAGACCTAGCACTCTGTGGTGCTTTGGGGGTCTGTTATCACCCTGCTATAGTCAATCCTCCTTAGCAAGACAGCTTTAGTCTTCTAAGTGTTATTGGCCCACGGGCAATGGCCCTATTTGTGAACATCTGATTGCTTAGAGGGGTTCTCATTTACAGACCACTAAGGAGATTAAAGTGCTAATTTAAAAAGTGCTTAGCCTGGATATTTAAGCAGCACCAGCCTTGTACGTTGATAACTGCTGTTTCTGTGTTGGTTGCTAAACAGGAGCCATTTCATTCTCGTGCATTGAAATGGATCAGATAAATCACATTAGCTTGGTTTACAGAGGGAAGCGATGACAGTCTCCTCAGAATGGAAAGCTACATAACCGACCAGGGTCTGACTTTCTTTCATCGCACATTCTATCTGAAAACCCAATACCTATTTAAAGCTGCTGATAACACTCCCTGGATACTCCTAGCCCTTGTCCTCAGACATAATGTAGGGTTCCACCAATGCTATGGAATTTAAACATTTTTGATACAGTCTATTAAGAAGAGGGATTGTAGCTCATTCAACAGCAGCAACTTCTAATAAAAAAAAAAGAAGTAAAAATTCTGTGAAATCACATGCTGCATTTGCAAAGGCAACTGGGTAGAAATCACATAAGGACACTCTCTGTTCTGTCACTAAATTATCTATACTGGGCAGGCAGACCTGATAAGAGAATTCATTTTGCACACACCTCGGGAGTGGAACAGGAGCCAATCTCATGATCTCCCAAAATAGAAAGGAAGTTCAAATTACTGAGGGAGAAAGCTCCCGTACACTTGAAGATGCGACCATCTGAAGTCTCCTTCCAGAGGTGACAAAGGCTGCCCAGCAGCACCTGGGTGCAGGTCACCTGTCTGCAAGTTGCCTCAGTCTCTCTCTGAGGCACATGTACTCACACTCCCCTGGGCACAACACCTCCTTTCCTGAGATGGATGAAACAAAGAGTTCAAGAAACCAAAACCAGCCCCAGTTTCTCTTCGTAGCCTGCTATCACAGAGTGATTTGCCTACCGTACTTCATTAAATGATCAAAGGGCCTCATTTTTCCAATTCCGTAGTTGAGTTTGAATGAAATAATGAACAAATGAAAGTCCCTACTTTTTACATTGAGTTTCCATAGTCTATGTTATAATCACACCTGAAAATAAGGAAGTAGATAAAAAATACTAGAGAGAAGAATCATATTGATATACAAAATAAAAAATGTCTGAATCTAAGAGGTTGAAGGGGGAAATGTTACAGTTTGAGAAAGTGGAAATATAAAGGACAGAGATAAAAATCTGTTCATGGAAGGAGAGTGAGTTGGATAAAGGCAGAGGCGAGCCATCCAGAAAGGCCAGGAGATGAAGCAGCGTGTCCATGGCCCATGAGGACTGAAGACAAGGAACTTCCACTCCCCTGCTCTGGGGCCTGCACAAAGCTCTTCGACCTTCTAATGTTGACCTTTCTCATTTATAAAATAACAACTGTAGTAAACCTAACCCATGGGCTTTTTATATGAGATACAACCAACATCTTGTCCAGTGTCTCAAAGAGTGTGATCAAAACCACAGCTGGCGACTCAGAAGGGGGAGTGGCAAGTGGACCAGTGACAGGAGTGGCCTCCGCGGTTAGGTGACACTCAGTTATCATCATGAGCTGAGTCATGACTTAATTATGTTGCTAATGCAATTATGCAGAGTCATGGGCATAACATTAAAGGGGAAATAATATCAATTTCAATATCTAGCAGTAGAAAACAAAAGAAGTATAGATTTCCAAAGGACCATTATAGAACCAAGTTAAGCAATCATATGAAGAAATTTGAAGACAAAACTCAACCTTTTCATGTTCCGCTTTGGATTCTTTCACTTGTTTGCTTTAGAAAATCATGTAGAGTCCCCCCACGGGGTGGTAGGGAAGGAAAACGCAGAACTTAAAACACCATAACTGCTCTGTTATTGCTGAAAGCAACAGCGGAGAAGCCACTAACTCTAGCCTGGGTGGCTGGGGGTGATTTTTGACAAATCCTTGGAGAATGAGTAAATTTCTATCAGGGAATGAACAGGGGAATGACCCTCAGACATGAAAGATGGCCCACACAAGGATCAGAGTGGTCCAAGTTTGTGAAATAGTGAGAGAAACAGTGAGAGAGGTTGAGGGTAGAACCAGGATTGTGTGTCCTACTCAAAACCCATCCTGAAGACAGCCGAGAACCAAGCAGTGCCTCAAGTTGTAGTGTGGAGAGTCAACCAGTTCCAGTTTCTGGTCCAGCATGAAGCAGAATAGAAATCACCATTCTGTTGTGACTATAATAAAAAGCTAGCTAAACTTTCTGGAAAAAAAAAAAGAAAAAGATAATTCTTTCTGGTATCTGTAAGAGAAGTGAGGCCATAGGGCAAACCATTACCCCTGATATTGATGAAGCTGAGGGACCAGGAGGGGATCGCAGCTTACCAGAGCAAAACCACCAGCTGAGCCCTCTGCAGCAACCAGGGCTCAGGCAGGAAAGCCCAAACTGTGACTGACACAGTCCTCAAGGCTCAGCAGACCAGGCTAGAGTGAAAAACTCCAGGGTGACGAAGTCAGGGAAGCATCCCCACACTTTGGTAAGTTTTACATCCAGGATTTTGCAGAGGTTCTCAATACAGTGTCTGTCAGAGAAAACTCTCAAGCAGTTGGCAAAGGAGAAGGAAATTTAGCCATTTAAGACTTTTTGTGCCAGAGCATTCTATTCTTTTTCCCAAGGTCTGCCCTAAGGATAAAGTATTTATCCATAGCCTAGCCTGTTGGGGTTTTATCAGGGTCTAACTGGCCTACAGGAAGGGAAATACCAACCCCAGCCAGCTCTAGCCTCCCACTTGGAGAGAAGGAAATGGCCAACTCCAGCCACTCGCCTTCCTTTCCACATGAAAGGTAAGACTAGAAAAGGAAACTGAAAAGAACTTGTGAATCTCACAGGACATAGGCACAGGCTCATTAAAAAAGGGACCAAATCATGGGATTAGGGATAGCTTCCCCTCCTGACACACCCCACCACCAAAATTACTAAAGACCTGCTTATGGCAATTTCATTTGCCCAAGACGTAGTACCCAGAAGAGTTACCAAGAAAATGTTATGAGCCATAGTAAGAGGTAAATGACACAATCTAAAGAGATAGCAAGCATCACAACCACACTCAGATGTGGCAAGGAGGTTGGAATGATCAGTCTGGGCATGTAAACAACCATGACTAATATGCTAAATGATTTAATAGAAAAAGTAGGCCTCATACCAAATGGATGGGCAATATAACCAGAGCTGTGGTTAGTCTAAGAAAACACTGAAAAGGAATTCTAGAGATCAAAACCACTGTAACAGAAATGAAGAGTGCTTTTGATGGGCTTGGTACAACGGAGAAGACTGAAAAAAAATAAATTCTGAGCTTAAGGACGTAATAATAGAAACTTCTAAAACCGAAAATCAAAAAAGAAAAAAGATGAACAAAATATCCAAACTGTGAAGAACTACAAAAGGCACAACATTTGCATGAGGATCATGCCATGAAAAGAAGGGAGAGCGGGAAGAGCATGTGAAGCAGCCCTGACTATCGCTCTCAATCCATGTCAGACAGCAGACTACAGACCCAGCAAGCTCAGCAAGCACAAGGCACAGAGAGGCCCAAACAAAGACACCTGGCCACATCCGGTCACATTCAAATTCCAGAAGATAACAGACAAAGGAAAATTCCTGAAAGATGTTGGGTGGGAGGTGGACACCTTATCTACAGAGAAGGAAAATATCACAGCCAACGTATCTTCAGAAGTCAAGCAGGAAGAGAATAAAGTAACATATTTAAAATATTCAGAGAAAAAAAAAACAACAACACTGAGACCTTTGCACCTCCAAGAGTAAAGTAGAAATAAAATTCTCTTCAGACAAACGAAAATTGAGGAACTTTGCTGCCAGTTGACCTACCTTGCAAGAAGTATTAAAAGAAGCACTTCAGAGAGAAGGGAGAGGATTTGGTTAGAGTAGGTCCTCCCTGAAAACTGGAAAAGTGTCAAGGAAATTAGAAACGGTAAAACGAGAACCACTTTCCTTGTTCTTAACTGACCTACCAAAAAAGTAAAAATGGCAATAATAGATCTGATTCCACATCCTACTTACATGTGTGTTCATGTGTGCTTATGTAGAAGTGAAATTAATGAGTTTCAGTCCTGATATGATGGATGAGAGAGGAATTAGAAGTATTTTATTTTATAAGGCATTTGCATTAGCCATGAAGTGGTATAGTGTTATCTGAAAATGAATTTGAATTAATTGTAAACATATATTATAAACTATAAAAGATAAAGAAGCCTTACATAACATAAAGGGACAATTAGACAAGGAAACACAACAATCAACATATGTGGGCCTGACACAGCATCAAAATATATGATAAACCTACAACAAAGAAGAGAGTTCACTGTTGGAGTTGGAGGTCTCTGTAGGCCTCTACCAGAAATGGACCAATCCAACAATCAGGAAAGCAGAAAGCACATGATTGATCTCCACAGCACCATCACTCCAGTGGATAAGATTGACATCTTTAGATCACTTTACCCCGTACCAGCAGAATATGGGCTCTTCTCAAGATCACAATGAGTGTTTGACAAAATATACCACCTTCGAGTCTATAAAACAAATCTAAAATGTTTAAAATAATAGAAATCACATAAGTCCTTCTCTCAGAAATAATGTAATTAAACTAAAACCTAACAGTAAAATCATACTTCAAAATTTTCAAAATAATTGGAGATTAGACAACACATGTCTAAATAGTACATGGGTCAAAGGAAAAATCTCAAGTAAAGTTTTAAAATAATTTCAATTAAGTGAAAATAAAAATACAGCTTGTCAATATTTGTAAGCTACTTTGAAAGCAGTGCTTAGAAGAAAATTTACAGCATAGCACTGAATTCATATGTTACGAAAAAAGATCCAAAATCAATAATCTATGTTTCTACCATATGAAACTAGAAAATAAAGCTCAATAAACTATAGCTCAATAGTAAACAGAAGAAAAGAAATAATAAATATTGGCAAAGGAATCAAAAAAATTAAAACTAGAACCGGAAACTCAAAAGAGAAAATTAATTAAACCAAACTCTGGTTCTTTGAAAAGAGGAAACAAGTTGCTGATATCAGACAATATTAGAAATGAAAGAAGACATTAGTACACATCTCATTGACATTGAAACAATATAACAGGAATATTGTCAACCACTTTACATCCATGAATTTGATGATCAAGGTAAAATGGCCCCAATCTTTGGAAGATATAGCCTGCCGAAACTCACATAATAAGAGTCCATCTGAGTAGGTTTATTTTTACTAAAGAAATTGAATTAAAGTTGACTAACTTTAAAAAATAGAAATATCAGGCCACAGTGAGTCATTTGATAAATTTTAGCAAATATTTAAGGGGAAAAAAGCAATACTCATTCTCTATAATAGCTTTCATTCAATATAATCTGAGAGAATACTTTCTAACTAGTTCTATGAGGCCACAATTACCCTAATTCCAAAATCAGAGAAAGACATTACAAAAACCAAATTTTATAAATATGTAAAGAAGATCCTCACAATTATGTGAAACTATAATGTGGTAAAAGAAAGAAAGAAAGAAAAACCAGAAATTTATAGATGAATACCCTTCATGAATACATAAGCAAAAATTCCTAACAAAACATCAACAAATAGAATCTAAGAATGTATAAAATAACCACAAACAAGGGGACTTATTCCAGGCATAAAAGCTGGGTTCAACATTCAAACACAAGTAATATAATCCATCAGTAAGTAAAGAAGAAAAATCACATGACTATTGATAGATGAAGGAAAAGCATTTGACAAAATGTCACTTCCTTTCATGATAAATTTTCTCAGTAAACTAGAAACACAGAGTAAATTTTCTCAAGTTAATAGAAGAATAATACAAAATGCCTATAGTAAACATTATGCTGAATGGTGGAAAAACTCAAAACCTTTTGTGTTACTCAGTTTTTCATCACTGTGACAAAATACCTGAGACAAACAACTTAAAGAAGGAAAGATTTATTTGTGCTCAGTTTCAAAAGTTTCAGTCCATGGTCACCCAGGTCCATTATGTCTGGGCTTGTGGTGAGGCAGTACATCAATAAGGCAGGGCTTATTGTGGAGCAAGGCTGCTCACCTCCTGGTGGCTGGAAGAAAAAAAGAGAGAGAGAAGAAAGGGGCAGAGGCACACCCCCAGTGACCAGTTAGGACCCACCTCCTGCGGGTCCCGTCACCTCACAGTGGTCCATTCAGTTATGGCCCAGGCAATGGATCAATCCATGGATGAGAGCCCTCATAAGCTAACCACTTCTCAAGAGCCTGAGCCCTGAACATTGCTGCAATGAGAACCAAGCCTTTCACACACAAGCCTCTGGGAGACATTCCAGATCCACTCTAATACTTTTCCAGAAGACCAGGTACAGGGCAGGGGGTCACCTCTCACTACACCTTGTCACCATAGTAGATGTTCTCACAAATAGTAAGACCAAAAGTGGGGATCAAAGGGAAGGAAGGAATAGACTGTTTTCGTCCAGAGAATACACAATTATCAATGAAGAAAATCTAAAAGAATCAGCAGAAACTACAACAAGACCCCTGGAACTAATAAGTGATCATAGCAAGTTTATAAGATAGAAGGCTAATTTTACCATATAAACTCAGAACACACAAAACTCATCACATTCTTATGCGATGGAAGTGAACAAGTCAGACTTAAAGTTAAAAACGTATTGCCATTTATATCAGCAGCCTCCACAACGAATTCGTAGGTGTAAATTTTTCAAAATATGTATAAATTCTATATGAGATGAACTACAAAATTCGGATGAAAGAAATCATTAAACAAAGAGATGTTCCATGTTCATGGATAGGAAGCTCAGTATTCTTAAGATATCAAATATTACTATTTGGATTACTAGATTGGAAATAATTTCTATCAAATTCCAAGTGGGTTATTTTGTGAATGTCAACAAAGAGATTCAAAGTTTATGTGAAAAGGAAAAAGGCCCAGAATAGCCAACATAGTGTTGAAAAAGAAGAATGAAGTTGGAAGACTGACATTACTCGACGTCAAGTCTTATTATAAAGCTATAACTGCAAAAGTATAGTATTGGTGGAAGAATGGAAAAATAGAGCAATTCGAGAGACAGCCCAGAAATGGACCCGCATAAATATACAAGATTGATCTTTGACAGAGGAGTAAAGATAATAATGGAGCAAAGACAGAGTTTCCAACAAAATTTTCTGTAACAACTGCACATTCGCTTGCAAAACAACTGGAGGGAGTCATGGATATAGATAAATCTTGATGATCTTGGGTTTGATGAGGATTCTTTAGATGAAATACTGAAGTCCCAATCCATGAAAAAAATTAATAAGCTGAATTTTGTTGAAATTAATAATTTAAGCTCCATGAAATAAGCAATCAAAGTAATGAATAGACAAACCAAAATCTGATAGAAATATTTGCTAAAGAAAATCTGATAAAGGACTGAAATCTAAAACATACAAAGAACTCTGGAAACTCAATAATATGAAAATGAATAATCCAATCAAAAATGAGCCAAAAACCTTCACTAATACCTTAACAAAGACATAGAGATGACCAATAAGCTCCACATAATATGTCACTAAGGAAATGTAAACTAAAGCAGCAATGAGATACCATTGCATGTCTATTGACATAGCCGACATTCAGAATCCCAGCAACACCAAATTCTGCCGAAAATATGGAACATCAGGAGCTGTCAATTATTGCAGGTTGGAAAACAAAGTGGTGCAGTTACTTTGGAAGACTATTTGAAACTGTCTTACAAAATTAAACATACTCTTGCCGCACAACATATCCAAGCAAGTTGAGCACATGTCCACATAAAAAAGTTGCATACACTGTTTATAACAGTTGGAAGACCAGGGATGAAGGCAGACAAAGAGTGAATATTACTTAACACTAAAAATAAATGAGCTATCAGAGCATAGAAAGACACGGAAGTAACCCTAAATGCACAAAGCTAGTGGAATATGCTAGTGGGAAGAGCTGCATCCTGGTGTTTTGGAAAAGGCAGAGCCACAGAAAGATCATCAGAAGTGAGGGAGGGGAGGGAGGAACAGGCAGAACACAGAGGATTTTTAGGCCATTTAAACTATCCTGTGTGACATTATAATGGAAGATTATGCCATTATTTATTTGTCCAAAACCATAGAATGTGCAGGATATTAACAATGTGTCAGTCAGTATAGGCTTACAAATTGTAACAAGTTTATCACTCTGGTGGAGATGATAGGGAAGGTTTACCTGTGTGGTCAGGGAAATATGGGATATCTCTCTATCTTCCATCAGACTATTTCTGTGAACTTAAATCTGCTCTAAAAATCGTTTTTTTAAATGGACCAGACAAAGAAGAAACTGGTCACAAATGGAATTGTATGCACGTGAGGAAATGCATGAGTAGGAGATAAGGGGTGCTCAGAACCCAACAGCAGGACTGACAGCAGGCGTGCAGAGTGCAGACAGAGATAGGGGATGTGTCTGCAAAGGAGCCCACAGGATTCACGTCCGCAGAGCGAAAAGTGACACATGGAAACTGGGGTTGTTCCTGGGACACTCAGACTTGCTTCAAAGTTGGAGAATTTTGAAACCATTAACTTAGAGGGGCAATGTGAATTTAAGAGCAGATAAGGTCAGTTGATGAAAGCAAGACATTCAGCAAGTACCACAATGCTGTCCGTCGTGCATGCTGCCATTTTTGGAGTGTGTTACTTTATGTAATTCTCAAAAGAACATGGCCTGGTAAGCATGAGCATATCCCATTACTGAAAGAAGAAATATGGTTAGAGAGATGAAATAACTTTCCCAAAGCCATCCTGTGTTCATAGGGTTGAAGCTCTCCTTTGAAAGCTGCTGTTCTAACCAGCTGACTCATGTCTATTGGAGAGAACCAGTCTTTCTTCTCTTGTTCCAAAGCCTAGGATAAATGATTCTGACAACAAAGGGAAGAAAGGTCCTGCAGGTCGAACGTGTGGTTCAACCCTTGCTGAGGGGAGCAGGATCTAAGGGAGCGTTCTGCCTGCTCCTTACCTTCCAGGTCTGCCTGGTTCCAGGTCTGCCTGAATAAACATTGCACCAGTGGCCCAGAATGCCTCTGGCTACTCCTTCCAGGGAAAATCTTGTGTAAAATATGAATCAAATACTTGGGGTGAACTGAACACCAAATATGAAGGAAAAGGATTGCAAATTATGGGAAGGATTGAGAAAGGAGGGGAAAGGGAAAACCGGAGCTCTCTGGGTATGCCTGGGGCTGCATGTGCAGAGAGCCAGAACTGAGAGGTCCCCGCCATCTGAGCTTCTGCAGCACCCTCCCAAACTGCGGCCCAGCTGCTGTAGAGACCCTTGTGCATGTGTTACAGCAATACACTTGTAGGGGCATTACTGCCCTGCCGTGGCCCTGGACCCAGATTTTTGCTTCTGTGTTTTCCTGGACATCCTTTCTTCAGTTCTCATCTTAATTTAGGTAGAAAATTCCGGAATGTCTTTTATAACTCTGACACTTTAGGGACCTCACTGTCCAAGTAGTACATTGCTTCTTGGTGGGGTGTTGCCCTGTTAATTGCCAAGTATTAATTGTTTAGGACAACAGAAATAGGATGGTGATCAGTAGGGAAAGTCAATTTCCTTTTAAAAGAAACAACTTTACTCAGATCCTTTGCCCCGTGAGTGTCAGAGCCTGATCTACTGAGAAGTCCTTGGCCACGTTTTTGAAGTGGTTGGAAACATATTCCTTCCCCTACAGCAGAAATTTGATAAAAAGGGGAAAACAAAAGCAATATAGAATCTTTGTTTCCATAATTAAAACAGATCCTCAAACACTACTGCTGGGGAAATAAAGTAAGATTTAAAACAGAAATGCTCCTGATATCTGCCTGTCACTAGCCAACTGCTTTTTGTGGTCACCAGTGGACAAACACAGGAGAGATTTGACTAACGACTCACAAGGACCTTAGACTCAGGTAACTGCAGGTCATACTATGCATGGGAAATGCCCAGCCATCTCCAGCCCTCTTCTGCCTGGGCATCATTGTGAGTTTTTTTTTTTTTTTAATTTTTTCTTTTAATAGCTGCCTGATGTTCTGCAGTGAAAGAAGCTTTCAGAAATATTCACCACTTCCTATCCTGGTACTAGGGAAACTAGAATAGGGAGAGTTGATTTGTTAATTAACTTTCCAGAGATTTATAGCTCTGTAGTTAAAATAGAATGTTCCTCCTGGCGAGTCACCCACAAAAGAACCACTGGACTAAAAAGTTCAGTGTTTGCATATTGTGTCTGAAATTTACAAAAATATCTGAAGAACTCTTTGAGACATCTAGCAGAGCATTTCTTAATAGTAATGGTATGAGGGCCTGGGATTGTGGCTCAGCTGTAGAGTGCTTATCTCACACATGTGGGGTGCTGGGTTCCATCCTCAGCACCACATAAAAATAAATCAATAAAATAAAGGTATTTGTCCATCTACAACTTAATTTTTCTAAAAATAGTAATGGTATGAGAAACCTCTCCCAATAATCTTGGAAAAATGAATGAAAGTTATCCAAACCAGCTGACATTTACATTTGTTTATGATGGAATGACTGAATCATTTTTATTCTCAAATGCTGACATTTACAACAATCAAAATTATATATATATATATATATATATATATATATATATATATATATATTATATATAGTGTAATATATGTATATATGTAAATATATATAATTTTCAAAGACTTTCAATGTGTGTGACCTCATTTGATATAATGTCTCCTTTAAGAGGTCTTATTGAATGAGTATGTAGTGAATTAATCAATAGTTTGTGTCCTCATTGGGGGCTGCTGTGGGCCTTCAATTGTGAGATGATAAGGAAATAAATGCTGGATGCACCCTGGCCCTGATAGATGTGCTGGGGGGTAGTCACATTCCCCTTTGGTGTCGCCTCCTACAGGAGCCAGGGCAGGCTGGCGTCCAAGCCTTCTGAGCTGCTTCAAGGGAAGGGACTCAGAGTCCGTCCGCCACGTGGGAGGCAGGCGCTGCTGACTGCTGTCCTGTCAGAGCATCGGCTGCAGGGGAGGGGCAATCTATCCCAGAGAAAAAGAGGCAAAGGTGCCCATGCTCCAGGACCAGCCACCGTCGTGGGCATGGGCACCACGAGTCCAGCGGCTCTGGGGCTCCTCTACGTGTGCCCTTGAGCTGGCCAGGCCCTTCAGCCTCCTGAGTCTCAGCTCCCATCTGCCCGGTGGAGATAAGAAAGCCTCCTCGAGCTGCGTCTGCGAGGGATGAGGGAGATAATGCGTGTAAATCCAGGGCGCAGCCGTTGCCCTCTAACACAAGCCCAGAAAACGGAAATTCTTCCATCCAGGGTCCCAGGGGGTAGAAAGCAAGAAAATATAACAATAAAAGAGGGGGGAAAAAAAAGCAAAGATGGATTGCCATTCTTTAAATAAAACCAGGGAGCGAGGTGTGAGAAAAATAGAGAAATGCAGAGCGTATGAGGGAGAGGAATAGCTACAGGCACTTGGAATAGTGCTGAAAGATTCTCATAAGTAAAAGCTTCTTTTAAAATATTGGAGTTCCTCCATATGGGAAGCTTGGGGAGAGAAGAGAAAAAAATTAAATTAAAGCATTTGAAAGTATATTATAGTTTTATCTCTTTGGCTCTGCGATTTCAGAAATAATATAATTCCATGGAAAACATGCTGCCAGAGGATTCTGTATAGTGGCGCCCCAACAGAATGGGACTGAATGATGTCAAAAAAGCTTATATAACAGTTTTGTTTTATTCATTTACATAAATCACATTTACCGTAGGTGTTTTATTCAAAATAAAGTTTGGGAAAAATAAATGGAACAGATGAACCTAGGCAAACCTGGTGATTTTTTCACGAGCAGTGTTTGATGATAAAAGCATGAAAGCATAATGTGGTATCATTTCACCAAGGCACAATATGGATCACCCATATGGAGCAGAAGTCGATAATACTGCAAGGAAGCAAAAATAAACAGAACAGATGTACGTGCGAAAGCAAGTCTGCACCCGCCCCTGAGTACCTGCCTGGTGCTGGAGAACTTTCTACAGAATTCAGAACTGGCTTCAAGTCACCTTCCCACGGGGACTCTCAGGAAGCCGGAGATGAAATCTTACGTGACCAGACAGAGTCAGGAAAGGTTTCCTGAAGCAGCCCCAGCTCCCCTGTGGAGGCCCAGCCACCCCCTGGCTCCCTACAGTGAAGACCCAATGCCTCAGCCTTGGGGCAGAACAAGGGTCTCAGTTCCGTTCTTCCTGCTGCCAGGTGAGTCTAATCTGGGAATCTCTAAGTGTTGGTCCCTCAAAGATGGAGTGAGAGCTGCCACGCACTCCACAGGGACAATGTAGTCCAACTGAGAAAGCGTAAGGGAAGAGGAGCAGATGCAAAGTGGGGAGCACCAGAGAGCCAGCCCTGTCCAATGCGGTCGCCCGGGACCCTTGCTGAGGGTGCACTGAAGGAGGGTGGGGGCTGGGAGAACTGCTTGGTGGAGATCCCTGCAGAACGCTGAGCTGCCTGAGAGTGTGCTAGCCTCAGGCTACACTGCGAACCTGATTAGTAACACACACACAACCTCATTCCCAAGGCAGTGTTTCTTCCACCTTCCATTTCTTCTGACTGAACACAAGGCTGTGAGTGGACAAGCAGGAAGGATCCCCACCAGGCGCATCTGCAGACTGCTCCTCACAGAGGCACTGGGCAGCCAGGACCTGAACCCACGTGGTTCCAGCCTTCCTCACCCTCTGCTGTGGGCTGAGCTCTCCTGAGACCTCCGCCTTGCCGGCCTCTCTCACTTCCTGAGAAAGTACCCTGCCCTGCGCTCAAGTCCTCCGAGTGCCGCCAAGCCCCTCTGCACGTTTCACAAAAGGTGTTTGGAAATCCTCTTCCCCATCAAGGAGCCTGGCTGCCCACTTCATAGGGGAAGAGGCAGATGTGGTCCAGCAGCCCAGAAACACAGTGGAAGGAGCTGAGCTCCAGGGGAGAACATGGAAGAGACAGGAAACTCTCCTCTTGGCCCACAGTAAATCTGGTCACATGGTCAACAGCTGGAACACACCATCCGTGGCCCTTGATGTCATCAAGTAGCCACCCATCTGCTCCGTTCCCAAAGCAGCCAGAAATAAATAGCGTCCCACGTCCCACGCACTCCAGCTGTCCCCAGCATCCAGTGCTCAGTGATTTTTTTCTAAAAATAAAATGAAATAAAATCGTCACTTTTCCAATCGAGAGAGCACTTGTTTAAGGAACGATTACGTGAGACAGGAGCCATTGTACTGAAGCTACCTGTGGGTTTGTCAAATCCAGAGCAGAAGTCAAGTCATCCTTTCTCAGTGATGAGTGTCCTGTGAACAAGGTGCTTCGAGCCCACCCATGCAGGGAGCCCCACTTGTAAACGCCCATCTGGAGGGACGGGTTGCCTGATGTGAGGACCCCTGGGCCTCTGTGCTTAGGCACCCAGAGCTTTTAGCCTCTGGGTATCAGTACATCTTGGGTCACCTTCTGGCAGCATGATTTCTAATCAGATCCCAAGAGCCTCCCTCTGTAGAATGTGGACATATGTCAATTTTCAAGAATAGAACTGGCAGATATTTGCAGACATGCAGCTTTTGGGTATGCCAGCATTATCTTCAGTCAAATTCAATTTCTGAGGAAACATAAATCACGCAAACAATTCCCCTTGGACTTCAAGTTTGAGAGCAGAAATTCCAGAAGGGAGTCTATCGCTGAGAAAAAAAGGAGTCCGATTTCCTGCCATGGCAAAGAGAGCCCATGCATCTCCACAGCCCACTGCTCCAGCCCTTCTAGTCCCCGTTTCCCAGTCTGGGCACTGCTGCCCGATCCCTGGATACGACCCGCCATGGATCCACACGCCAAGCGCATGCCCAGTAGACGCCTCGTCAGGACACAGTCTTGTCGGATAATTCTTCCTCTGATGAGAGCAGCACTTTAGAGACACTTCTCCCGACAATGGCTTAATGATACTTGGATAAACAATGGCAGTTACGTGAAATGCATGTGTCTCCTCCACGGAACATCATTAAAAAACAATATATACTTAAGAGACACCTAGATAGCAGGTGTCACGTACCAGCCACTCTTCAAAATAGTTCCCATGGATGAGTTCATTCTTTCGCCTAACAGCACAGAACTGTTCTACAGAGGGGGTAAACTGAGGCAAGTAGGAACAAAGCACCTTGACCAGAGTCACCGGAAAGTACGTGGCAGAATGAGGACCAGAACGCAAGCCACAGACTTTTTCTCCATTTTCTCCACCACTGCACTGCAAGCATCGTCCAGGCAGCGGGTCCCCTTCACCTACTCTTCACCTGTTTGGTAAGTTCTGGTTGGTCACATGTGTGGCAATGAAACCCTTGCAGATACGTGATGATACATAGATACATGTGTCAGCATAAGAGGTCACCTAAGGGCCACTCCTGGAAGGACACTTGGTGCCAATCCATAATGTGGACATGGCAAGAGGTGGCCCGGTAACACCAGGGATTAATCAGGCAGACATCGGGTCGCTTGCGTAACAGAGCAGCAGACTCAGTTCCGTGGGCCAAATGTGTGGAAAACCTGATAACAGCGTGGTTGCAGTGGATATTTGATTCACTTCTGGAGGACCTGAATGGGTTTAAGAACCTCTATCGAGAAAGCTGCTAAGAAAACATAGACATCAGAGAAGAAGGAGGTGCCTGCTGCAGGGTCTCAACCCAGCTCAAGGACAGAGCAGTGGCCCTACCTACCATGACGTGAACAGAGCTTGCCCAAGCCCCAGGGCGAGGCAGTGAGTGGACGGCTTCTCACAGGAGGCAGGCAAGATGTTCACCTAATAATTCTGAATGGGCAAACGCTAGCATGGCTGGCCATTGGCCAGGGAGCTGCACACTGAGCACATTTCCCCTGGAGCCTCTCTTCTTTCTGACGGGAAGGGCAATACCACCCCACACCCCCCTCAATTTCCACAGTCCCTGCTGCACTGCGATGGAGAATGGAGAAAGAAGGTCCACGGAATTCACACTCCTTGGCTCACAAAGTCGCAGATGGCTTCTTTCTGACCCTGAATGTTCAATGTTTCCTTTGGGAAGGTGGTTTGGATAGAATATGGTGAAGTTTTTACAGCAGAAGTGTTATAAATTGCCAAGAACTAGAGTGATTTTCTTTTAAGTCATCCATTCTGCAAATGGATGAAATGTGGACCCCACACCAAGATACTATGAGTCTAGGAAAGTCTTTCTGGATACCAAGCTGGAAGCCTGTTCACGACACAGAGGCTGCAGGGGATTTGGTGAAGAAAAGGTTGACAGATCAGCCTCAGTGCCTTTATAAAATGCCGTGTTCATACACCTGAAGTAGTCCCTCCAGGAAGCGGACTCCTCTCCCCTGAGTTAGATATTCACCAACTGAGTTGACACCGACGGGGGCACCGAAGACCGAGGTCACTGGAGCAGCATCTTCAGATCCCAGAACACACACAAAGTGCACATTCAAAGGCTGGTGAGCTGGTGGCACTGAACTCCTCATCACACCCCCGGAGGGTTTCACTGCAGTAGCAGTTCAATATTCTGTATTATTTCAATATTCTTTGAGAGTTGTAAAGCCCCTGTTATTTATAAACAGCTGAATGAAAACGTTTCCTGTACTAGTGATTCTCGGTGATTCAGATTTGATTAGCCCGTAATATTTGCCATTTTGATGGGGAGCTCCCAGAAGCAGGCGGGGAAGACCAGGTGCAGTGTCCCCACAGGTGAGCCTCAGCACTTCCGGGGATGCCTGCGGGTCCCAAAGCCCTGGGCCTCCGGGCAGGGTGCACAGCAGCGAGGCTGCCACTCTCCAGGAGGCCTGGCCTCCAGCTGTGATGTGGGTGTAGTTCCAAAGAGTCCAATCCCCTGACTCAGTGAATGATAAGGGTCAACATGTGGGAAATGCATTTTCTGCAGGGCCTTCCGGAGCCAAGGTGGAGAGAGAATAGGTGTGTGCGCCCTGGGCAGCTCATGGCCCTCTGCCTCAGGAGGAGTCAGGCCCTGGGGCAAAGCCACTGACCGAGCAGGAGAGGTGACTTTCAGCTCCTGTGTCCCCTCAGGCCCATGTGCTGCCCAGCTCTGCCGGCCTGAGATGAAGCCAGCAAGCTGCCTCCACTCTGTGCAGGCCGCTGAGGTAGGCCTTCTTCACTGCTTCAACCATGTTGCTTTTAAACCTGCTGGGCTTCTTTCTTCCCTCACTTCCTGCTCACTTTCCCCACCACCCTCCCTCCCCCTCTTCACCTCTGTCTCCCCTCCCTCTCTCTCTCTGAATCCCTCTCCCTCCACCGCCTCTGCTGCAGCTTTACAGGTCTGGGCATTTTGGTAGCAATTACTTCACAGGCTGTGTTCATCTACGCGGTTCCTATTACATCTTCAGATACAATATTTGAAGGTACAATATCTTATTTTACCTTAGAAAGTATTTTAATAGACATGCAAATCCAAAATTACTCGAATTTGAATTATCATGAGACTATTTTAAAAATCCACCAAGGACAATATAGACAAGCTTCTTTAAAGATGTTTAAATGAATGTTTTACAGAGTAGTCATCAGGATGAATCTTGTTTCTTATCTTAGTTATTAATCTGGAAGAGGGGGTGTACTGTCGCTTCCAAGTTTGCACACAAAGCTAAAAATGCTGTGGATGGAGAGACGTCAGGCTGACGGGGTAGACGGCAGCAGGGAGATGGCTCGAGGCGGGTTGGGTGGGTGGGCAGCTGTGGGTGTGCTGTGGTGTGGGCAAGCATGGAGCGACGTTTTGTGGGATCAGACTCTGCAGGGTGAGTCTCTTCTGGCCATCGAGCCTGGCACCAGAAAGAGGATCCCAAGTCATAGGCTTGAAATAGCAACACTAGGACCCTATTCATAATGTCTCCTGATTTACAAAAAAGCTCTGTGCGTGTGCACACATACATTAAGCAATTATATCTTCATTAGATACAACTTGGTCTAATAAGTTACAGTTACAACTATTTACTGATGAAGGAATTTGACATTTTTCTTGACACCAAGCAACTTAGAATCTGGAATGGAACTCATCCACATGGCCCGGATAATCCAGCCTTCCCTGCATGGTTTTAAACAAATATACTGACTTCTATGCAGAAAGTATAGCTAGGGAAGGAGGATATTATTTAAAATGGGACTTTGAAACTCAGCATTGCATTTACCTTATGAATGTCGTTGGAAATGTTAAACGTTCTATTACATGATGTCCTCTTTAGGATTTCAGTACCATATATAGACTTGCTTCTCTTGGAGGGAGAAGAGAGAACATTTTGCTTTATTTATTTTTATGAATCTGTGAATTTTATAACTGTTCTTTTTTCCCCCTCTCTGTGTTAATTTCTAGGAAGTGAAGAGTCAATTTTGCAAGCCATGTCGGGCAAGTTCGGGGGATTTTACAGGAAAAAGTAAAGTTATCACCAACTCTTAGCTTAGTCTACTTGGAACACAGACACCACCCTGCTGACAGCCAATGCCAGCCAGCCACATCTGCTGCAGGGCAAGGGACACTCACACAATCCTCCACATGTTGGCATAGACAATGCGGCCTGTTCTGTCCTTGGTTACGTTTGTGGAGGTCCAGTCTTGCATAACTTGTCTCTGGTTTTTCTGACCTCGAGCTTACCAAGCCTGAGACACCTGGTCCCTCTGGCCGTCAATATTTGCCCTTCTGAACTGATAGGCCCTACCCACAAGGGATCCTTGCCTGGGGGCTACATGAAGCAGCTTCTATAAGTTTCTCACATTGTCCCAGTAAGTTCAACTATGTAACAAGATTCTGGGTTTCATTGGAAGCCACTTTAACTTTTTGAACAATGATCAAACATAATTTGTCATATGCATTTTAAAAATTGCATGAAGACAAACAATTTAGGGCAAATATGCATTTCTTTATTTACACTACTCATAGGAAGTCATCAGGCTTTCCTTGAGCCTTGAATATGTTGGCTGGAGATAATGTGTCACTTTAAGGAAAAGATACTTCAAGAAAATGGTAGAATCAAGATTTTGGCCAGAGTTAAATCTGCTACAGCGTTCTCTTTTAGGCTGTCCATTGCTAACAATTTTTCCACTTAATGTCAGGTGTGAAAAATGAGTTTTCACATTACTCTTGACATTTCTCTATTGGAGTAAAAATTAGTTTTTACCCGTGTAGAGCTTGGTGTCCAGCAAACTTTACCTGTGCCTTGAATGTTTGTTAAAGATGGAATTTGAATCCAATCACCTTAAATGTTTTGCTTGACCATCTCCTGTTCCAAGGACAGGCAATTCTGGTACCTGTAATTGAGGACTAGGTGACATAAGAGGGACATTTTGGATCTAAAACTTGTAAATTAAAGAATTTGCAATAAAATGGTCAGTATCCATATATATATATATATATATATATATATATATATATATATATATATATGCAGAGTTGATAAAGATATAGATACAGCATGATGTCATCAAAGTCAAGAAGAGCCCTTGGATTTTAACTACTCAAAAGATATTACAGTTTAGAAAACCAAGAGACTTGCTCAAGGTCAAACAATCAATTTGCCACTAAATAGGGACTCCCAGGTAAGAAGGTCAGCTCTGGGTGTCAGGGACTTTGCAGAGAACATTCCTTCCTGACAGACTCTCATAGATGCTAACCTGGGGTAGCTCATCTCTGTCACTAGTTGTGAAATTTAAAAGTGAGCTTGGTTACTCTCCAGGAGACGGTCCTGCACCAGGGCACCTCCTCTTCAGCCACCAGAAGCGTTGAGCTTGCTGTCTCCACTAGGACTCTGCACACTACACTTTATGTCTGATCCCTGCAGTAAATTAAAAATTGGAGGAAGAGTAAGTTTAGAAATGGCCTTGACTTCAGTCTCTTGAAGGAAAATTAAGACCACCCCTGCCCCTGGAATGCAGAGGGCCTGCCCAGTGTGGCCACATTCTCATGGGGCTCATCACAGGGACCTCTGGTTTCCCCCCTTAGTTATTGTCATAAAGGTCCCACTCTGCACACTGCAGAGTGACCATTTATTGGCATGTAAGACAAATGCCAGTTTCCCAGCCTGGACAATGGCCCTCCTATTTCTGGATCCCTGAGAATCACTTCCTCTGTAGGCTGTGACCATCATTTCCTTAAGGAGAGCTTCCCATTTCCTCAGAGGGCTACTTGTTTTCCTTGTGTGCAACAGTCTACAGTCACTGTGTAAGCAGTGTCCTCCTCTCCTTTCCCCAAATGATCAGACAAACCCCTGGTCCCCACCTAGACCTCCAAGCTTTGGCCACATGACCGGGACACCCTCTGTGGCAGAGCACTCTAGGAGGCCCAGGGCTCAGGAGATGGCCGACTTTCTCAGGCCCCTCCCTCTTGTGCACTCCAGTGTTCCAGCTGTTCTACATACTGAATCAGCCAGTCAGCTTCTCCCCTTGAGTCTCTGTTTTGCCTATGTTGTCCAGTTTGGTTACCTGTGGCTTGCAACTAAACAACCTCAACTGACAGACTGTTCTGTGTACCGTGCCTGGCCTGGGTTTTGCAGCTTCTAAAGTTGTAGTTGACCTTACTCCTTCCTCCCTGGTTCTACTTCTGAAGAGCAGTTATTGCTGACACCAAGTCCCTTCCTTCCCCGAGGGCAAGGAGGAGAGAAGCAGAGACACCCTTGGATATTTCTGGAAGGGTTTCTCTGAGGAGAGGATGCTGAGACATGAAAGTCGGGGAGAGCTGACGGGGAAACACAGTGGCTCTGAAGGAGGTTGGGAAGGTGCTGTGGGCGGAGAGGAGGAGCTTGCTGGGACTCCCAGTAGGCCCCGTCACAGCAGGGCTTTGGATCACCTCACGGAGGATCGTCCTTGATCTGAGGACAGTTGGAATCCACTAGAATCTTTCAGCACAACAAGAACCTCATCTAACTGACACTTGACATAGATTCAAAAGGCTCTGTAGAGGATGCCCAGCTACGGGAATTTCCATGGCCGCTTTCTGTGGGAGGGGCCCCTGGCCGTTCCTTCCGAGTGTCTTTGGGGGTTCTTCTCCCCGGGGCTCTGTCCTCTCTACCTCCCACCCCAGGCATCCTTCCTGGGCAGTCTAATCCACTATAGTTACCTGTCCACAGATTCATTGATGACTTTCAAATTTGGCTTTGCCTCAGTCCCTCTGTGTGTCTACCCCACTGCACACCGGGGCTCCCTCCCTCCTCTCCCACCGCATCTGCCTCCTCCTGTGCTTTATCACCATGAAATTCCACCAAGAGGTAAAAGCCAGAAATCCTGGCCTCGCCTTTTCATCTCTTCAGTTTCCCTTCCTGTACCTTCACAAACACTGCAGGGACCCCCAAATCCCATAGATTCCACTTCCTAAGAAATGCTAATCCCAACGACTGCAGGGCGGCTGCCTCAGTTAGGGCTGGTGCGTCCTGACTCCTGGCTGCAGTCCTGTTCCTGGAGGCAGGAACCTGCCTCTGCCACACACAACCTTAAAATTCCTTCTCCCCCTTCCTTCCAGAGCGAGACTTTAAAATGACAAATATGGTTGACAAATATGGTGGTGCAGTGCTCTGTGCTGTCCTGGGATCGCCTAAGGACTTGCGTGCCATGTGCAGTCATGGCTTCTTCCTCGTCTTTTCTTTCATTCCAACCTCTGGCCACCTTGCACCCCCGATTCCAGCCATACTGAGTGATTGAACTTCCCAGTACACCTTGAGCTCATCCCGCCTGTCCTCCTGTAGGACACTCCTTCTGCTCTGAGTATTGTCCTATCCCTTCCTTGCCTTGACTTTCAAACTAGACAGCCTCTTCTCCCTTCCTGGAGGCCAGTGCCTTTTCCGAGGCTCAGATGCAACTTTCTTTTACCCAGACCTCATGCTCCCACACGCGGCTGCCATCCATTCCGTGGGCCCCAGTACAGGAACCAGGTCCCTAGAAGCAGGTGGGTCCCCTTCCTCACAGGCACTCCGCACCTTGGAACGCGCTGGGTGGACTGGAACTGAGTGTAAGAGAAGTGAAGAGCACATGCTTGGTGGCCATTGCATCCCGTGGCTTGTGGCAGATTTAAGTGGGTCATTTCCAACAGTAGCATTCCGTGATGTCTTGGTCATGAAGTCTGTGAACATACATCTACTTTGTCTCATGACATTAGCTCTGTCACCATTACACAAATCTGTGAGATTCAAATACTCTCTCTCCCAAATATGCCTGGAGACATTCAACTGGGGAGACACATTTCCAAATGAGGACGCCCTCTCGTCTACACGACTGCTCGTGAGGTCCACCTGAACCTCCCCCTCCTGCACTCTTTCCTTATATACAAAAGTGCTGATGTGCTTTGCACAACATTAATGAAGCAAGAGATTTATCAAATAAACAAAAGCTGTGTTTTGCCATCCCAGAGGTATTCCAGGAAGAGGAAAAAAATATAGGCCAATGCAAGTATTGTAAAGGCAAAGGAGATTCTCTGTGCTTTTTGGTTTTTATGTTACATGTTTTACAACATGGGTAATTTGAGTTCTATGTTTTTGCTACTAACCTGCATTTAATTTTACCTTTAAAATAATACATTAATCTCTGCTTGCTGTATTTATCTCATAGTGAAGCATATCAAAGGGATTTATAAACTGCGGTATTTACGTATCAAGTGCTTCAATGATATTAGCAATCAAGCAATTGTTAATTACTAAGTATCTAATTATATAAGTTATCATGTTAACTAAAAATAGAAAGATTTTAAAGTGCTGGTGTATACCCTTAGATAATTTGCAGATGATTTTGGAGAAACCAATCAGAGAAATGGTCAACTCTGAGTAAAGCACCAAAGAGTTGGTGTCACCATGGCCATAGAATGGATCAGGAATGCTTTCAAAGGAAGCAAAGTTAGAACTCCTGATCCTGAAAGATGAATGCAATTCAGAGCATATTATTTTCAGATTAGGCATGGGGTTCTAAGAGGTCCCTTGTTCCCTGCCCCTGTGTCTCCTTGCTGTGTGCTCTCCTGTCCTGGAGTGCACAGAGAGGGAGGCGCAACCCACCCATGATGAGGTTCTATTCTGAGGCAAAAATGGAGGGATTTTGCACATGCCGTTAAGGTCCCAAATCACTTGAGACCTAAATCCAGTGGGAGATTGTCCTGGATAGGCCTGAGGTAAAAACCCGAGGACAGAGGGGCTGTCCTCTCTATCAGAAGAGGTGCTCTCTGGCTGGCTTTGAAGAAGCAAGCAACCATGAGTTCTACAGCCACATGGAGATGAATTCTGGGCACAACCTGAGGAGGGTGGGAAGCAGGTCTTCTGTCATCAGGCCCCACTGATCTGTTGAGCACACCTTGGTGAGACCCTGAGCTGATGGCCCAGTTAAGCTGCACTTGAATTCCCAGCCCCGGGAACTGTGAGGCAATACATATTAATTACTAAGCTTGTGGTGATTTATTATGCAGCAATAGAAATCTCACGCAGCCCCCATCCCACAAGTTCCTGATTTGCACCTGCAAACTGACCTGGAGCTGCCGAGCTTGACGTCTGCTCCCTGTGGAATTGTGCTGTGTGGAGGGAGGGAGAGATGAGCTGCGGCACTCAAGCCCTGCGAGGAGTGAGTGACCTCTGCGAGGACATGAGAACGCCACTGGCCCAGAGAGGAGGCCACGGCATCTCACACGGCTTCTCCAGCACACCTGAGAAGCACAGACTCCACCTCTGAAGGGTGGGCTACGTTCACTTCCAAGTTCTTTTACTTTACCCCTGAGGTCACCAAGGCACAGCTGGCTCCCGGGGGAGCTGGGAGAGAAAGCCCATCTCTGACTAGCAGAACAAGGTTGTCAGTCCAGGTCAACCTCCCCGAGTCAAGGCAAGATCCCACCCCAGGGAAACAGTCATTATTGCTTCACCCCCATGGTCTCTTAAGGTTACAAAGAACAGGTTGAGAAGTTATCTATTTTCCCTGCTATATCAGGCCGGTGGTTGTTTTTTCATGATAAATTAGTAATAACTCTCAGGCACATTTGGTAAGCTGAAGAAAAATGGGATTTTACAATGCATTGAATAAACATCATCTTCTGGTTGAAAATTTCCCATTCTCCGCTGACTTCAATACAGTACAAGTTTATTGACGTACGTACTGCAAGCCACGTCTGAATGATTGCTTCATATATTATGCTACGCTACATTTCATCCTGTTCCTTTTCTGCTTCCATAGCCCAGAGACGTATTGGAATCAGTTGTTTCAGACTCATAAAATATACATGACTTCGGGAAGAAAAGATTATTGTACCAAGAAACCTACCAGTCTTTTGAAGCTGCATTCTTGATTATTTGTTGAAATTCATTTCATTTTTCTATCATCGTCCCTGTGCATGTTAAATCCCACTATAGAGGCTCAATGTACAATCTGCTCAGTGAGGCAGCTTGTAATTAGCAGCATGAAACGACGTTTTCCATGTTACGGTTTGTTGACTTTTTTGAAAAAAATCTTGCACCCATAAAGCAGAAAGTTTGTTTGGAGGTATGCATTGTTAAATGAGTCTTTTTCTGAAGCAGTACCTTCTGAAGTTTAATTAAACTGTCCTGCCCTAATCAATAAACCATCTACATTCCACACGCTAGACAATTTCAACAGGAAGATTTATGAGATGGTTGAATTTACAGGGTTGAGGAGGAAATGCACAGAAATCAGTTTGCAGTTAGCATCTGGGTGACTTCCACTGCCTTCTAGGTCAGCTTCCCAGCCTCTGCCATGTGCCAGAGCCCTGAGCATGGACTACCTAGGGGCTGCTTTGCCTCCTGCAAGGGATGGGGAGATTCACATGCTCAGTGCCCCTCCTCCTGGTGACCACAGGCGCAAGCTTCGCTCTCTAAGACCATAGCTCTTGTCAGGACATCTTTTCCACATGCACCATCTCTAGGTTTTGATGTCCACTGTGGGTCATGACCAAGTCCTGCTTCATCCTTAGCCACCCAGGCACTGCCCCATCGTCGTTGTAAACAACTCCTTCTGAATGCTCCTCCACTCCAGCTCTTCCTGCACCCCTGTGCTTTTGCGGGGACCCATGACTACACAGTCGAGGTGCATGGCCGTGTCATTGACATCCCTCGCGCACTCACCCTATTTTTTTTTATTTTCCTCTTCTAAAAATCATGGGAAAAGGATCCTGCTCCAATTGCCTCATGAGCCTATTAGTGTATAAAATGTGAAAATCTGTGGTTAAATGCCTTTAAAGATTGAGCATTTTCATTCAAGGCTTAGTTTGTGCAAGACACTAGAAAGTCACTATGCAAGAAGGCAAAAATAGAACAGGCATGATCTCTGCAAACAGATAACTATAATAAGAAGGCTGTGGAAAAAACCAAAGCTGCGACTAACAAGAGGACGTGTGAGTTTAGTGCAGCTCAAGATGGGGGAGGAGGGGTGGTGGAACTTTCCAGCAGAAGGTGCCATTTGAGTTGGATCTCGAAGGATGCGTGGGGTTTGAGGCAGAAATGGACACGCTAATCCAGGATGAGGGAGTCGTGTGCAGAGCTGGGTAAGAGACCAAGCCTGGCAGTCACCTCACAGGCGCCACATGTTTCAGGTGCTCTCGTTTGGGGGTGGTTTCCTGTGTGAGCCACTTTTTTAACGGGCCTTTTCTGTGTCTCCAGCTCAGACCCCGGCTCCCCAAGTGTGGTCCTGGGCTCAGCAGTCCCAGCACTACCTGGAAACGTATTAGCTGTCCAGGCTGGACACCCATAGCCCTAGACAATTAACACAGTGATAATAGGCATTGCATTGAGAAACCTGGATTCACAGATCAGGCTGTGAATGCAGTGGGCTCTTTCTGAGACTTGTGACCCTGATTGGATCTCGTCACCTAGCTTCGCTTCAGTGGCCTCTGTATTGGGAATAACACCACCCACTTTGCAGGATCATTGAGAGAACAAAACTAGACAATGCTACTGAGTGTGTTAAAGCAAGGATGGCCTCTTTTTCATGAGGCCCCCCTCACCATGGAAACCCCAGTCTTGGCCACATCTTACAGACACCGCCTCCTGCTGCCTGGTGGGGCTGGATTTCTCTACCACACTTCGAGGGTCTCACCTTCAGCCGTCCTCAGGGGTGGAATGGTCCTGTCACCAAGTTGGGGGATAACTTCCTCCATAGCTCTCTCATCATTAGACAATCAGAAGTCCCCTGGGGGAGGCTTCCTAAAATCCATTAGATAGCAACACCACAGCATATACTCAGATATTCCTTAAATGAATGCATGAGAAGTCCTTGAAAACAATCACCAAGCTTTGGAAATAATTATGCAAAGAGGATCCAAGAACTGTAACAAAATAGCTCCTAAGTCCTTAAAAATAAACAGTCCCTAGAACCTACAACGAGCAAGGCAGTGTGTGAGCCACTGTCCTCCTGGGTTTTCACCAATAAAACAGGAGGCGGGAGCCTGGCCTCAGCCAGCCAAGCGCTCGGCTGTAATTCAACCTCCGTCCTGGGCTGCATCCTGCCTCCATCTCTGCGCCACCTGGGGTGACTCTCCCTCTCCGGCTTCACTCTGGCTTCATCACACCTGTTCTGCCACCTGCCCCACTGCGGGTCTCCTGTTTCTCTCCCCCTAAATCCTGAGGCTGTCTTGGTCTGAACCTTTCCATTTTATCGTTAGCTGTTGGGAGCATTGCTCCTCTCTCTCCCTGTTTTATTCGCTAGACATATATCTATATCTAAATTAAATATAAATACATTGAGGTTTTTATTTACATCTACATACCTGATACTCATCATATGTGATACGTGTACACAATGCAGATTTAGAGCTAGTCCTATCAACAAGAGCCCCCTGGGTCCGTGCCTCCCTTTTGTCTTCTGAGAGCAGAAAGGGCCTGACTTCCCAGCTCCATCCCCACGTGATGCCAGTCGCCAAACCACTTTAGCACTTATTAGCAATGATCAAAAGGCATAGTTGGCTATAACTGCCCTTGAGGTGCCGTATATCTTGAAGGCTCCTTGCCCAGTGTCCGAGGTGTCAGGGTGTGACATGAAGCCACCTGGGTCTCGGTCAACTCCCACATTCCCACATTTGACTCTTATGAGTCTGACTTTGGCAGTTTCCAGGGAATCACCAACCAGCACGGAATCTGCAGAGTGCCAGAACATTGGCAAGTGTTAAATGCCCGGCGCAGTGGGTGCTGCAGTGTGGCCTCGGAACCAGCAGCCTCAGCCTCACGGGGAACCTGTCAGAAAGGCAGACTTGGGGCCCCACTCCAGGCCGACTGAGTCAGAGGTTCGGGGCACAGCCTAGCAGTGAGACATTGCACGCAGCCTCCAGAGGCTCAGAGGCACGCTCAGGGGTGCCAGCCCCTGGTTCAGGCCAGTGCTTGACACTTGTCATGCTTCACTGGGGTTCTTCATAGTTAAAACAAGACGCCACCTCACCCCTCTTTAACTACGAAGCCATCCTAGGGCAAGAAAGAGAAACTAAGCCAGGGCCTTGGCTTAGACCAATTGTGTTATTATTCCATGGCCACTGTCCACCCAGAGGTGATGTGTGCATCACTGATGTCTGCAAACCATCAAGTTTGTGTGTCACCCTGAGGAGGGTCACCAGGAGCCTCTGTGTGGCCCCGGGTGCCCAGTTGTTCTCAGGCCTGGGACATATTTATGCAGTAAGAACCAGCTGTCTCTGTGGTGCAAAGCTCCCCACACTGAGGTTCCTGGTCTCCTGTTTGCCCCCCATGGAGGTGAGAGATAGGAGTTGTTGGCCCTTGTTTTCCACTCCACCTGCTTTTCTCATTGGTTGGCATAAAATCAAAGGCAACATCATGTTGCTAACAGAAATTTCCCCCACCAGCCATCACTAGACCAACACCCAGCCAGGGAATTACAGACTTCATGGGAACGAAGGAAAAGCCATCAGACCTTGGGGCCTTGACATTTTCCACAGGTGAAGTTTTCTGACCTAAGTTGGATCCACTGGGAACCCCAAGCCATGGGGCCAATGGACAGAGCACATTGTGCAGGCCCAGATTCAGAAGGAAGCTTTCCATTTCAGAGGGGAGTGAACTGGGCACCAAGGCTCAGTGTGTCTTCTGCATCAAGCTAAGAAGACATGTGTTAGTCAGGGTTCTTCAGAGAGGCAGCCAATAGGACAGATGGAAGGACAGACAGACAGGTACATAGACAGATGATGGACAGATAGACAACAGATGGATGGGTGGACAGATAGACAGACAGACACAGATACACAGAGAGATGAGGAAGGACAACCACAGGATACTCAGATGGGGACAGGAGAGAGCACGTCTCAGGGATGTTGGCTCGTGAGATTGTGGAGAACCAGGGAGGCGGGTCATGCTTTTGGGTCCAAGTCTGAGGGCTTCAGAACCCAGGAAGTTCTTGGTGAAATTCTCAGTCCAAGGTCACGGACAGGAGTCTGGTCTGAGGGAATCTGGAGTTTGACGTCCAGGGCAGGAGAAGAAAGGGTTCCCTAGCTCCAGAGAGAGTGAGCAGTCCCCTGTCCTCCCCCTTTTCCCGGGGGCAGGTGAGGAGAGTGTTGCCACCCAGAGGTGAATCTTCCTATAACACAAATGCCAGTCTCCTCCGGAAACTCCCTCACAGACAGCAGAGCTCACCTTCACCTGCCTCCTCGGCATCCTTTAATCCAGTCCAGCTGAGATCCAAAATAGCCACCACAGAGCACGAATGAATGGAGGGAAGGACCCCAAGGAAAATCCTGCTGTTGTCAGAGCAGCCTGACGTTTTCTCCTCTCTCCCAAACTCTGTTGACCAAAATATGAAAGTGGTCAAACCGGTCACATCTTTTCCAGATATATTCTCACCTGCTGCAAGCTCTCGGCCCTAACACAGCTGCTCAGCCATTTGCTTGTTCATTTATGTATCTGGTCACCACCCACCGATCACACACCCTTGCAGCCATCTTAAAAATGGCATTCATGAGGAGCCCAAGAGGTACCCAGGACAGGGACGCGTGAAAATTCTCCCCTCCCACCCCCTTCCCTTCAGAATTCACCCCTCCACCCCTTCTCAACTCCTAGAATTGTTTTCTTCCCTTTCTCTGTTCTCAGCAGTTGATGTCTCCAGTGAAAGTAGCACGTATCACAATCGACAATGGAAGATATTCATCATGTGCCTCTTCCTGCCCTGATGGAATTCATCAGTTCCAAACTTCCTCCTTCCTCCCTGCCCCATCCTGTTCTCCATCTCTGTATAGTCTTCCCTGCAGCCACCCATTTACTAGAGTGCACTGGATTCAGGAGGCTCTTAACTTCTGTTCTTAGACAGTTCTTTTAAAAACCAAGAAATCGGGTTTTCTCCTGGCTTGAGGAAACTGGGTGAAAAAGTTTAAATATGAGCTCTCATTTTTTATTCCCTTTCTCTAAACTTCTTGCAATTATTGCCTATAAGCCATTAAAAATGGGGACTTATTTTACCATTTTAGCTTTACTTTAGTTCTGAGGTGCCCTGTTTTCTTTAAAAAGCACGTATGTTGGAAGTCAAAGCATAGAGACAGATACAGAAGTTGAACAATTATTTACAACATCAAACCTAAAGTTGGAGCAGTTTTGCAAACCCCCAAATGCCTATAGACCCCTACCCACCCCGTGCTTACTGAAATTCTAAAATAAAGGGGTCATATGATTTAGTTTCTTTAACAAGGGCTTATTCAGTCTGTAAAGGGAAGATTCGTAATGGCAGCCTGTCTGGGGAGCATGAGGTCTTATTGTGGAAATTCACAATGTAAACCTTGAATGGAGTGAGGACGGCTCACTCTGGTGCCTCTCGGGACACAATTTCTGCTGGGACATCTCCCTGGGAAAGGAACTTCAGGGACAGCCACCTTTCTGCTTTTCCCACTGAAAGTGGGCACAGCAGATGCTGGGTCAATCAGGGCAGACCCACGTCTGACATCCTTCAACTCCCACCTGATTCAAGAGGACAGCAGAAATGCTTGCAGTTTCTGGGGAGCCCCCTGGATTCACACATATGGCTTTGATGTTCTAAAACGTTTTTGTCTCCTTTATTTGACTATTTCTTATTGGTCTTTAAGACATTGTGGAGGAGTCCTTCCCTCAGGGAACCTTCCAGCACCCGCCCTCCCACCCCAGCCTGTCCTCGGGATCCCTGGCATCTCCCATAGCTACTGTCTCACTCCACGGTGTCTGTGTTTAAATTTAAGTCCATCCAACTGGACTGTGAACTATGAAGCCAGAGAGCAGCTCTCCCATCATCTTATTCCTGGCAAACTTCCACTGACTTACTTTTTGAACTGTGGTAAAACACATATGACACTAACTTCATCATCTTGACCGTTTTTGAGTATGCAGTGAGTCTTTTCCCATTGTTTTCTAACTCCTCTAACTTGAGAACTCTTCCATCTTGCAACACTAAAACCTTGTACCCATCAAACACCATTTTGCATCCCCACTAGCCCTGGATCCCCGTCCATGTGTGGCCTCTGTGAATCTGGCTGCCCAAGGGACCAGGTGTGAGTGCAACCATGCAGGACATGTTTTCTGACTGACACAGGCCGTGGGCCTCGCCCACACTGCGGCAGGGACCAGGGGTGTCTTGCCTCCCTGTGAACAGTGACCCAGCTGCAGGCCCCCACCTCTGCCATTTCCTGCTGCTATCTCCTGTTCACTGGTCTGTTCTTTCTCTTTTCTTTTTCTCTCTTTGTTAATAGTAGCCCACCTGATGAGTGCGAAGTGCACCTGTGGCAGGTTTTAATGAATGATAAGTCTGGATCAAAGAGGAGAGCTTTCAAACTCACATTGGGTGACTCTCAATGGCTGCTCTCAGCATGGAGGGAGGAGAACAAAATGTTTGGCTGAAGCCAGCTCTTCAGCCTCTGCAGGAGTTTCCACGTCAGCGCTCACCTCCGGGAGACCCAGGCTGCCCGCACCCTCGGGAGCCTGTGTGGCAGGTGGACGGGCCTCTGTGGTGGCAGGTGGAGCCCTGGGATTCCCGGCTGTTTCACCAGTGCTCTGTGCCTCCCCTCTGCCTCGGTTTCCTGCTGCTTTGGTGCCAGTGCCTGCACACTGTGCCTTCAGGAGTGAGTTGACCTCACCAGAAAGCAAAGGTTTGGATACTATCAGAGCAACCTCAGCCTCATGCCCCCATGCCAAGATATCGGCCCTCGGGAACCGCCGCTTCCAGATCCCCCCTTGCCCACAATTCAGTTCTTCCCCTGATTGAAAACAACCAGCCCTGCTTGAGTTTGCCACAGGCCAGGCAGTGTCCCAGGCATTTGGGTATTAACTTCCCTATAGTTCATGAAAACCCAGGGAACAGTGGTCATCACCTCCGTATCCCCATTGTCTTAAAGATGTGGAACTGGGACAGAGAGGGTGAGTTATTTGCTGGAGGACACACAGTTAAAGATTGGCCCACCACAGATTCCAACATGGCCGGCTGCCTGGACCGCTGGTCCTCTTCATCATTCTGCTCTCCTAATGTACCCCAGAGTCACTCTGACTCTGTTTCATTTTTATTTTTCTATTCTTTACCAGAATTCTTGAAAGAATCATTTTAATTTGCCTCTTTCACTTCCTCACCTCCATTTATTCTTCATTCTACCTCCACAAAGCCATGGTCTCAACTTCTCCCTCATCCTCGGTGATAAAGCGTGGCCCTCAGACCCCACGCCAGCCTGAGCCCACTCTACCTGCATTCCACACTCACAGTCAACATGCCAGAAACCTAGAGTGCCGTTTCTTCTTAAATCTGTTGATTTTTCTTTCCCCTCTCGGAGAACGGTACCCCTATTTACCACTCCCCAAGCCAGCAGCAGCTCAAACACTTCATCCTGATGACCTGGAGATTAAGGCCAAAGAACCTCAAGTTTGCAAATGTGATCATTTTCTTCCCGTTGTAGCTTTACAGTCTTTCTGTCTCCTTTAGAGCAGACTGAAATCCCACTGTGTGCCTAAGTGACCAGGGATTGCCATTCTTTGCCCCATGTTCTTCACGACACAGGCACGGACTTCAGATGTCAGCTCGCCATCCTGAGGGAGCACCAGCCCGAGGTGTTTCCAGGGCGCTCATGTATGGAGATGTGCGGATCAGGGCACCCTGGCTTATCCCTCTCCCTTAGGCAGTGTGGTGGAATGGGATCAGCCATCCTGGGCATCTGCAGGGTTGGTTCTAACCCACTCTTCTACGATGACCAGCAGGAACAAGTCCAGCAGGCCCTGTGGACTCTCAGCTTCTGTTCCTTTTCTGTGAACAGCTGACCTCACCTCTCCCAAGTGCTTCTCCAGGGGGTTCAGCCAAGTGGTTTATGAATTTCCAGGGCAACCCTGGGGCAAAGACTTCTTCCTCGACAGCTGCTCTTCTACGAGGTGGAAGTAATAGAACGTACCAGGCAAAGGGTGGATTTTCCTTTCCCACCCTAATAGCTTCCTCTAGTCGAGAACTTGGGGGAAGGATTTCCCGAGATCTTTCCTCTACTGATGGAGATGTGTCTTCTGTGCCTTCCATGTCCTTTTATGCACTTAGGGTGCATCTTAGATGAGATTTAAAAATGGCAGAAATATGAGTCCCTGTTCCTGTGGGCCATCGTGTGGACAATGCTCCCTCCCTCATTCCTGCCAGGCCCATTCCTTTATGAAGCTATTCAAGCCACCTGAGATTAAACCACTGTTATGGACTGAATTGTGTCTTCCAAAATCCATATGTTGAAGCCTTAGCCCCCATGTAATGTGGTGGCATTCAGAGACAGGGCTTCGAAGTGTGGTTGGAGTTAAGTGAGGTCATAAGTGCAGGGCACTCGGGATGGGATTAATGTCCTCACAAGAAGAGACCACTGAACTCTATCCCTCTCTCTCTTCCACTCTCTCTGCATACAAATACACCAAGGAAAGCCATGTGACCACGCAACAAAATGCTATCAGTCTCTAAGCCAGGAGGAAAACCCTCAAAACACTCTCCCCACCTTCCCGTGCTGGTCCCTTGACCTTGGAGTAATAGCTCTCGTTGACACCTCCTAAGCGTATTGTGTTTTGCTGTGGAGCCCATGCTTTCTGAGATTGTTTTGTTTCTCATTTGAAACCAGATGCTGCCAGTGTTAAATTCTATGTATCACTCCATGGAAGCTCATGGAGGATGTATGTATTTGGAGCTCCTGAGAGCAGGGACCCTGGCTTATTCATTTCACACACATCCTTATGCCTGTTCTCTGCTGGCCACTGTGCTAGAGGATACCAAGGCCACCTGCAAACCAGAGTCTGGCCCCCTGAGAGTCAGGGCCAATGCTATGTGAAAGCCAGGCATCTTCTACTACACCAAGGGCCTGATTCATGGGAGCTCCTTAGCAAGGTTCGGGTGCACTGCTCAGTTTTACCAGATTGACTGATTCTGCATGGTGGATTTCAGCTGCCACGTGGACACAGCTGTATGGTCCAATGCTTCACCCCAAGTCACATGGTTGTCTCTCTTGTGTGCCCAGCTCCCACCCTGAGGCTATCAGACCTAGCTGTCCTACCGCCAGCAAACAAAGAGAGTCCTATCAAATGTGACATAATTACTTCCAAGAAGCCAAGGACAAAGGCCAGACCCATCTTTGAGCAAGGCCAAATTCTTCATTCCACAGGGAAACTGCGAGAGTTCACAATTGCAGAAGTGGCACTACCTAGGAATGCAGAGCCCTGGCCGGGCTGGGTCCTCAGTGGCAGAGAGACTGAGGTTTGGGCTGCAGCTCAGCCCCTGACTAGCTGTGAAATTCTGCAATGGCCACTTAATTTCCCTGGATCCCAGTTTCTTGGTCTATGAAGTGAGGAAATGGTCGAGTATCATTTGGGGATTTAATGTAGACACTAATTTTTAAGGGTCTACCCTCACCCCTACCTGGCACCAGCCAAAGACCAACACATGACTTCTGCCCGTCTCCTTCCCTAGGCTTCCTGCGGCGGGTAGAGCGCCCTCTGGAGCAGATGGCTCTTGATGGGCAGCGGCCACTCCTCAGAGGGACAGGTGCTTTTCTGAAATGCGTGCATGTGCACACACACACACACACACTTAAGATAATCCCTCTCTCCACAGCTGTGAGTCAAAATGAGCTACCACAGAGTGTGACTTCCCTGGCATAGGCCACCGTCCCAGAGGACAAGGACGAGGTCAGGAGCCCGCCTTCTCCCTTGTCCCACCTCGGTGCTGCGCAGGGACCATCTGCATCCCTTCAGGACGGTTAGCTGCATATCCAAGATGATTCCTTAGTGAGGCTGCTGGACCCCCAACTTGGGGACTTTGGCAGACTCCAGCTTCTCTGCTTGAGTCTCAGTTCAGAAAACCAGAAATGTAATCCCTCACATCAGGTGGGTACACTGCAAGCCACCGGGGCTGGAGGGTGGCTCTCAAACATGCTGAAGGCAGTTGCAGGGCAGGAGGGTTTCTTTGATAAAATGGGGCAGGATTAAACTGCCTTCCCAGACTCGGTCCCACCCTGAGTCAGGACAAATCATTTTCAGGCTTGTATGCCAGTAGCAGGGTCAACGAATAGGCTAGTTCAAAAAGAATCATTGTGTCCCCTAAGTCCAGTGTTCATGAAGTAGACACAAAACTCTTTAACTAAGTGCTTTGGATACATAGTAAAACAGAAGCATGCAGAGATTTCAAATCTAAAAAGGAAGTAAGATTATCTCCCAACCCCTGTGTCCGCCTCCACATAGCTGTAACAGCCACTGTGTTGGAGAAGGCTCAGCATCTGCTACAAGAAAGTGCAGACCTTCATTGTGTCGGAGCAAGGTGGCCCTGTCACAGCGCTTGTGTGTGAGTCACCTGGGTGGAAGGTGAGGCCGTCCACCTCCTCCACCCACCAGGAAGTCCCTGCATGGGGGAGAAAGGCACAAGAGAGGCCTCAGCCACACACCTCTCATCACACTATATGGTTAAAATTGTCCCATTTTATTTTTAGCTCTTGCTAATATCTAATTTATAAATTAATTCGGATCATAGGTGCATGTGCATAAGAAACACAGCACATGCAGGGGTCAGTTCTAGTCTCAGCTTCAGGCATCCAGTGGGACTTTTGGGACATTCCCGAGGATGGGAGGGGACTGTTGTCCTCCATTGGGTGGGTTTCCTATGGCTGCTGGAACAAAGCGCCGCTGACTGGGTGACTTAAACAGTCCTGGGGGATAGAGACTGAGACCAAGGTGTGGCGGCTGGCTCCCTCAGAGGCCCGGGGACCCCGGCTCATCTCTTCTGCTGGGTGACCTTCCTTGGCTGCTGGATTCATCCCCAGGGAGTAACTTCCATTGTCACAAGGCCACTTTCTCCCAGAGTCTTCAGCCCTCCTCTCTCTGTGTGTGCCCGTATGCAAACACCCCCTGTCTTTTAAGAACACTGGTTATTGATGAGGGGCTCGCCCTGCTCCAGGATGATCTCATTTTCACTTAACTGATTGCATCTGCAGTGCAGCCCTGTTTCCGGCAAGGTCACATTCTGAGGTACTGGAAGTTAGGACTTCCAACTTCCACGTCTTTTCAGGAAATGCAATTCAGACCCTAACCCTTTAACTTTCCCTTGCAAGGACAAGGTGGTTGGGGCTTGCTGGCTGGTGATGTAACTTGAAGTCTTAATCTGTTGGGAATAGGGCAATTTTTTAAAAGTTTATTTTCCATTCTTTTTCCTTTGTCACTTTAAAGGTGTATTGTCAATTTGCAGCTGCAGCCAGGGCTGCGGGCAGCACCCAGTTCCAATGTCCCCCTGGCCCTTCAGATGGGCAGCTCTCACAAGGGAGATGACAAGAAGCCCAGGCAGCCACATGCACACACCACATGGCTCTGCACACGCGTGGCAGAGGCAGGAATATCTTCAAAGCATATGGAAGGCGGGAGATGGAGAGGTGCGCTGGGAGCCAGGACTCAGTGAAGAGCTCTGGCGTGCAGGGGAGGGGACAAAAATAACCAGCAAATCCCTTCTCTGTGGAGAGCCACCAGTGATGAGGCTCGACAGACAAGTGACAGGAGTAAACAGGACATGGATCTGGGCTCGCAAACTGGACAGGTTGTGGCTCCAGATGGCAGAAAGAGAAGAAAAGGAACCACGAACCACAACAACAGTTTTAGACAGTTTGAACATTTACAAAGTTTTCTTTAATTATTGCTCCCTTCTGGGACTCCAGCTGAACAAAGAGTTGAGGGGCAGACTCCCCAGGGAGGCCAGCCATGCCAAGAGCTGGTGGCAGACCATGTGCTCAGCCTGGCCAGCTCTGGATGTTAGCCGGGAGGAAGCTCTGACTGCGGGACCCAGGCGACAGGCTGTCAGAACACGTGGCTGGACTTTTCTCCCACAAGGTACAAACGCTCACAGCTATGGTGAGCAGACAGCTGGGCTGGGAGAGGCGTGTCTCGCTCTGTGGTCAGTCGCCCCTCTTTGGAGACCCTGCTTGGAGGGCAGCCTGGCAGGGTTTCCCAGACCGCTGGCAAAGAACCAGAATGTACACAGCACAGAAGAGGCCAGACGAGCTGGCAGGGAGCGAGGGGACACCAAGAGTGGAGGTTTCAAAGTGGCCTGCAGGACAGAAACTCCCAGGAAATGTCTGCTCCGTGCAGCTCAGCGAGCCTGTGTGTGTGTGTGTGTGTGTATGAGAGAGAGAGAGAGAGAGAGAGAGAGAGAGAGAGAGAGAGAGAGAGAGAGAGAGAGA
>NW_025999977.1:56189991-56214217 GCF_001458135.2 Marmota marmota marmota
GAGAGAGAGAGAGAGAGAGAGAGAGAGAGAGAGAGAGAGAGAGAGAGAGAGATATGGAGGAAGTGCTCCTGCAAGCAAGTTCAGAGGTGGAGAGTGTGGGAGCCTTGCAAAGGGATGCTGGGGACCCGGGACAGTGACTGGAGCTCTCACAGCTTGGGTCTCCGTATGTCATCAAGCTCCCCTCCTCTGGGGAGAGAAGTTTGAGGAGCACTCACACAGAGGACAGGCAGCCGCTTCTCCGGCACCTGAGTGGTGTGCTCCTGACACCCTGGAGCTCTCGCTCTGGTAGAGGCAGAGGCAAGCCACAATCAGCTTAGATACAACCCATTCCAAAACAAGAAAGCAAGGCAACGTGGCCACCCAGTGATTCCCAAAGGAATGGGGACTAACCAACTCTGTCTTTGCAAAGGAAGGGTCACCAGGCCACAGACTTAGTGCTCACTCTAAGTCCCCTTGGTAAATGGAGGAAAACACAATTTCTCCGCATATTGCTTTCTTTGAGTTCCTGGAATTAATCTGATCAACCCAATACCTATAACAGCAGTGTCTGAATCTATTTCAGGTTAAATAATAAAATATCCATGCTTCTTCTGAATCGAGGTGAAGTGGGGCACTGTGGACCTGCAGAAGTAGAACTGAGCTCCGTGTCCAGAGAGTCAGACGTGAATTCTTGTGTGACCTTGCTCAGTGGCTCACCCTCTCTGGGCCTCTGTCTCCTCCACTTCAACCTGGAGTCTCAAGTCTGAAGTGGCCTTGATGGCCAGATGACAACAGCCTTTGACTTGGTGAAAATGCTGCCCACGTGTGTGGCTGAGGTGTGCATGTATGTGTGTCCATTTGTCTATGGGGTACTGCTCTTCTTTGCCACATTCTTCAGTGATGTAAAATTATTTTTGACTTTTATAATTATACTTTGACTGAATGCGTATTCTTATTGGAACTAAAGTCCTGGTTCCTTGGGAAAGCACTTGCAGTGTTCCTGCTGATTATTCTAATTTGTCCCATGTACACCCCACTCCCAATGAGAGTCAGTAGACTGGCCTCCTTGGAGATAAGGCCAGTCTTTGCCAGCTCGGTTTCCCCATGTTCTGACATGGCCTGGTAACAGGAAGAATGCAGCAAATTTTTTGTGGCCCTGCCCCAGTGAGCACCGTAAGAGCCAGGCATCCCTAGATGGGGACTAAACAGGTGGAGTGAAGGTGACGAGCCTTGGGGAACAGGCAGAGCAGAGTGGACAGGACAGCCTCCAGGGCAGGGCCTGAGTTCCAGGGATCTCCACAGGCTGCAGTAGTGTGGTGACAACCACAATGAGTGTCAGGGCGGGAGCCTGTTGGGGAGGCGGGTGTCCTGACCAATGAGCCCTTGATCGGATACATGCTGCCCCAAGGTCGGTATTGGTGATCGGGGATAAACCTCTTGGTATATCAGACAGACAGTCCGGGTAGAGAGTGCTCAGGAAATTTCAGAATGAGCAGCTCTGGTTAGAGAGCAGGTGATTGATTTGCCAGGGTTGAAAGTGCTTGTGAAGAAGCGTCAGCTCCGGCAGCTTCCTCTCCAAGACCCAGACACACCACCGCAGGCGCATATGGCAACGTGGCCCAGGGAGACTAGGGCAGCCCTGCGTCTCAGGTGAGGATAAGCTGAAACCACCACTGTAGCAGAGGCTCACTCTTTTTTGGCTTAAAAAAATAACGAGAGGTTGGGAAAGGCATGATGAATGACAAAATCATCTCGCAGGTTGCCACATCCAAGGTTGCAGCAGCCTCTGGGAATCACCACGAGGGCACCCTGAGCACTTCTATCACCTCTGGGTCTTCAGAGAAAGAGTATGGTGGGTGAACTCGGCATTGAACAGCACTTGGACAGCAGAAAGGCCCACGCCTTTCACTTCAGGACAACAGGACAGTGCTCTCTGAGCCCCAAGGCCTCCTGTCCCTCATGGGTTCTGCTGACCGTGGGGCCTCTGTGCTGGTTGGCTCTCTTTGGCTCTCCACATGTGTCAGCAGGGCTGCAGACTCCGAACTCAGCTGCTCTGAAGCCCTCTCAAGATGAAGTTGAGGAGCTGACATCTCATTAAAATGAGATGTCACCAGAGGGAGGAATGTGTTTTACAGGTCAGAAATGGGTGGCTCAGCTTCTCTGCCAGCACCAGATGATGGCTTCCTCCAGAGAACAGAGGTCTCCAGGGGAGGGGCACACCAGGACCACACCCGTGGAAGGCTGGCAGCAGCGTGAAGCAGCTTGCTGGCTGCCCATCCTGCGGCTTGGGCTGTAGTGCACCGAGTTCTCAGCATGGCGCATTCACAGCAAAGGCCCGGGAAAGGCTGCCCAGACTCACAGCTAATTAAAGGTTCACATGAGGTTGGAGGGCTGGCATTGAGCTGCTAAAGCTTTTGACATTTGTCCAGATTAAAAATAATCCACCATTCGTTGTATCAGAGATCTTCCTGGCGCTCCCTCTTCCCAGAAGAGATTTGGGTTTTGCTCTCCCTGTTGCTAGACTGGCAGTGTTTTGGCCCAGAGAGAAACTGGGCAAACAAGGCAGTTGGAAGACACTGGAATTGAGAGGCAGCTTCTCGTTTAGATTGCCTCTCCTTCTCCCTCCCCTCCTCCTTTTCTTCTTTCAGCCTCTCATCCTGTTACCATCGAGGACCTGGCGCCCTGCTGAAGCCCAGGGTGCTGCCCCATGGGAATGAGGTCGAACATCCAGCTCAACCGTGAGTTGGGTGAGGCTTTCAGATAGCCGGCCCTTGGGGGGTTAGTCAGTGACTGTGCTCAGTGCCACTGTGGGGAGTGCCATTCCAGCCACCGGAGAGCCAAAGGAAACAGGCCCTGCGAGGCTGCCTCTGGGACAGAACTTGAGGCACCTTTGCCTGCAAGCCCAGAGGAGCCAGGGTCAGTGGGGAGGGACGGAGGATGGACACAGCTGGGCACTGCTGAGCTGGCTTCTGCTTTGCAAAGAGCCACAGGGAGTCTGGGAGAGCAACCCACACCTCTGGACAAAGAGGACAGAACACCACCCGGGCACATTCTATGGGGAGACAAACAGTGATGTGTGCTGTGGTTTGAGAGTGGCTTCTGATGGTGGATTGGGCTGTAATCCCCACTGTGAGGGATTAAGAGGGAAGAAGCATAATCTAAGCCTGGTGTTTAAAGGAAGGGCCTCTGGGAGGTGATCAGGATTAGATAAGGTCAGCAGGTGACTGTGTCCTGTAGACTTTCCAAGGAGGGAGACAGAGTGAGGAGACACACAGCTCTACTGACTGTCTCTGGAATACCTTGCTCCATGTAGTGCAGGACTTCTTTCCAAGAAGACCATCACTAGATGCAGCCTTGGCCTTGGCCTAGGACTCTGAGCCAGAATAATCCTTTTCTGTGGTTCTGTGTTTCAGCAACAGAAACAGACTAAGTCAGTACACCTGCTGGCTCCCACCTGCCTGTCATGCCTCATCCTCCAAGTCCACTCATGGTATGCAACCACCCTGCACTACTGGGCTGGGTCACCTGGGCCCCTAGTATGAGTCCTGTGCAGGTCCCCTAAAGAGGAGGAAATCATCATTCTGGCTATAGATGCTGGTCTTTTGGGAGCTTTGTTACTTGGACCAGACTCCCTGCATCTACCTGTCCTTGGGGTCCTCAAAGACAGTTTCTGGGTCTCCAGGTGTCAGGGGCTATGCCATGTGATTACCAGTTACTGCAGAGAGGTACATGGAATGGATATCGTAACACCATTTACTAGGTGCAAGGTGCCGCAGTCTGGCTGGGCACAAATCACGAGCCACTCAAGCAGGAACAAACTTTATTTCTGAACTCCCCGGGACGCCACCCACGCGGTCTTTCCAGCGACCACACACTAACCGGAACTCCCTCCACCAGAACTCCACCAACCAATGCGAACTCTTCAGGAATCCCCGCGAGAGCTCAACCGAACTCAACGGGGAACTCCGCGAGAACTCAAAAGTCATCATCTTAATGGCTCGCTGGCGTCACCTTCTCAACCACTACTTCTGGCAAAATGCCAGGGGCCATTCCGACTCGCTGTGGCTCTCAACACAAAGAGCTGCCCAAGGGAGCAGCGGGGCTGCCAGGAGACAATCCAGCAGGGAAAGAATGATGCAAGGAGCAAATACCTGGACAGCAAACTCCAGGCAGAGGGGGTCAGCATGGCCCGGGAGGTGGGCCTGAGTGTCTGGAGAAGCCCGAGGAGTGTGGATCCACACTAGCAGGCCCAGGAGCTCTGAGTTTCTGTGGGAAGGTGGGTTGGGCAGCACCTTTAGGCTCCTTGTAGCTCAGAGGCACTAGGGGCTGGGGCTGTCTCTGGCCTGGACCTGGAGTGCTTGAGCCACCAAACACTTTGAAGTGTTCCATCCATTTCCAGTCTCTGCTTGCAGCGAGCATCGGGGATGGTTCCTCCAGTTGGTGAGCTGGGCAGGAGAGAGCTGCTGCCCGGGTCTGGCTTCCTGCTCAGGACTTGCTCTTCTGTGATTCTGTCCACTAGATGGGTCTTGCATGCCCCGGGGCTTTGGATCCAACACTAGGACATTTCTGTCTGCTCTTGGAGGGTGCCTGTTAAGATGTGTGAGCAGGACGTTGTGTTGCTGTGCTGCTGCGGGCACTCTTGACCCCTCTCTGGTGCATGGTCTGTGCTACTTCATGACTTCCATGGTACTAGATAGTCTGTGAGGCAAAAAAAAAGATGTAGAAGAGTTTTACTTGTGGTTCTCTTTTGCATTTGCCTGATTAACTAATGAACTTGGAAATATTCATTGGTTCTAGAAATTTCTCCTTAATAGTCTATAAAATTTCTTGATATAACTTGCTCATTTCTTGTCTTTCAGTGGTTGACTTTAAATCATATTTGTATACTTACTAGCTTTGTGGCCAATGTCTTCTCTCCATTTGTGAATTGAATTTCCTTTTTTCATTTACATACAAATTTATATTCCTTATTTTGATTGCTATTGTCAAATTGTTGTTTTTTTTTTAAGTCTTCTACCCTAAAGTTCTTTAAGCATGATTTTAGATAGTTCTTCTTCTTTTTCTAAAGTTTGACTTTCACATGTAATCCTAAGCCACATGGTATCTTTATTTTTGTGTATCTTGAGGCAGGAGTCTACATTCACTTTTCCAAATAGCTAAACACTTTTCTTGGCAACTTTTATTAATTGTTTGCATTGATTTGTTTCTGAATTCATTTTGTTTTTGTTTGTTTCATCTGTCTGTTTGTATATTTCTACACAAGCATCATATTTACAGAGCAGAATTCCTATGCAGGAGAATGAGTTTTGTCTCGGATTTAACTCTTCAATATCTGTCAATAGGTCAGCAATTTTTTAGAACAGAAGTTGATTGTATAGTCCATTAATTTCTGGTGTTTTACCTTCCTCCTTTCACTATATTTGTGAGTATGGAGGCAAAGTGCAATTGACCCTTATTTAGTAATTTTAAATCCATCAATCTTGCCACGTTTTTATAATGCTAATGATTTACAAATAAACATTTTTTGTTCTCTAAAGAAAATCACATTAGCAGATAATGACAATGCCATTTTTTTTTTTTAAATTCTAGTCCCTATATATTTTTCTTTGTCTTGTTCTGGCTAGAATCTTGTCACTTTCTGAGTTCAGAGGGAATTGTCTAAACTTTTCCAAATTACTGAAAAACTCTAGACAGTTTTAGAAGCTACCTTCTTTTTCAGGTTTGCTAATTATTTTTATCATAAGGGAATGGCAAATGTTAAGAACATTTTCTGCATATGTTTAGATTATTTTTCTTCTTCATTGCATTGATATTGTAATTTTTATTAATAGGATTTATGTATTGAACCAAAACATGCATTCCTGGAATAAACTAAATATATTTATTATATATTAACCCTTTCATATTAGTAGATTTGGTTTGTTAATACTTTGTTTAGATATTTTCATACCCATTCAACAATAAACTTGATTTTCATATTTTTCCTTTTACTAACTTTATCTAGTTCTGGTGTCAAAAATTTCACCACCTTGCAAAGTGAGCTAGAAAATGTACCTTCAACTTCTATTTTCAGGGAAAGTTCAAGTCTGATTAGAATTTTCTTTTCCTAAGATGTTGAAAACTACTTATAAAACTATACAGGCCTAGTGCTTCCCCGAAATATTTTAGCTACTGATTCATCTTCTTTGTTGATGTGAAGCTGTCCACGCTCACCATTTCTTATTTAGTATGTTTTGAAATCATTTTTCTAAAGAGGTTTCCATTTTGTCAGTTTTGTCCAAATTTGTTGGTGTAAGAGTGAACAAAATATTCTCATTTATAATCTTTACTATCTAAGGGTGTTATTTTTTCACTCCTGGAATTTTGCTATACTTTGTCTATTAAGTTTCATAGAGATTCATCAATTTTACTATTCTTATGAGGAAATTACTGTGTAATATCACTGATACAGCTCTTAGACCTTTTCTCTTGCACTAACTGCTGATATTTCTTTACTACATTTCCCTTCTATTCTCTTATTTTTATTGGTACTTTATTAAGTCGGCTTCATTGCCTACTTTATAACTCAAAGCTCAGCTCAATTAATTTTAAACTTTTTGTAAAATAAAACTACATAAATCTATAACTTCTCAAAAATCATGAAGATGAATACTCTTGGTTTAGTATTTCATTTTTGCCACTGTGACTTGTTGTGTATTATAATTTCTAAGTTGCTATAAGGACTCAATGCATTTTGTCGCCTTCCCTCTGGGAACTTGGTAACTGTCACAGGCAGTCATACAAAGATCCTCAGGTCCTGTTTCCTCCAGGTGGGTGGTCAGTAGCATAGCGCATGGTGACCTCTCACTGTCCCAACATAGCCTATGTTTGGCATCTGATCCTAATGCGGAAAGGGGTGTGTGTCAGAAAATATAAATGCACGTTGTCACTACGGAATACTCCCACCCTCGCCTTCCGGTCCTTGCTAGAGGCCTAATGAACACATGCCTCCTAAGTTTCAGTCTTCCAAGGCAGGATGGAGCACATGGTTCCTCAGAGGTCACACTGGGACTAGGACACAGAAGTTTTTATTTCTGGTTCTACCATCTTTCAATGACTGCTTTCTCCTTTCTCCACACCAGTGACCACATTAAAACGACAATATCCTCCTGATAATATTCTTATAATTTCTAATAATTTATTAACTTTTCTCAAGACTGATTTGTGATATACCGTTGTTAAAAAGCAGAACTCTTGGTTTGGCCCACCTTTGCAGTACCTTGCCACTATGAGCAGTAACTATGGATGTCCCCAGTCTGTGGCTTTCTTTTCTGTACTTAATTCTGATACCCATGGATACCCATTTTCAGTTCTGTTTCTCCTGCCAGAACATATTTGCCATTGAAATTATCTTTCACCTATTACCACTTTCGTGTGTTACCAAGTTGATTATCTCTTTAAACATTTCAAACCACCTTTCATTGTTGGATTTCACCAGCAGTTTTAGAATGACAGTGTTCAGAAGTGGGATGTGTGGAATCAGTGTAAAGTGTAGAAATTCACCGAAGGGGCTTTATGTCCTGTGTCACCTCTCAGTCAATTCCCCAAGGCACCACATTGCTACACTCTAGGAATGAGCTGAGGCTCCTCATTCTTGTCTTAACCTAGCGTGAGGATGAACACAGACGTCAATCTCACATTCCTGAATCTTTTTACGTGTTTGTGTTTAAAAGCTGTCTATGCTCACTTTTCAAATCTCAGAAGTCACAAGTGAAGAAGTATATAGTCTTTTATTGTTTAGGCACCTATGGTGTTTATTGTCCATTTCCAACTTGTGGAGTGCACATCCACCCTGCTGGGAAGCTGCCTGCAGTTCTTACCAGCCACTGCTCACAGAGAGGTGAGGACAGATTTCATTCAGGGCTGGAGCTGCTGTAGTGTGAATGGACTTTGCCATTCTACGGACCTAGCTGGTTGCAGAATGAGTGAATGAGAAGGCTGTTCGCACTGAAATTGAGCTGATGGTGGATTCATATCAATTCAGAGGTTGTGTTTACTCAAGTTCACACCTGATCTACAGTAAAATTAAATCTGTAACAAACTTTAATAAACATATAGGAGGAGCTCATCATGTAGTTTGCCAGAAGGGGAAATGTCAAATCCTGCCTCTGGACAACTCCTATATGTATAGTCAAAGCTTTCAAGATCCCCAACTAGCATCGTGAAACAAATCATTTAATTCCATGTCTCCACTTTGTCTTTATTTGCTTGATCATCTCACTCACATTTACCAACAGCCATTCCCTATCCCGGGGTTAATACCAAGTAGGTGGCCTCTCAAACCAGTGGCCAAATCTCCAAAGGCCACGTCAGCTCTCCAGACAATCAGATGGGCTGGTGACAGAGGGTTCTGCTTCACAGGTCCACCACGCAGGTGCTCACAGGAGGGGTCTCAGGTGTGCTGCACACAGGCTGTGTGGTATTAGCACAGTTTCTGGAATTACGTAGATCATTTTCCTTGAGTCTGTATTGGGTATAATTCTGGTATTACACCTCCAGGGTTATGGTAAAGGTTAAATAGAACAATAAATTCTACACAAAGCACATAGCACGTGAAAATGGTCGAAGGTGTTTATTAAATAAATGGAATAGAACTAAGGGAAGGTCTGTTTTTATATGGGTTTTCTCCTTATGTGGCAATGTTGTGTTCTCGGGGCCTGTACAGACTGCTGCATGGCACATCAGCTCCTGTTGGACAGGGGGACAGCACCAGGAGCTTGCAGAAGGCCACACTGGCTAGACATTCTCGCTCAGTCCTCATTCTTCACAATCAGGTGGAAGTTAAAATGGAGTCCATTTAGTGCTTTAAAAACTTGTTGCAGTAACTTTATCGAGAAGTCTGGGGGTGGGAAATGAAAACTCTGACTGTTCCCAATATATATGTGCGTGTATTTTTAAATTATATGTAAGGCCAACAGAGCTCTTTTTTATAATTATTTTCATAACTAAACTTCTTGCACTATAGATTCTGTTCTTTATGGATGGATAATTTAAAATCCAATTATCGCCCATATACATCAAAATAACACATTTGATATTTATATTTATCACAGATCTGCCATTTAACACCTCCATGTTATGCTCCGCTTTCTTCCCATGATCGCATTCCAAAATACGGTCTACAGTCCAATTTTTTCCTTCTTTATTGTGGGTATGGCATTCATATTGGGAAATAAGCATGTTCAATGCAATATCAGTCTTCTCTGCTACATAGCCTCATGAACATGGCCTAGAGTATAAGAGGTGCTTAAAATATACTCATTGCTATTAGTACTATTCTTATATCAGTTTTACAATATTCACAACCCAAAAATTGAATAGTAACTTCTAATAAGTTGAGTGTTGTTGCTTAACTGTTCTTTGTTCATTGATACCAAAGAAAGTTTCAACAGCTACACCCTAGATTTATAATTAAGCACTGCCCCTTTATACATACCAGCTCATGAGGTGCTTGTCTGGGAAGTCTTATAACTTCTGACCAGCATGCTGGGTGGGAGGTTAGAGATAAGAGCCCTGCCATAAAGAGTTTAAAGATTGTTTATTCACCTTTTAAAATGTTAGTTTGATTTCATTAATCAACTTCTACCAAAAGTGCTGTGCATTCTTAGCACAAAAAATAAAAACTACAATATAATTTTTTGAGGTGGTTTGGAAACTTCCGTCATTTGGAGTTATTGAATTTCAGATCAAACCCAGGCCCTTAGGTAGCCAGGACTGAGGACCCACGTGCAGACACGCCCAGAAAGCTCCAGGCACAGGCTGCAGGTGGCTGTGATGGGCTCCCTGCCTGCCCTGCTTTGCAGAGACCAGGGCTAGATCCCAGTGAGTGAGCCATCCTCTCTCATCTAGCTGTAACTCCCAGAATTCCCTCAAGCTGATCCCCTCTTTGCGTTTCCCTGAAGAAGAGGATGTGTCCAGCCATCAGAATCCAACCAAGACACAGAGCCCTGAGCATCCAGAGGGACTCACCTTTAGAAGGTGACTTGCTGTGTGGACACAAGAGCAGAGAGCTGGTAATGATGAGCCTTATAAAGAAGCCTAATTCAGAGTCATTGTAAATCAATACATCTCACACTCCCAAAGAGCTGTCACGTAAAATTTTGTCTGGAAGAGAAAAAAATGATAGTTAAATGAGAGTATCATTGTAAGAAGAAATGACAAGCCCTAACATGCTGCTGTCCTTTGTTAGTGGCCTCCTGATCTGTGCATCCTTGTTGATCATTGTTGCCCTTCTCTCTGTCAACTCTCCTGTAGGTGGACCCTCACGGAGTGGTGGGATCTCAACTGCCTCTGATGAGTTTCAGACAGTTTTCAGTGTCCAAGACCCTTCTGGGCTGGGGCATCTAGACTCTTCCTGGATCCAGAGGCGGGACCAGCATTGAACCCTTGGTTTGAAGCCAGTTATGGGAGCTTCTGGCCCTCGGTTTCCTTTGTCTGTAGCACGGAGACAATGGCGTCCGCTCTGTCTTCCTCAGGACTTTGAGGTAGCTCTTCCTTACATTCAGAGCCCCTTTTGTGTTCACTTCTGTGGATTTCGAGAAGGAGTTTGCCAAAACCCTGACTTGTACAGGCAGGAGGTAAGGATATGTGTAAGATGCATTGTTTATTTTCGCATTCCACATACATATGCATAAGTGGACCTAAACATGATCTTCAAGATTAATTTTTGAAGATACTCTATAAAATCCCATTCCTTTCTGTCATTTCGTCTCTGAATTCCGTCGGGAGCTTGGTCCCTTCACAGCGGATAAATCATCCACGGTAATCTGTCTTCCACCTCCTCCCTTCAGACCGCGCCTCAGCCACAATAAGATCTGAATGTGCGCCTGTGCACATGGCCTCCCAAATTACAACCTCCCGAATCTCAGGATTGTTTTCAAAGGGCTAAAAATTGCCACACTCATCAAAACAAAACAAAACAAAAATGGCAACCTTGTTTGCCTTGCCAGTCTGTCAGAGCTTGAAAAACAAACTTCATCCCAGAAAGACAAACACGCACACAGCAAACATGGAGAAGGAGCTGCTGACAGAGGGGGGGCATCTCCAGGCCGGGGACAATAGCCGGGAGCTCGCCAGCTGGGTGCGGGCAAAGCCGGCCATGCCAGTCCAGTGGGAAGGAGGAGCGCAGCCCAGTCCAGCAGAGGAAGCCAGAGACCCTTCCCTGCTGCAGGAACCCTCCTTCAAGTGCCCAGAGACCCCCAGCCAGCAGAGTGCACTTAGCGGAAGCTACGCAGGAATCCAGCCCTGCGCGTCCCTCCTGTGGTATCCGGGCCAGGGAAAGGCTCCGGCTCCCCTGGGCTAACAGGATATTCACTACCTAACCGACTCCCTGTGGTGCATCATGTCAGGTATATAAATACATTTTCCAAAAGACAGTAAAATCTCAAATTCACAAATCATCGTTGGAATGAATCAAAGCCAATCAACTGCATATTTCCTGGAAGGCTTCATTTTACAACCTCTGATGAGATACAAAATAAAAAGGCGACTTTGGCGGGTATCTATAATAACAGTTTATATTAATATTCTGCAGGAGCCCTTTCTTCCAAGGAATCTAGAGTACTTGCGATGAGATTGGATTCTGCCCCAGCTCTAGTTCCAGCAGGAATAAATGGCAGCGCTTGGCAGCCACAGTGCCAACCTTAGCTCTGTCTCCAGAGGATGAGACGCTAAGCTGCACAGATTACAGATCACAGTCTTTGTTCACATACACTCTGGTCTGTCAGAGTTGAGCAGCGGCTGGCCCGCGAGCAATCAAGGCAGATCTTGCTGTGGAGGGTTTATGAATCGGGCACCCACACGGCGGTGGTGAATGCCACAGTGCTGCAGATGCCCTCGTCCGGAGAGTCTCCACTCAACACAGGCTGTGCCCGGGCCGTTCCCTATGCCACGCCACTCGCCATGCAGCTCTGAGGGTGGCATCATGTGCCCATTGTTCACGCAGGGAAATAAGCCTTGGGAACATGGAGCAGCTTGGTAGTGGCAGAGCCACTAAGTGGTGAAGGCAGATTTGTCACCGTTCTTTCTGCCCCCAGAGTCCTTGCCTGGTTACTCTACTGCCTTGATGAATGCGGATCTTGAAGACAGAATGCGGGAGAATTCCCACTGCTTACAAGCATGGTACAGCGTTCACTCTGCTATGCAGGTAATGGGATTCAAAGCTCTGGGTTCCCTTCAAACGTATGCTTCGAAGGTTTCCAGTCCCCAAATTGCTCCAGCCCCACCTCTCTTCTACATGGATACATTTCCTTGGGTCCTGTAAGTGTTCACATGCCTTGCCACATGAAGACTGTGCACAGCCTGTGTCCCTGGCCCTGTGCACTGGTGTTAAGATGACCTGGAGGGCACAGTGTCACCTAGATTACCCAGGTGGGAAAGAACATAGGCATCATCCTCTTCTTTGTTCCTTGTTCAGTTCTCTAAGCGAATATCTATTGAGCAGAGATTTACTTGCAGGCGAAGCGAAGGTGAGACCTGGTTCACCAAGGCTCTACTTCTTTCTGGTGTAAACTCTAAAAGGAGGGCAGATATCCAGTTGTTGTGAATGATATTTTAATGCTACACCTAATAAACCTAAACCAATACTAACAGTTTTGATAAAAATACACAACTTTTAAGTGAAGACAGGCTCAGCATTCCAATCTGTCCTTTTCTTTCGGGCCCAGCTCAGCTCCTGTGCTAAACACTGTAACCACAGAGACCAATGTGGCCCTGAAGAGGAGGAATTTTTTTAGTAATTTTATTGCATTATAAGGTGCAAATAGAATAAAATTCCTCACCCTTAGAGTGAAATACAGTATCTACCTCAAAGGAAAAGTATTCGAAAATTGTTGGACTAGACTGAGTTTAAAAGATGAGACTACATTTAATTTTCTTGCTGTTGAGTTGGAATGAGGCTTGAAATGAATGAAGTTTGTAGAAACATGTAATTTTTATGTTTTCACCAAAGCTGAAAGGTGACTGCTAGTCACATAAACTCCATATAACATGGCAGATCAGAGTCACCAGAGGAGTCTTTTGTCTCTTCTCTCAACTGAACCCTTGGGCTGTTTTGGGAATCCTACCACCCGCCCACAGTCGGCTGCACCCCGTAGCCTACAGCAGGTAACTCAGCCCCCCAGTGTACCCTCACAAGGAACAACCTTTAATCCTTTATCTTGTCACAGGCTTTCTCCTGGGCGATACAATCCAGATAGGACAGAAAGCCGCAGAGGCCTGGGGCCGCCGGGGCAGAGGACGCTAGGAGGAGGAAAAGCCTTTGTGGCCAGTGTGGAAAGACGGACAAAGGCCTCTCCTCTCTCTCTTACTGCTCAAGTCAGCCTCGATGGGTGTGTATGTAAATCTCCTGGAGTCCATTCTGGAAGGACCTGGACTCTAACTCAGCAATACCAGGTACACCAACGGAAATTCACTGTGTGTACAAATGCCATCATTTCACTGGAAGATTCCAAACTTTGAATGAGGAGTGTCTCCACTGGCTCCATCTCCCGGGATTCCATTTCTGGGCACTGCACAGCACATCCCAAATCAGCCAGCCTCTATGTGGAGGTTGAAGGTGTCTCAATCCTGCCACCCAGAGCAGGGTTCCCATCTTGGTTCAGGCAGATGGGAGAGGTGTAAGAAGGACGTCTCTCAAACATTTGCCCACCACTGTAGATCCTCAATATCAAGACCACTTCAATCTCAGGAAATGCCAGTCTGTAACCAGGTCTATATGGAAGAAGAAAGGTTACCTTTTCTCTGAAAGTATATTTATATTTTTCTAATTTGTATATTAAAAGTTACAATCTCAAAGTTGTAAACATAAAGCTACCATATGACATAGTAATCTAGGCATAAACCCCAAAGCAGGACAACTTGTGTGCACAAACTGTATGCACATATCTATCACCTAATAAATGAATGAGTAAGATGTGGTATGTCTACAGAAAAAGAAATGAAGTAGTCATCCATGCTACAATCTGGATAGAAAATACTGTGCTATGTGAAAGAAGCCAGACATGGTAAGTGAGTCTATTTATGTGAAATGTCCTAAATAGGCTCCCAGAGGTTGAGGGGTGGGGAGCAGAGAAGATAGTGATTGTTAAAAGGGTGTGGTTAAAATGTTCCTGAATTTGACAGTAGTGATGGTTACCTAGTCTGAGGAATATACTGAAAAACATGCAGCCACACCAATATTTATAGTAGCTCAATTCACAATAGCTAAACTACGGAACCAATCTAGGTGTCCTTCAATAGATGAATGGATAAATAAAATGTGATTTTATATATATATATATATATATATATATATATATAATGGAATATTACTTAACTTTAAAGAAAAGAGAAATTATGGCATTTGCCTGTAAATGGTTGGAACTGGAGAATATCATGCCAAGTGAAATAAACCAATCCCCCAAAACCAAAGGCCAAATGTTTTCTCTGATATGCAGATGCTGATTCACAATAAGGTGGGGGGCACTAGGGAAGAATGGCATTACCTTAGATTAGGTAGAGGGAAGTGATGGGAGGGGAGGGGAGGGGGTGTAGGGATAGGAAAGATAGTAGAATGAAACAGACGTTGTTACTGTATGTATCTATGTGACTGCATGACCAATGTGATTCTGCAACATGTGCACTCAGAAAAATGAGAAATTATATCCCATCTATGTATGATGTATCACAGTGCATAAATGTGTTCTACTGTCATTATAACTAATTAAAACAAATAGAAAAATTTAAAAAAAACAGAACTGCAGAATTTAAATGGGCCAATTGGATGGTACATCAATTATATCTCAATGATGAAAATAAAAACCTACAAAAGAAACTAGGATGAGCCTGACATTCAAACTCTTAAAATCTGCCCCAAAGTGGGGACAGCTCCCGAGGCAGCAGTGGAGGAAACCAGGCAATGGAAGGGGGTGAGGGGCTCAGGTCCTAGGGGCAGATGCAGCTGGCTTCTGTGCTATTTGAGAGAAAAAAGGCAAACGATGCCCTTGAGAAGGACCCATGGCTGCAGAGCTGCTCCAAACTAGTTCCCTGCAGAGTCTCCTGTCTCTTCAGCCCACAGAGAGGCCAGACAGAGGAGGCCAGTGCAGGACATGGCCCACAGTTGGGCAAGTGCTATCAGAGGCTCACAGCAGGCCAGGAAGCAGCATTCTGAGCACAGTGGTCAGCATCAGAAATGAGCCATTGGCAAGGCCACCAGGGATGAGAGGCCCACAGTGGCAGCAAGAGAGTTCGGTCTGGCACTTGCAGCTGGCAGTGGTGTGCAGTGGTGTGGGACATGTCTTCAAGCCCCTCTCCCCTTCAAGTTCCCTTAGGAAAGAGGACCTGGGAGGGACCCAGAGCCATCTGGGCTTGTTATCACTATCAGTACTGTTCCTGTAACCCCATTGTATTCTCTAATGGTGTCCCATGGGGACCCTCGGCTTCCCCATGCTGGAGCCAGCCTGCCTGTCCAGCCTGTCCACTCTGCTACCTATGAGCAGAGAAAACCCGATCCTTCACCAGAGTTGGGGCTGTCAGCTTGGCTTCTCAGAGGGTCAGATGCAGAACTCCTTTCTCTTACTCAGTGCCAGGTGGCAGGGAGCTCCATCACCTGGTGGGGGACATGGCCAGTGACAGTCCCCATAGCCTGGGAGTGGTATCCCTCTCTAGTCTTCTGAAACTGGAAACTGAGGCCTCAGGGTATGGCTCAAGGACAATCCCCAGAGGGCACAGGGGACAGGTGACTTGCAGTGAGTCTCCCAGGCTACAGAGGGGTTCCTGCCTTAAGAGACCTGGGCAGGTGGACCTGGGGCTTTCACCTGAGGCAGCTGATGTCCAAGAGCATGGAAAGCCACTTCCAGGTCCATGGCCAGGTGCCCAATTTCAAAGGGACCATCTGGGGAGTGTTTGGTAGTCACAGAAGTCAAAAGCTAAGCAGGTCCCGGCGTTTCCCTCAGCTGAAAGCTTCCCTAAGATGCTCTTGTTCCGCTCCCAGATCACATGTGTCCTCTGAAGTAAGCTCTGCCTTCAGGCCAGTGGGCGACCTTCCTGCACCCACTCTGGGGCTTGCCTTCTCCAACATGTTTGTGGACAGCACTTCCCTGTCCTACCTCCTGGGAGCCCTGGCCTCTATCCGGGGGCTGTTCAACACTGGAATCGCAGGAGCACAAAGGAGGAGACAGCAGGCCTATCTAATAAAAGCCTATCCGCAGGTAGTATTTGCTATTTAATTTTCAGTGTTTCGAGAAGGGTTTCCTATTCTCTAGAGTTTATAGAGGTTTCGTTGGGACATCACCATCATATCTCCATATTGAAGGGGGTCTGAATCTCCCGGTCCAGCAGGGGGAGGTACCTAATTTTTCCAGTGTCCAACATTTAATTCCATCCTACTGGGGAAGGGCAGGCAGAAACACGTCTTATTGAGCTCCGGATGTCCCCTTCGTTTCTCCTAGGCTGTGTCTAACTTCTGGCTGTTCGTGACTTATGAGCATTGGGCCCTGGACCCCGGCAGGCATCATACAGCACACATCCTCGGCCTCTTCCAGATGACCCGACATCCACAGCTCATCCCACAGTCCTCTTAAGGGGCTACCTTTCTCCAGTGATGAGGGCCTGGGCGCTTACTCCTGCACGGACGTGGGGGTCCATACTTCCTTCCCACTGAAGGCACATGGAGCCAGCACCGCTCTGTGGTCCCACCAGAGACCACATGAGGACCCAACTCTGCATCCACCCAGCCCGGGGCCTCCTGCCAGAAAGCAGAGAACAGCTTTCCTTCCCTGCGGAAAGCCGCTCTTCTTCCTGCTGTCCTCTGCTTGCCTGAGTTCTCCCCCGGTGCTGGGGGTTTCAGGGGTCTCCAGTGGGGTAGGGAGCGGGAGGAGGGACAGCTTTCTGGGCAGTTTTTTCCTGCATTCCACTGAAGGTTTGGAATTCAGGGTTTGAAACAGACGAACTCTCTAGTCCCATGCTCCCTCTCTTCTGGGCACCAGTTCTGCCCTGGAGCCAGATGGCAGAGCTGGGCAGAGCAGCGGCTCAGCACCCCCGCAGGGAGAAGCCTCAACAGAACAACAGGGAAGATGAGTGACTAGGGGCGTGGACAGTGTTCCCAGCTGCCCTCTGTTCTGAGGCTCTTGCAGCTCCCAGAGCAAGGCTGCCTACCTCGTCTCATTTTTCAGGGTCCCTGTCTGTCAACGAGGGGCAGGAGCTGGGTGGTCATTCCTTTTCTCCAGGCACAATGGGAAGCCAGACCTTCTTCTGAAGATCAGTGAGTTCAGAGCTTATAGCTAAGCCAGACTGTGAGCCATACCAGGGCACAGGCTGGGTCTTAATGAGAGCACTTTTCCCTTCCATAATATCTGGGTATTGTGGGCTGAACCATGCCCCTCACTCCCCAAAGTCTACACACTGAAGTCATAACTCCTAGAACTTCAGAAGGTGAATGCATTTGGAGAGAAGGCCTGTCAAGACTGAAGTAAAGCAAAATTGAGTTTCTGTGTCCTCACCCACTAGGGCTGTTGTCCTTAGGAGAACTGAGATGGGGCACGTGTATACACAGAGAAGATACTTAGGACACATTGAGAACTTGGCATTCACAAGCCCAGGAGAGAGGCTTCAGGAGCAGTAGCCAGCTCCTTGATCTTGCACTTGGGGTCCTGGACTTGGGGTCCAATGTTTAATCCTCCAGCCCGTGGCACTTTGTTTTCACAGCTCAATACAAACATGCTACTCACTGCCCTGGTTAGGGAACATCTGCTACCTAAAGTTGGGGTTCCACCAGACAGACCGTGTTGGAGCTGCTTTGAAATTTGCTGTTCAAGTTTCTTTGTCCCATAAGTGCTGACCATTTGCTGGGCCTTCTGCTGGGCTCTGGGAAGCCAGGGATGGAAATGCCCCTTGTTGGGAGTCCCCCTGGCTCCAAAGACTAACTTCCCCATCCCCCAAGAAGAGCCATCCAATGGTGAGCCCTGCTGGCTCACATGATCCTGCCATCCAATGGTGAGCCCTGCTGGCTCACATGATCTTTACCCACCAATCAGACTAGCCCTGCTGGCTCACCTGATCCTTACCCACCAATCAGACTAGCCCTGCTGGCTCACCTGATCCTTACCCACCAATCACTAGCCCTGCTGCTCATCTGATCCTTACCCACCAATAAAAAAGCACCCCATGCCAACTGTCAGACCACCCCTGGCTCTATAAATAGAGCTGTTCCTCAATAAACAGGCATTTTCTCTGACGGCAAGCCTTGATGGTTCTTTCATGGAAGAAATGCCCCTCCCTGTCTCCAAGAAGGACACTGTTGAGGGCAGTTTATATGACCAGGTAATGGTCCTTCCATGGGGACAGTGTGACTAGCAGAGGGAAGAAGGACTAGTTAGGAAGATTCATAGGAAGTCACTGTGTGCTGTTATCAAGGGGAGAAATGAGGAGAAACTCCTGATGATAAGAGTTCAAGGGGAGGTAGGCATGGTGGCCACTCTCCTGTAATCCCAGCTACCCAGGAGACCGAGGATGGCAAGTTCAAGGCCAGTCTTAGAAACTTAGCAAGTAAGACTGTCACAAAATTAAGAAAAAAAAATAAAAGTGTTAAGTGTGTAAAATGCCTTAGGTTCAATCCCTAGTACAAAAAAAAAAAAAAAAAAAAAGGTTAAGGAAATTTTAGGATAAAATCCTGAGAAAAAGAATCCTACTGATCCTGTCCCACTTCCCCCAAATACAATTAAAGAAAATGAGAAAGGAAACATCCAGATCAAAACCAAATTCCATAGCTGGCTTCAGAACCCTCAGTGGGCTGGCTCCCGCCTTCCACCCCACTGCCACAGCAGCTTGCTGCTTCACCCCACCCCATCCCACCTGCACCCCTGCCACTCGGTGTGCAGTTGGTCAGACACCTGCAGGTCACCCACTCTCGACCTTTTCTTGGGATACTTCTGCAGATGAAGTCCTCCCCTGAGCTCTCTAAGAATCCTTGCTCCTTTCCTTGAGATTCCATTCAAGGGTCATGGTTCCCCATGAAACAAAACGCTCTCTCTTTGGCCCCCATTACATTTTGTGCAAGCAACCTTCTGTGGCCAGTGTGACATTTTGTTCCCTGAGATTTGTTTATGTGTCTGACTCCCCTTATTAGGTCATGAGGCTCTGATAGCAGCAGGCATGACTTTCTGCTGTGGCATCAGCACCCTCAGGAGGCACCTGCCAACACGTTCTTGCTGGCTGAGTGGTGTGCGAAGACACTGGGGCTGCAAAGAGCATTGCAAACGGCAGTCACTTCTTCAGTGTGTAGAGCTTCAGAACGTGACTGAGTGCTTGGAAACAAGGCTTCAAGAATAGGTTGGCCTTTTGTGTAAAATGTAGCGAACGAAATAAAGTACAAGTGTGTTCGTGTGTAGGCACACATATTTGTATAGAAAAGCCCAATAGATGTTGTGTTTCAGATAAGCTGCAGGTATTATTATTACTATTACTACATATAGGGTGATCTATATAATATTTAGGACATATTAATATTAAAAATATTCTTTATATGAAATTCAAATTTATCTTGGTTTCCTGTATTCCATTTGGCTACTCTAATCATGTGCGGTACTTAGAAGCTTGAGAGGCTGCCCGTGTATGAAGGAGATGTCCCTCATCACTCGCCAGAGCTGCACCCATGTGGATGACCCTACTCACCTCACTGTGATGTACCCATGTCTGGATGACCCTCCTCGTCACGTGACTGCGATGTACCTGGGTCTGGATGACCCTCCTTGTCACGTGACTGTGACCCACATCTGGTTGACTTCCCTTTCCCAGGTGAAGGTTAGTTTGAGGCAAGGCTACTCCCTTCCCCTTTTCTTAACTCTGCAGTTAGCAGTAGAGGCAGGCAAAGTAAAATTCAACTCACGAACTAAGTAGGATTTTACACAATGGAATCAGAACTACTGTAAAACATGGAGAAAAACGAAAGGAAAGGGTGGGGAAGATCTGAAAAAAAAAAAAAAGGAAAATGAAAAAAACTATCCAATATGGTCTTGGCCTTCATCAGAGATTCACACAGCTTTTGGGATATATTTCCAAAGCTGAAACTTGAAGGGAAATCACATGGATTTTAAGCCACCCTTCCCGGAATTTTAAGCAGGGGCCAAGAGACTGCTTCCCCAGAATCCCCTCAACTGCAACTGCTGACATTCCCGTCGGCTCCGACGCCTGCTCCCACCACATGCTCGTGTTTAACATTTCTCACAGTGTTTCTAAACTCGAATTTGCTCACTGCTACCAGCTCGGAACAGATGCACCAGAGAGAACCTATTTGAAAGTGGGTGGCTTATTATGAACAACTTGGGGTCTATAAAAAAATCCCAACAAGAGCTGGAAGAAAAAAATAAAAACTGCCAGAAGCTCTAAAAAATCTCTTCATAAGAAAACAGAATAGTTATCTGGAAATTCTGCAAATATGTAAAGGATCCTTGTTTTAGCAGTGTTTTGCACTGTAGCATAATGTTCTAAAAGTAAGTTACCTCTAACTTGGACACAGAACTGAATTACTGACCTACCAAGAGCACTCCTTCTTCAGGCTGACCAAGTGACCACCCAGAACAAACCTGCAGAGAGAGAACCACCCAACACACGTTCTCTTCTTTGCTCAAACCTTCTGGTGGCGTAGGGCACTCCAGATACTCCCAGTTCAACTGCTCTTGTCAAACCATCTCCCCCTTGGATTCCAGGTGGTCGAGATTCCTGTCTGTTCTGTCCAAGGTGATTGCCACTGGATGCCCGGGACCATCAAGCAGTAAATTACAGCTAGTTTGAATGGAGAAAATGCAGTGCACACAAAATACAGATAAATTTTGAAAACTTAATTGGAAAGAATATATGAAACATCATTAGTAATTTTTATATACGCTTCATGTTGAAATAATAGAAGTTTAGATACATTTGTTAAAATAAAATACATTCGTTTTAATGACTGACCTGGGGTTCTCCCATTAGAATCTAAAGTCTTCCAATTGTTTTAACTTAATGAAAAAAAAAAAAACTGTGACATTCAAAAAACTGTGACTTCTACCTTTGGCTTGAGTTCCAGGAGTGACTGAATACCTCCATGTTGCTACGGAGGGAGCTGACTTGGAAAGGGCTTTCATGGGACTCTGATCAGCAATTCATCAGCCAGTACGTGAAGAAGAATAGCAGAGGGATGTGCAGACACGCACTTGGCCTGACCTTGTGCCTGGATTTACTTAATTCCAGGAAGAAATTCCACATACAGACTCAGATAATTGACTGAACAACTGGAGTGTTAAATGTCCTCACTACAGTGATTTTCATAAAGGCTAGAAGACAAGACCTTAGCGTGGGCTATGGAAAATTTTTAGCAGTCTCTCTCGTCAATGATTTATCCAAGGAACATTTTCCCAGCCTTCTCTGAGAACCAGGAATTGGGTCCTAATTATAGGGGAAAGGGGATGTGGCAGTGACAGGGAATCTAAGACTGGCCAGCAAACTGACAGGTGCCACACGGCATGGTCATGCAGGAGGAGCAGAGGAGGAGGGGGGCCTGTGCCGAGGACCTGAGAGCTGGTGTCACCTACTAGGGGGGCTCCTGTAGGTCTCACTGATGGATTCTTGGCAGATCCTGCTGTGCAGCACACTGTCACCTACCAGCCAGCTAATACCTGGAGCCAGACACATGCAGCCCTGGGCCTGTGACCAGAAGTAGTTCTGGGTGTGATGCATCTGAGGAAGGGGCTCTCAAGAATAGCATTATGTGAGATTAAACTGCAAGTCTTTTGCTAGGCTATGCTATCAGTGGTACAGTCCCGCTGGCCCTACTACAGACCCTATTCACTATCCTCAAGTTTAGAGAAAGGTGAAAGGATACCCTGGGCCACCTTTGCTGTGTTTAGGGAACATAACAGAAAAAAAGCTAAATATGAGATGCAATATAATCAGTAATTACGTGGAAGCAGCACGTCACATCAGAGCTTAAGGTGGCAGGGGAGCAGGAGCCACATGAGGACACTTGGAGTGTGGAGTCTGGACAACTCGAGCTTCCTACCATCTGTGGGACGGAAACAACTCTCAATTATTAAATGTTAAAGAAAAAATTGTTGTGACTAACTGACTTTCTACTCAAGTACCAAGAAAATTCACTGGAGCAAGAATGTTCTTTTCAAGAAATGGTAACAACTTTACATGCAGACCCACATCTCCCACCATACAAAATTAACTCAAAATTTATAAAGACACAAATGTAAGAGCTAAATTGAAGATAGGAACATAAATGCAGGAATTAAATCATGCAATAAATCTTAGAAGAACATATAGGCACAAATGTTCATGCCCTTGAATTAGACAATAGTTTCTCAGACATGCCATTAAAAATATAAATAAAAAAATGACAAATAGAACATTATCAAAATAAAACTTTTTGACTTCAAAGGATGCTATTAAGAAAGTTCAAAAGACAACTCACAGAAAAGGGTAAAATACTGTAAATCATATATCTGATAAAAGACTTGTCTAGAATACATGAAACATAATAGACAACCCAGTTAACAAGTGAGCAAAAGATATGAATAAATAGCTGTTTCTCCAAAGATGAAGCACAAAGTCAATAAGCAGATGAAGAGATACTCATCATTGTTAGTCATTAGGAAAATGCAAATCAAAACCACTAAGAGGATGTAACAAAGAATACAGACAATAATAAACGTTGGTGAGGTTATAGAAAATCCAGCTTCCTGTGTGCTGCTGTTGAGTATGGAAAGTGGTGCAGCCACTTGGTTAAAATAGATTGGCAGAGTCCCAAAAGTTAATCATAGCATTACCATATGAACCAGTAATTCATCTCCTAAAAGAATTGCAAACGTATGTCTACACAAAAACTTGGACACAAATGTCCTTAGCAGCATTATTCAAGTTCATCAAAAAGTAGAAACAACCCAAATGTCCATCAATGGATAAAAAAACATGACCTTTCCATACAATGGAGGGACTTTGGTCATTAAAAGGAATGAAAAGCCAACATACACTAGAACATGAATGAAATCAGCCAAGAAAAGTCAGATGTAAAAGATCACATCACATTTAATTCCACTTATGAGATCCAGAACATGACTGAAGAATCCAGAGAAGGCAAACTGTTCATGACAAAGTAGGTTGCCAGTGGGCAGGGTTGGGGAAATGGAGAGCGGCTGATCTTGCACCTGGGGTTTCTTTTATGGGTGATAAAAGAACATTCGGCGGTAGATAGAACGATGGCTGCATAATTTTGTGATTTTACCAAAAACCATGGAATTGTGTACTTCATAATGATGATTTTGTGTTATTTAACTACATCTCAATATAAAAAGAAATTGTGACTCCATAAAGTCTGAAGTTTGGGAAGAATTCCACAAATTGGAAATTTGATTGTATATATAATGTATGTATCCATTGAGCATCTACTGTAAAGCAATGCCCTTTCATGTGCTTGATATATACATTGAGAATATATGTGTCTCTCTTGTATATTCGTATATATATATATATACACACACACACACACACACCACACACACACACACACACACATGTTAGATGGTGGAGGATATAGAGAAGTCTGGGCTCACAGTGACTCCCTGAAGCTGGACATTGCTTGAGGTCAAGGAGGTGGCCAGAGTCAAGATCAGGTGAGGAGGTTCACAGCCTGGACCACAGGACTCGTGGCCCTGCTGGGGAGCGCATGATGAGCCTCAGGGTCGATGGGAAAGAACACAAGTTGGTTTGGAGTTGTGGGGTGGTTTTGCGAAGGAGGAACAGGATTCCATTTCAGGGAGCTCCTGCTGCACCACAGGCAAGAGGATGGCCGCGTAAGGATTCTGAGGATGAGTAAGGCTCAGCAGCTGTCCTCTTTAGAGATGAAAGGCAAGTTTGAAGGAAGAACAAAATAAATGTAAACTAATATTTATTAAATGCCAATACAAGCACAGACGAGTGTTTCAGAAGTCTAGTGAAGGAGGAGTGATTATAGATGGGTGAAGAGCAAACAGAGAAGGTGAAACAGAGGGGCCTTGGGGGACGGGGCCTCCCTGGGTCTGCAAAGGTGGATTCTGAAGGGAGGAGGCGACCCCGTCCCTGACTGGATGCTCACGGCTTCAACGGAAACCTCCAGAAGTTAGCAAGGTGCTGTGAGCACATGGTGAGCCACAGCTCTGAGGGTGGAAGCTCCCCTCTAGGAAAACAATAGGTCCCTCGGGGGGGGGGGGGGGAA
>NW_025999977.1:56214235-56449618 GCF_001458135.2 Marmota marmota marmota
GGGGGGGGGGGGGGGGAAATGGTTTGATTGAAAGTTCTGTTTGGGGCACACACCCCTGGACACAGCCTCTGACACGGAGCAGGCACATCACACCTGTCCCACTCCATACCAGGCACAAAGAAAACCATGGGTGCTTCCTTAAGAGCGGGTGGCATTCTGCCGAGTGTGCTGCCGTGGCTGTGGACTCGGGCCCAGCAGAATGACACACCTCACAGCACTCGGCCCCAGAGCTGCCTTAACATCAGGAAACGTGCCTGATGGGAAAGCCCGTCGTGTTGGGCCACTGTGGAGGAGTGGGGCTGGATCAGGGAGCACGGCAAGGACACAGAGTGTGACCTGGGAAAGGGACGCTGGCAAGGTTGCTTGTGACTTCCTCTTTGCCTTTTAACTCCAGACTAAAGGAAGCTGGGGCCCAGGTAGAAGGAAAAATGGGCAGATCCAAGATCAGCCTCTTCCTCCCTCTTAACCAACTGCCAAGTTGTGCAAGACCTGGAAGACACGGGGATGGAGAGGCGAGGTAGGCCTCCCGGAGGAGACGTGGCAACGAAGTCCCGGGCCCTGGACCAGCACCAGAGTCTGCCACCTCACAGAGACACCAGGCCCCACCTCCGGAGGGGAGCCACAGGGCCCGTGGTGGAGTGTCGGCTGGACCACTCCAGGCTGGCACAGGGAAACCACACTCTGGGCAGAGCCTGGTTTGTGTCCTTGGGACTCAGAGAGTGATACCAGGCTGAGGGAGCCTCATTCCAAAAGGCAAGAGCAGGGTCTGCTGGTGAGAATGGCCACAGACTCCCCTTGGGGACAGATTAATGAGTGGCTGCATGAGGTCCAAGCCCCAGGGACAGTGAATCCATTAGATCAGCACCACCTTCCCACCAGCCTGGGGCAGTTCCCACAAACAGGCTCAAATCTGAGTAGACAGTGAACCGGGGAGGTCAAAGGGGCAGAGAGGCCCCAATGGGTGGCATTTGCTCCTGGGGACCACAAGGCCAGGAGAAAAGCCACACCATGTGGCACACTCTGAAGGCAGGGCAGGGTGTAGACCAGCTAGTTTGGAGGCCCACCTGACCTCTATATAATGGATACCAGCCCCCCTGAAAGGGCACTCCAAGGATGGAACCAGACAGCTTGTGAGGCAGTGTCCGTCACCAGTTGTTAGCAGGGAGCTACAGCAGGCCACCTCTACCCTCTCACAGCCGCAGGCCCATCCACCTCGAGCCCTCTGCAGCAACAGCTCAGCGGCATCCCCCTGCATCGGAGCCTCACAGCTCTCCCAGGAGGCAGGCAGTATGAGGGCCTCCCCTTCTGACAGGTGAAGAAACTGTGGCTCAGCAAGAACAGACAGCCTCCAAAGGTGACCGGGCCGGTGGGTATAGCGGCAGGGCTCCCACCTGGCCCGTCTCTCTCTGTGGCCAGTAGCAAGGCCCAGGTGCCACGGCCGGGCTTCTGCCAAGGAAGACAGCCAACACATTTCCAGGGTTGTATTTAGAAGGAGTGAGTGCTGGAGTCTTTTATGTACTTTTCAGCCAACAAGTTGGGCTGAACGCCTTTCCTTGAATAGGAGCATAAATTCTTTGCACAAGTTTTCTTAAAAAAAAAAAAAAAAACGAACAAAACATGCTCAGTCTCCATCCTATTTTCGTTACTGAATCTTCCTTTGTATCACTAGGTGTGATCGACTTGAGAAAATGTTATTGCCAAATTGAGACTATCTAGGAAAATCTTCCAGCTCTTTCTCACACTTTACACCCTGCTGTATACAGATGTCCCCAGGAACATCTAAGGGAAAGTGGAAGCATGTGCCAGAAGAGCCAGGTAGCCCCCGGACTGACCGTGCAGGGTGGCATTGTGCAAATCCTTGAAATGAAGCAGGTGGCTGCTGCTCACACCAGACGCACGTTCCCAGGGGGCACTTGGGTCTGCAGCAGAGCACAGGGACAGCACAGGAGGGCTCACTGAGAATGCCACAGATCTCTCCAGGAGCCCTGAGTTCAGTCACGTGCCCACGTAAAGTTCCTATTTACACATCTCCTGGGCCCCTTACACTGGGTGGACAGTAGAGTCCAGTGACAAAGAGTGCAGACGCAGAGCCAGCCTGCCATGCACAACCTTGGCTCTGCCACTCACCAGCTCTATCCTGGCAATTTCTTCCTCTGTGTCATGCATGTGGCAGTTATAGCACACCCGCTCATAGGATGGCTGCAGAATTCAGCACGTGAGCCATGTGGAGAATTAGAAGGGCCTTTGCAAATAACCCCTCTCCGTGAATTCTCCCCCTATCCATTCATCTGCTTAAGGTGGAAACAGAGGAGTCCCCCCAGCATCCTGTCTCCACTCCTGACACATTGGGCCTCTCAAGTCTAATCCATTCTTTACCATCATTTCCAGAACCTTCATCCAAGACACGATTCGCTCCTAGCCCCAACCCTGCCTCCAATCTCATGTCACGATCACTTTCTCAAATTAAGATCAGATTGTATCATCCTCTGCTTTTCAATGCAGTCAGAATTAAACCTTGCTCCTTATCAGGCCCTGCTGCTGTAAACCAGCCCTTCCTACTCCTCTAGCCTCGCTTGTTATTCCTTCTGATGCTCTGGCTTGCCACATGCCCTCCTTGTTCAATTGCCTGCATGCCCAAGACTCTGCAGAATTAGAATCTTCACAGATCACCTCTGTTCTGCAATGTGCTTCCTCTTCCCTGGCAGGCTGGCTGCCCACTCCCCGGCCCATAGTCCTAATGTTACAACTATTATAAAAGGTCTTTCCTGAAAATGTTTTCTTTCCCTTCATAGCATTTACATATACTGCTCTTTAAGAGTAGATATTTATACTTCTTTGTGAAGGTATGTGCTATATTGACCCAATGTTTCAGATATGCTTATTTTTATTTTTTTATTTCTTTTTTCTTTTCTTTTCTCTCTCTCTTTCTTTCTTTCTTTCTTTTTTTTTTTTTGATAACCAAGGGTGCTTAAACACTGAGCAACATTCTCAACCCTTTTAAATATTTTATTATAGATAGGGTCTCCCTGAGTTGCTTAGGACCTCTCTAAATTGCTAAGGCTGGCTTTGAAATTATGATCCTCATCCTGAGACACTGGTGAAGCCAGAATCAGACAGGCAGTACCTGCTTCTGCTCCAGTCTGTTGCCAAGGTAACCTGTCCCAGGAGCGGCCCCTCCCTACAGGGAGCTCTAAGGTTGTTGATGTGTCCTTGGCTGCTCCATCCTGCCCTTCCCCCCTCAGCCCACCTGTCTCCCACCTGTTGGCCCTCCCACCAAGCATTGCTGGGCCTAGTCAGGTATGCAGGAAGAGGCAGGAGAACAAAGGAATCCTAGGACATATAAAAAGGGCAGAACACCTCGCTTCTTGGGATACCAGCTATGGCCCCCTTCTTCCTCCCAGGAGAAGTCTATGTCACCCCTTTTTAAATAAACCCTGCTTTATATTCTTGCCTTGGGGTGCTTCTCTAATGTTCAAACTTCTATATCTGAGGAAGCAGGACTCGTCACAATAACCAATGCTATCACCAGGATTACAGGCATGCACCACCATACCCTGCAAAATGTTATTATTAAGCCGGCCATAGTCATGCACACCTGTAATACCAGCTGCTCAGGAGGCCAAGGAAGGAGGATTGCAAGTTAGCCTTAGCAACTTAGCAAGACCCTGTCTCAAAATGAAAAATAAAACTTAAAAATGAGTTGGGTATGTAACCCAGTGGTAAAGTGCCTCAGAATTCAGTTCCTAATACTGCAAAACATAAAAGATTGTTAAAATTCATTTATTCTTAGCTCTTTGGCATGGCTACTAGAAAATTTATAAATTTATAAAATTGCATCTGAGGAGATCTACCTGAGATCACGGATCCAAAGCAAGAACACTGAAAAGGGGGGACGAACGAGGTTTCCTGGGCTTCCTAATGAAATAAGTACTCGCAGGCTATGGCATGTGACGTAAGTTTCACGTGGAGTTCCTAAACTAACCCTAAGAGCGTCTAGAGACGCTGGTCTCAATGAACACATGCCTCTAGCTGAGGCCCTGCTCCAGCTGAAGCAAAGTGCTGCTGAGAGGGGACAGCCTTGAGGTGGGAGTGCCAGGGTGGTCTTCAGGTCCCTTGCAGCCTATAGGTTGTTGGTGTTTGCAGGCAGGACCCCTGCTTTTCTTGGGGAAAGGGGGACAAATCCCCTTGTGGGCACCCCATTTCTGACAGCTGGCTGGACCTCTGGCCACAACCGGCCGCTTGCCTCATCTTCCATCCATTTGCCAGGAGGCTGAATGCATGCCTGGGTCACCTGGGTCACCTGTGTGTCCCTGGAAAGGAGAGCTTCCTCTGAAGGAAGGCTAGGGAATGCCCAGCTGGGGGCACTTTATGACCCCTGGCCAAGGTTGCCACCTTTTAATGAACAGAACAAGAAACAAACATCCCGTCCTGGGGCTCAGCAACTCACAGGACTGCTCCAAAGTTTCTCCAAAAAGGTGAGTCTCACTCATCACCATGGTGAAGGGCAAAGTCCCCTTAAGTTACGGTGTTTGCTTTCATGTGGCCCTCAAAAGTGAATGCCATACTTCCTGTAGATTTTCTCATCTGGTACTCAGAACAATTCTGGGAGGAAGGAGTATCATGTCCATTTGCAGCTTAGCAAACTGAGGCTTAGACGATGTGATACCCCAGGATCCTTCTCACTCAGTTCATCTGTGTTTGATGCATGACGAAGGTGATGATGAGCTATAAGCCCTTTGGGTGGCTCTGCTAGGGACAGGGCAGGAGATTCTGTGCTGCTGTCCCCAGCACAGCGTGGCCCTTTCTCTCAGGCCCATGAAGGGATGCAGCCTTCTGAAGATGAAGGACTGGTCATCCAGCGACTCTAGTCTCTTACTTTCAAGGCCTTCCAGCCACAGGGGTCATGGAGGCTGCTGATCCTCGGGCGCAGTACCCAGACCTGCTCTGACTGTGATCTGCTGCCCGGCACCTAACACTCAGGGAATTCTAGACACTGGAAAGAGCACCCGTTTAAAGGAATAACAGTGTGTTTGAGGCTAAAATATGTATATTCAGGAAAATTTTGTGTTAGCTTTTGATTTGATGCTTTGGGGAGATATTAAAGGAAGAAACCATCCTTAGCAGTGCAGCTTGGCTCTTGAGTATTACAAAATCATGGAAGGACCTCACAGATTCAGGAGAAACGTCGGGGAAAAGGAGGGTCTGAAGGGCTGCAGGCACAGGGACTCCATGCTGTTCGCTTTGTGTGTTGGGGGCAGGGAAGGAGGAGGGTTGGGTTTTTTAAGGAAGAGATTTCCATTTTGTGTCTCGGGTCACTGGTGATAGATGCCTGGGGAATGGTCCTAGTAAATTACAATGAATAGCTGGCAATCAGTAGTAGATCAATATCTGTATTACAATAGCAACTTCTCCAGTATTTGAAGATAGCCTGTTCTACATGCTACAATGGCCTCACTTTATTCATTTTCATAGAAAATTACCTTTTGTTTTAGGTGCAAAATAAACTAGGCTCAGGCTTGTCATAGTGAATACTGCTCATTGAGTTGCAGTCGTAAACTAAGCCCTAGGGGATGCAGAGATTAATACTGTATCTTTGCCCTGTAGGGTAAAACATTCTTTACATAAATTCTATGTACTGAAATTCAAACCAGAAGAAAATATTGTATGTTCAAGAATTGACCATATACATTATGAGAGGATTTGCACGTGTGCACGTTTTGTAATTAATAGGAGCAGCCAGTGTGAGAATATTTCAGATAATCAGATGCTAGATTATTATAATGTACATAGAAATTTTTAAAAAATCCAGAGACTGTATCATTTCCACATTTAATGTGTGTGTTTTAAGGTATTTTACTACACATTAAAAATAAAACTATTCTCTATTTGAAATAGTGAAATTAAAAATGACCACCAAAATACCAGGGAAAAATTAGGCATTGACCATTAACAAAAATGTTAAACAACTAATATTTTTATCATTCCAATTATAATAAGTTCTTTTAACCAATTTATTTTTATTGACTAATTTTTCAAAGTCACCAGAGAATACTAAAAGTTAAAAAATGCAAAGGCAAAATTATAGGAAATTGTCACTTCTCTATAATTCATGTGTGTATCTTTGGTATAATGTTAAAATAACTAAGATACACTTTTACCAATTTAGAATAAAACATATATTTTCATATTATATTTAATCTACATATATATTTACACATATGTAAATAGAGTCCAAAAATCCATCTAGCAATATGTATGGGTGGATCCTTTTATATATAGCATGATCTAATTCTGAGTGCTACCAAAAGAAATTTAAAGTGCTGATTCCCAGGCTAAGTACCTTATGGTCAGCATGGGTGTTAAGCACAGCATGTGCACAGGAATGTGTACTTTTTAGGCACAGGGCGGGATGAGGACCAGCCACCTGAGCATCCTCCCACGGTGTGGGAACCGTACACCGCACTGGGGCCTGGATCCTTCACTCACAAGCGGGGTGTTAATTGTGTAGCCAACTGAGTAAAAACAAAAAAAGCAAAACAAAAACCATACTTTTATTATTATTACTTTTTTTAGACCTTTCAGCTTCTGACCTTTCCATATGAGAGACCACGCCACGTGAGTCTTCAGTTCTGGTCCCACAAACCTCTTCACATCAGCGTCAGCACCCATTTTTCTGTCACTCATTCACTCGGGGCCCATCTTGACTATACCCCTCCTCTGCCTCTCAACCTCCTCTTCCATCACCGCCTCCTGCCAGTGAGCCTGCTCCCTGCTTGACAGAGAAAATGAAAGCTGTCAGGATCCCCACAAATCTCCCATCCTGAAAAATGCAACACCACCCTATGGGTATCTACCCTTCTTCCTCTGCTAGAAGATTGTCCTTCTTCCTCTGTGGACCTGATTCCTACACCATGGTTTGGATTTGTGTCTATCTGCCTTACTTGATGTTTACACTCTCAATTTTCCTTTTCTTTTATATTAAACCTTATCCCTAGGCAGTGTGGTGGTGGGCACATAGAGTCCCAGCTCCTCAAGAGGCTGCAGAGGGAGGATTACTTGAGCCCAAGAGTCGGAGACCAGCTGGAGCCTTACTCCTTTAAGAAAATGTCATCTCACTCCAGTCAGAATGGCAGCTATTAAGAACACAGAAAATAATAAGTGCTGGCGAGGATGTGGGGAAAAAGGCACACTCCTACATTGCTGGTGGGACTGCAAATTGGTGCAGCTGATATGCAAAGCAGTATGGAGAATCCCTGGAAAGCTGGTAATGGAACCACCATTTGACCCAGCTACCCCTCTCCTCGGTCTATACCCAAAGGACTTAAAAACAGCATACTACAGGGACCCGGCCACATCAGTGTTTATAGCAGGACAATGCATAATAGCTAAACTCTGGAACAACTAGATGCTCTTCAGTAGATTAAGGGATAAAGGTATATATAAACAATGGTATATATAAACAATGGAATATTTCTCAGCAATAAATGAGAATAAAATTGTGGCATTGGCAGATAAAAAGATGGAATTGGAGAAGATAATGCTAAGAGAAGTTAGCCAATCCTAAAAAATCAAATGCCAAATGTTTTCTCTGATATAAGGAGGCTGATTCATAGTGGGGTGGGAGGGAGATCATGGGAAGATTAGACAAACTGTAGATAGGGCAGAGGGGTGGGAGGAAAAGGGAGAGGGCAAGGGAGTAAAAAAGATGGTGGAATGAGATGGACATCATTACGCTAAGTATATGTATGAAGATACGAGTGGTGTGAACATACTTTATATACAACCAGAGATATGAAAAATTGGGCTCTACATGTGTACTGTGAATTATAATGCATTCTGCTGTCATATATAACAAATTAGAATAAAAAATTAATTAAAAAAAAAGAAATCATAACCCCAGCCCCAGTCCACTCCCACCTCCTCCCACTTACCTTCCTTTCACAGCCGAACTTCTCAAGGCCTAGTTGGCCCTCCCCGGGCTTGCTCATCTCCTTCACATACCTAAGCCCCCGGTGCTGTGGTTTGGTGCCATGTTCTTCAATGTCTCAAATCACTTGAGACTTGACTTGCATTTCTATGTGGGTTGAACTGTGTCTCCAACAAGATATTCTGAAGTCCAATCTCTGGTCCCCATGTTTGTTTAGAAATAGGATCTTTGCAGATGTAAGCAAGTGAAGGTGGGGTTCATTGGGTGGACCCTAAACCCAACGTGACTGCTGTCTTTGTAAGAAGAGAAGCCTCAGGGAGAAGGCCATGAGATGACCCAGAGAGCAACTAGCATGATGTGTCCAGAGGTCCAGAAACCTCAAATGTCTGCAGCATCAGAAGTGTGGGGTGGATTCTCCCCAGATCAGATGGAAAAAGAATGGCTTTACACTTTTCATCTCCAGAAATGTAGAAGAAGAAAATTTTTTTCCAAGCCACCCAGTTGATGGTAATTTGTTAGGACAGCCTGAAGAACTAGTGCAATCAGAAGAAATGGAGTTCTCTAGAACTGTGCTGTGAGCTGTGTCTGTGAGGGGAGCTGACTGCCTGTCCCAACACACCAGGGCCAGTCCCCAAGATCACGCAGGCATCTGGCTGATCAGATGGAAGTATTGTAATTTACCTTCCTTGGAGATGCCCCTCTCACTCTCTCATTTTAAAGAAAACTTTACAATTTGGGGCCAAAACAATCCTTACTTATGTTGACAGAAGCCCTGCGTACACTGGAGCGGTGTAGGGTGAAGACTTGCAGTCTGTCCATCTTCCGGGGGTCAGGAGGTGTTCTGAGTTACCCTACCTAAGGTCACTGGTTTCTCTGCCCCTCTGCAGCTTGGTCTTTGGTTATAGAAAAGCACATTTCAGTGGTGACTGAGGCCACTCGGGAGCCCATCCTTGAAGATGGCAAGTGACACCCAGGGTCCACAAGACTGTCCCAAGCTGACGAAATGATGGTTGTTTTTGTTTGTTTGTTTGCTTGTTTGCTTGTTTTTAAAAGACCCAAAATTCCAACGAAAGGTTTCCTTGCCAATGATTGGCACAAGTATTCTAGTTTACTCTTTACATAATATTTATTACTGAGTTTTGAACTTCATGATCTATTGTGAACATTTTCCATGTCACTAAATGTTCTTCTAGAGTTGCCAATTACTCACTTCCTGAGGGACAGTCTACACTTGTGGGTTGACATCCTCATCCCTGCATTTGACCCGCATCCCATTGCCCCCCCCACCCCTGTTGTGGTGCTCCCTGCCTGTCAGCACCGACCACACAGCCCCTCTCCATGGCCAGATGTGATGGCGGTGCCTGCACCTGGTGGGCGGCCACCCAATGAAGGTCAAGACTCTGTCTCTGCTCTGGGCAGTCCAAGAAATGTACACAACAGGATCAGACGTCAGTACCACCACCTCTCAGACAATTAGAATCTCAGTTCTACTTAGAGTGTGTCAAAGCCACCCTCCCCTGCCTCCCTGCGGTGCTTACTGAGTCAGGAGGCCCAGTGGTGAGGCTGGGGTGATGTATCACGTGGACACAGGATTCTGCTTATGCACTCACAAAGGCCAAGTCTGCAAGATCTATGGAGACTGCTTGCACCATACACTGAGCTGGGATGAATAAATGAATCACTGCTTTGATAACATTCAGGAAGCAAATGTGATGTTGCTTTGCAGGCTCTGTTTAGAGCAATATAAACAAAAGGAGTCCACACTGACTCCAGGTTACTGTGCTTTCAGGAACAGAGTGACATGCCTGACGAGGTGAGCCTGTGCAGGTACCAACTAGACCATGGCTCTTTACTGGATAGTTCAGGATCAAATGCAGTGCCAGTGTTTATAAAAAGATGCCTGGCTAAAAACCAGAGACTCTCATTAAAATACAGCTGCCTCTCCTGCCCCTAAGATTTTAATTCAGTGCATATCAGAGCAAGGAAGGAAAATCAATGACTCTTTGAACAAACACCGGAGGCTGTTTGCCCATGCGTCCTGGTTCAGAAGCCATTGCCCTGGTCCCACCCCCTCCTGAGCCGGCTCCAGTGAGAACTTGAAATCCTAACTGCCCACCAGACGGGTTGCGTTCGGAACCTTTGACCCGTCAGGTCTGGGGATGAGGCCTCACCACCTCCCAAGACAACCCACCTAACCTGGCGACTCCTGCCCTGGGATAATTCTTCCAGAAGCAGGGACTGTGAAACAGACTCCCTGCAAACTGCCCCACCCCAAAGCTGCCAGGCTCCCAGGCTTGTTCCAGAAAGGGAAGCATGACTCAGCAGGACCCAGTAAGTGGGGGAGGAAAGAGGCCTTAGATTATCTTTCAAAATCCCAGATATGGCAGGAGGAGGAGGAGGAGGGGAGCGTGCTGGCTGCATCGTGGCCCCAGCTCCACCCACCTCCAGGCCAGGTGAGGAACCCTGGACATGGCAGCCTGCTCTCCAGGACTGGAGGTGTCCTGCACAGCCACAGTGAACTGGCCTGAAAAGACATGCTATTGGGGTGAGAGTGGATGGTGTCCCCTGTGGACGGGGGCCACATAACAGAAGGGACAGAGACATTGAGCCTGGGCAGTGTGGCCTGAGAACGGCACTGAGGACCAGGTGACCCTGTCCACCCACAGTGCCTTGGGAACAGGTGAAGCCCAACCAGAAATGAGGCTACCCTCAGTGCAACACAAGGGAAGATGGCGTCCTTGCACCTTGAGCTTCTGGCTACCATTTATCCCCCCTCCTTGGAGGAGCCTATTTCTCTGTACTTCAGCCTTATAACACCTTCCAGAGCCACTAAATTCAAACTTTCTTCCACACGCTTCCTTCTGGCCAAGTGGAGATGGAGACTACTGAGAACTCAGTGTCCCTTGGTCAGACTGACATGTTCAAGTCCTAAACCCCCATGTGATGGCATCAGAGGTGGGTCCTTGGGGAGGTCAAACGGTGGAGCCCTCCTGAGTGGAGTGGTGGTCTACAAAGACAAGGGAGCCTGCTTTCTCTCTCTGCTGGGAGGACCCAGCAAGAAAAAGTCCATCTCCACACCAGGGAGAGGCCCTTGCCAGACATGGGCTCCAAGGATGTCTTGTTCATGACCTTCTGGACTCAGAACCATGAGCAGAGTTTGCTGGTTAAGCCACCCCTCTGTGGCAATTTGTCATAGTGGCCTGAACTAAGGAAGACCGAGAGGGCTTGTTTTTTCTGTCTAAACCTTCTCAGTTCCAACATATTCAATGTGGCCTAGCTGGACCCTCCCAGACCAGGGGTGGTGAAATATCACACCTGCTCCACAACATGGGGCTGAGTTATTAGTGTCTAGTATCCAAGCTATTATCCTTCTCCAGGCACATCTGGATGAATATAGCTTGAAACATGTGCAATTCTTTTACAGTTCTGAAGATAATACAGAGCCAGGAGGCAGACATGAAGCCCCACTTACAACCCCACTCTGCATAGCCCGCCCCAGGTCTCCTTGGGGCTCTCAGTCCCAATATGGTCCTGTCCTGATAGCGCTCCTACAAAACATTTCTGCACTGTTCTATTAATCACCAAACTCTCCTGCTTTGTTTTTTCTTTTGCTTTTCTGTTTCGTATGTGTTTGCTTCAGAGGAACCCAGACTCCTGTAGCTATAGAAGCAGTAGGGATGTTGCCTTCTATAGTGGTCACCTTGTCCACACGTAGGTGTTAGATCCAGGACCACTCTGATCCTCGTGGCCTCTTACAGAGTCAGATGCTTCTCAGAGCTTTGGTCACCTGTGCTCTGCCTCTCCCACCAGGGGCATGATCAGCCCACGAGGCACCGACCTGTTTCTTTAATCAAGTTTTATAGGAATATGGCTGTTCACTACAAAGTATCCATGACTGCCTCTGTGGGACAGTGGAAGAACTGGATGGTAGACAGAGACCGTGCAGCCCACACGTCTAAAGCATCTATCAGCTGGTCCTCCTGAGGAGGCTACTGGCTTCTGTCTGAGGCACAGTTAGGTTTGCTGGTTGAAGCTGAGTCGACACCATATTTGGGCTCAATGTACAGCAAGGGGAAGAGAACATGGAAAGGCCATCCCACAAAGGCAGGCCTGGGGCTGATACAGGTCACTTAGGCTCATGTTGACAGGGAGGGCTTTGTCACCAGGGCTGCCAACCGCAAGGGAGCCGGTGGTACAGAGGGGCCCACAGCTGCACCCAGGCTGGAGATGGAAGGGCCTGCAGGAGAGCTGCCCCCCTCCCCCAGTCCATAGAGAAGGAGTGGGGATCTCTAGCTCAGGCCACAGACACTTCGGTCTCCTTCAACATGTAGATTTGTCAATCAGATCCTCCCTTTGATTGACTGCCTATGTTTATTAGGAAGAAAAACATGTCTGTAGGTTTCTGCATCTCTTCTATCTTGGTTGAAAATGTTTCTCCACAGCTGCTGGGCATTCAAAACTCCTGGTGGGAAGTGCATGCAGAGTCCAGCTTTGTGATAGGAAGTTTGGACACACAAGCACATGGAGGCATCTCAGCTCAGCAGGTCAGCCCACACCTACTCACTCCCTAGAGGTGGAGGGCTTGAACCACCCTGAATGGAGCTGATTGCACCCTCCTGCCCTCGTCTGCACACCCAGTTAGTTAAAGCTGTTCTCGGGTAATGACAATGAAAACAAAGACACCTTGGATATAGGATGACCCTGACATTGTATGAAGCTTCCTTGTTTATAAATGCTTTCAAATTGCAACTCATTTGGCCAGCGGTATCCTCTGCCGGGGAGCCCATTCTGCTGTGCAGGGTCCCCAGCCTCCCCTCCTCCAGATCTCCTGGCAGGGTCTTTCTCCTACTCAGAAGAAATTCAGAGCTCCACCATTACCAGTCCCAGAAACGTCAGTGTTGAGAAAAGAGATGGAAGGGAATCTCTGAAGTCCTGGCTCTTCAGTTGAGGGGTGCTGAGACCAGCATGTTGTGATCCGATCCTGTTTTGGTCCTGGTATTTGGAAAGCCCCTGGTCTTTGACTTCCGAGCCTGGGCCTCTGGACACACACTACATCTGTGGTCCCCAGTGTCCTCCCCAGATGGCCTCTCCAGATTAAGAATCTGGAATCCTTACTGCTTTTTGCAGCTCATTCATGGTGTTGGTGGCTAAGAACCTGAATCAAAATGGCCCATTTTACCACCCATTGTGGGTGAGGAAACAGACTCCGAGATGTCCTGTCCTTGGGATAGCTGGGCAGCCACAAGCTTCCAAGCTGAGCGGGAGTCTGCATCTTTACTGTTCACCTGGTGAAAGTCCACCTGTGACGAGCACTGCAAGGGTGTCCTCGCCTCAGGAGAATGCGGGGTCTTGAGCCAAAATGGCCCAATTCCAGCACCTCCTCCTCCCTGAGGTCTCTGATCCCGTCACTCCTTGATCTCTGTTCCCATAACAACTCCCCTAAGTGTATACTGATGGACACATTATGGGGTATAGAAACACTGTAATTTCCTGTGTATTTTTATTAGAAGAACCACATGAATTTGTTAATGGGCTATAAAGTTTTCTGTGTTACTTACAAAAATATAAACTCTGGAGGAATAATATTTTCTTAGTTCTTATGTCTTTCTACATTGCCATCTACAGCATGGACACCCAATTATTTTTGTTGAGTAATTGAGCCAAAGAATGTGGTAGAAGAAACTGTCAGAAATCTCAGTGGGGGGAGGGGGTTCTGAGGCCTTCAGGGCTTGCCCTATGGATCCAGCTCCAGCCTCTGAGAGCCGGAAGTTCTCACACCATGAGCGCTGGGGAGAGGCCAGTGCCCATGGTCAGGGGAGTCTGAGGCCTCGTCAGCAGTGGGTCTGTGCAGATGTTACAGAGGAAGCAGTAGGAAATCTGTGGAGGGCTGGTCTCCACCATGACTCACGGTGCTGGGGGCCAACGGCCCCAAGTCTCCTCTGCTAGTCTGTTGGGGGACCAGCTCTGGGGGGGCACTCTCCAAGACTGAACCCAATTACAGAGGCCTATGAACTTGAAAATACCTTCCTAGGCAGGCCCACCACAGGGCCAACAGCAGCTAGGGCAAGCAGCAAGCAGGCGGTGGGCTAGGTGCAGGCAGGCCTAGCCATCAGGGAGCCATGGTGCATAGGAAGGGATAAGAAAGACTGAAAACCAAAAGCCTAAGGTGCCACCCAGAAGAGGCAGGCTCCGCTTCCCCAGCTGTTCCAAAATGCTCCCAGAGTTCTAGGTCCTAGAAGTTCATTCTGGAATGAACTCACCCCAAGCACTAAATCAGACCTAAGGAGTGTGTTTTCTAGAGTAGTGATATTCAGAGTCAATGTGTGAGACAGAGTGCTTCATATACGCATGAACTGGATAGCACAGTGCGTGGAGCGCTGATTCACTTCTGCAGTGCTAGTGAAGTCCCAGGCGCCATCAGCTGGTCTGAATGTGAGATTCTAGTGTTCTCTGTGCAACTGAGCTGCTACAGGCAGGGTGTGATGGTCCTTCTGTGGCCAGACTTCCTGCAGGACCCACACTTGCAAATAGACTCACTTTGGAGACCTGCATGATGGAACAGTCAGTCATATATAGGCAGCCCATGCGGAGAGGAGCAGTGGGCAGCCCCATAAGGTCTCAGGAGCCTCCAGACACCACTGTGGCCTCTGACAGACACCCCCAAAGCACACCAAGCTGGAAGTCCCAGCCCTTCAATGACAGGAGTCAAAAGACATGAGCACAAAGACATTCTCAACATGAGGATGGGAATCCAGGCCTGTTGGCTTCTTGACTGCAGCCTGACACCCCAAGCTGGCACCCAGGTAGACTGGGTGTGTGTTAAGCCACTGATCTATGGCCATGGGTTAGCCACAGAAAAACATTATGATGATGTAGCTGAAAGGCTGCCTGGCAGGATTTTGGATGATTCCTACTGCAAAGGAGTGGGAAGGAGAACACAGGAGAATGCTGAAGAGGGGTATTTCTACTCCCGGAGAAAGACAGGCGAGGATTTTAATTGAAATGTCATCTCTAGCTGGCGTGTGACCTCATGCAATCACCTAACCTTCCTGAACTCACATTTCTCTTCAGCAAAACAGAAATAATGTCTTCTATTGGGCTGCTGGATTAGAATGAAAAATAAACACACAGGGAAAGAAAATGCAGTGGTGCTGATGGCTATATTCAAGGAGGAATTTATTTTAAAATACTAGCAACTAATGTTTATTGAGCGAGCACTTGCTGTGGGTCAGGGTGCTAAAGAAGCATGTGCACTTATTCAGTTCATCTTTACAGTAACCTGCAGAGGCAACTATTATTTTATCAATGAAGAAACAAAAACACAGAGAACTCAAGAACCTATCCCATCACACAACTGAGGTTTGAAGCTAGGTAACCTTCTCCATTGGAGTTTAGCTTCAGTGTGGTGGGAATATGTGTCAAGGAAAAACTAGGAATGATGTTGGAGGCAGAAATAGGCAGACCCTGGAAAGATGTGCCGACCACTCAGAGAAGCTGAGACTTCTGCCCATGCAGCGGGAGAAATATGAAGGGTTCATGCTGCACACGCCTATAAATTAAGCCTTGCTTGTTAAGTCTAGATGTGCCTTTGTAAAAACATTCTTATTGTGCTGCTGGCTTGGCTAGTGGGAGTTCTCAGGAGTTCCCTGGATGAGCTAGGCTTCTAGGAGAAAACCCAAGTGCCTATCAATTCTTTTTAAAATCAGGCCATTGACATAGACTTTCCACACCCCCAAGCAGCTGATTCTTTCAACACATCCTGTTTGAGAAGTGTGTCTGCCTTTATGTATCTCTGTATAATTACAAGATCTTCCCTCATTAGAAGTTGGAGCCCCAAGTAGCACCTAGCCCGGCAGCTGGGGCAGTTCATGCAGACCCTGCCTAGGTGCTTCCTGAAGGCAAAGGAGAAGGATCCCATACTCCTCTGGGGATCCATACAAGGGGAGCTGGGTGGAGATCCACTGGCCAGATTTCCCACACAGCAGGAGCCGAGGGATAGAACCGCAAGTCATCTGATATGCTCTGGAGATCAGAGTCCTGCATTTGGCCATTCACAATGCTTTCAAGAAGCAAAGTATATGCCATTTGATCCAAAGAAAATGAAAAATAAATAAGCCTTGAGAATTTCAGGGCTTCTCAGAGTGAGCTGGAAAAGTTATGGCTTCCAGAAAGTGCACTCTGGTCCTCATGGTCCCTCTGGTCCTCCATTGTGTGGACCAGAATCACTCATGCCTATTGCCTCTGGGGTCACCTGGTGTCACCAAGCCCATCATCACAGGCAAGAGTGACAAATCTTTTAAAGCCTCAAGGCAGCTCCTACCCCCTGCACATGAGGTGACTTCCATGGGCTGGAGACAAATCTCAGAGTCCAGGTGCTCAGTTTGGGCCAGCCATGTTCAATAGTGGACAAACAGCAGCTGTGATGGACAGAACATGAATAGTCTCAATATAAGGGACAGAAAAGACAGGCAAAGGGAGGCATCACCCAAGGACCCTCCTTTGATTGGTAGCTTTTGCCCAGGAAATGGTCTGCAATTCTCCGGGGAACACACAGAGGTTGTGGTGGTCTCCTCGCTAAGTGTGCAAGACAGACCTCACTGGTCTGCTCTTGCCACTCTGACAACCAGGGTCCCAAGGACGCTACTCTTCCCTGTTTCTCTTTATTCCCCCATAATTTTACTCAAGCTGGGGAAACTGTGGCCGAGTGCCAGCCTTTATATAACCTGCAGGCCACGTTATTTCTTATATTTTAAAATAATTGAGGCATATTGAAACACGATTGATATTTCTTGTACACAATATTATATGAAATTAAAATTTAATGTGCGTAAGTGAATTTGAGTTTTCACGTGGGCACTGTTGGTGTTTCTGGATTGGGGAGGGAGTTGTTCCACACTGTGAAGTCTGTTTGTCTGCACCCTTGGCCTCCAGACCCTGGTGCCAGCAGTTCACCTTCTCCATTCCTCATGTGGAAATGTCTCCAAGTATGGCCAAACGGGCCCCGGGAGAAAGAGAGCTGCCTTCTCCCTGAAGCACCCGAGTTTGCCTGTCTCCCTACCTGCTTCTGTGTGGCAGCAGCAAAGTGGAACAGTGGACAGAGACTGTGGCTGTCAGAAACCTAAATATTCATCCCCCAGTCCTTACAGGTGACCTTTGCCAACCTCTGGTCCAGCACACAGAAGGAGCATGGTGTTTGAAAAGGAAAGAAGGAAGGGGAGGAGGGAGAGAGTCAGAGAGCCTGCTGTCGACATAAAACACTTCCAGGTGAAGGCCAGGTCTCATTATGCTGACTCAGAGACCAATGAAGGCCGCCTGTTCCTGAGAACACAGCAAGTCCAAGTTCATTTCTAAAGCAACCTCATCTGAGTTGCCAAGATCAGCCTCTTGTGTTTAAACTCAGGAATTTACCACCCTCCTATCATGGCAACTAAAGGTCAACTAAAAGGAACACTGTAGGAGCACTCTGAAAGGCTTAGGCTGCAAGCAATCCTGGATCTAGTTGAATATTTTAGCAGCATGCGATTCTTCAGCACATTCTGATGGACAGAAAGCCATTTTGTAAGATCATGGACAAAAAGGGAGTCAATATTTATTGAATGATCTGCAAAATGCTTTGAAACTGTTTCATATGTTCAGTGGGAAAAGGAACCTGTCAAAATTCAGAGAGTTTTCTGAATTGAGAAATGGTTCTCTCATTCCTGACAGGAGGTATGTGAGGACCATAGACATGGAGGAGTTGTCTGGGATCTAGGGAGTCAAGAGCCAAGCTGGGACTCTGATTTGGACCTGGATCCAGCCAGAGCCTTTACTTCTATTGTCACACTGCATGTGGGGTCAGCTTAGCCGAATTAGCTACGTCCACAAAGGCAGCAAATCTGTCTCTGGGGCAAGTGGATGCTTCTAGAAATTCTGAGCCAGAAGGGAATTGAGTCAGGTGGCAGGGTTCACGGAGTCCTCTGGCCTCTGGGCAAGCCCTGCCGGGCTCCCTCAGTTTCCAGGGAGCATGAGCCGATGCCTCCTGGGGTGAGCCGGGCTGTCTGAGGCTGTGGCGGTGTCGCTGTATCCAGACGGCGTGCAGAGCAACGCTAGAAAGCACACTCAGACGACCGGAGAGGGGAAATGGGCTGAAAAGCCGCGTGCAGAAAAGCAGGCAGTATAAAGAGATTGATCACTTGTTCTGATAAATTGACAGTGAAATTAAAAAGCTTAATTATTTCAGCATGAATTTTGAGAGGTTTCTTTTCCCACTGAACATATGAAAAAGTTTCAAAGCATTTTGCAGCAATAAAACATCTGTGACCCAATTTACATAAAACAGAATAAAACTGCGAGTTGTTATGGCAGCACAGAGCACCCGGGCACCCAGGAACCCCCGCTCCAGCTTCCATCCTGAGAGCATGGGGAGAGCGGAAGGGCAGGTGCAGGACCCACAGCAGCAGGAGAAAGTAGGAAGGATGTGGTGGACCCAGGGCCAGAGGAGAGGGCGCAGAGAGTTCCCTTACAGAACAGTAATGGCCTTGGGAGGCTGGTGGAAGGACAGAATGGAACTAACGATTTTAAGCACAAAACAGGCTTGAAGGATGTGACAGAGATGCACTGTGGGAAACAGTGGGTAATTCCAAGATGACTTTCACCCGACTGTGTGTGCTGCCAATGGAGAAAGGCGAGAGGTGCGGGCTGCAGGATTTGGTTCTCAGGAAAGCTCTAGGCCTTCTCTGGAGCTCACACATGATGGATCTAGCAGCCCGTCAACAAAAAGTATCTTTTGGAGCAAACGGAGTTCCGATCTGATACATGAAAATACATACTTCATTTAAGACAGGAGGCACATTCACATTCTCATAAGATTCGAAATAGATTATTTTAAACAAATATCAAACTTGAAAACAATCTGTTCTAGAGAATGTATAGATATTGGCATATGGTAATTTACTAATTAGAGAAAAATAGGCAGCAATCACTTCTGTAAGACATGAAACTTCAATTGTGCAAAGAAATAATTAGACTGAATTGATGATGAAGACCCTGGACATTGTGTTGTTATCATTTTTCAAGTCTTAAAATCTTTTCTGAAGGAAATTCTTGGCTAACCTGTGTTCTGAGCAGACTGAAGATAATTTTTAAAACTTAAGTGTTTGTAAGTACTTTTTAAATAACAGTTTTATCTCAAAACTAATCTATCTATCATACACCAAAGCAGTGGTTCTCAAAGGCAGTACCATTTCTTGATTGGAGGATTGGGAACAGATAATACCTTGGGGACTTTTCAAAACACAGCACTAAGCACCAATTCCCACTCACCCCTCCCCCTAACATGCACCTTCACAGTAGTAATGTCTGACAATGATCTCAATCCTTTTCCACTTAAAATTTAGGGAGCCCCTGTTCTTGTAAGAATGAGTCACATTCCTCAAGTGTGTTTGGAGCACAAAGCAAAACAGGACCCCAGTGGGTGATACTCTACTCAACACAATCCACAGCTAGGACGGGACTCTACCATTGGCTCAACTGAGCGGCAAGGAAGATAGACTGCATTTGATTGGCAACAAACCCAGCAGCTGCCATACAAGTCATCTTGACTCAGGGTCCGAGATGCTTCCAAGCTACTGGCATCTGGATGGTTATGGAGTGGTGTGAAGTACACGAGTTTTCTCTGGAGGAATTTCACCAACAGGAAGCTCTGCTTGGGCAGCTTGTTGGGGGTGAGTGGGTGGACATGTCCTGTAGTGGGGTGTGTAACAGCGAGTGCTGAGCAGATGGGATGGTGTGCATCCGCCAGCCATGCAGGAGGACTCTGAAGCCAGGGTCTCTCTTCACAACATAGCTCCACATTTGTATTTTTGATGTCAAATAGACTGTGTTTTATTTCATTTGTAGAAGCTATTTTAAAAATACATACTTGAAAACCACTACTGTAATCAACCTTACCTGTGGTCAGATGTGGCCCATAAATTGCCAGTGTTTTTTATGTCTGCCCCAGGTTTCCTGAAACCCACTGCAGACCAGACCAGACGCATCAAGTCATTGCATGGATGGTGATCTACTGTGTCTCCTCTGATGCCCCATGGTCCCAGCTTCTGCATCCTGTGTTTGATTTCTGATGGGAAGAACAGCTGGAGAGCACTATTAGAAGTTGCCTGAGCACCTCATCCCACTGTGTAAAGTAAGGAAGGTATGAGTGGCCTTCATGTGATCTGGTGTAGGAAGGACAGAGAGAGGTCTTCTTGAGACAAATGATCAGAGTCACATGCTCTCGCAGGGCAGATAGCTTGGGTCTATGCCTCATCATCTCTGAGACCCACAGGGATCGCCCCTTCCAGCAGCCCGCGACCAGGAGGGACAGCTCACGCCTGAACCCGCTCTGCTTTCTGCCACTCGGTTTCCACCTGTTTCCACTTCCTTGACGTCGCTCCTTATTTCTGTTTGGTTTATCTTAAAATACTGGTTCTTGATGTGATAATTCACATCTATCTCAGAAGACAGCAAGAAAGGAATATGCCATAAGTATTTTTAAAATAAATCATTGCTATTTGTAGCACACCTCCTTCTAAAGAGCAGGTTGTTTTTATGTGAAGTAAGGTGAAGTGTGGAAGGATTGTCATGTGACTGGCTCTAAGCAGAGGGCCTGGGATTGGGTAGACTCCATCTCAAGATCACCCTGTAGAGAGAGGAGCCAAGTGCCTGGGGCGTGGGGGGGCAGAGCAAGCAAGAGAGCCAGAGAGAGAGAGACCCAAGAGCAGTTTAAATGATTCTCCAAACCAAAATTCTAGAATCTACATTGAAAACTAATGCTGAGAGAGAATTCAAAGACAAATATTTCAAGTGAATTTACTTCAGGCTAATTAAAATGAATGAAACAACCAACATACAGGTCTCCTTGAATGTATTTAGCATGTTCAAGAGATAAAGTAATGAATAGTGATCAAAAAATTAAGAAAAACGTGAATGAGAAGAGGTTTTTTTAAAAATGATTATTTAGAAACAGGACTAAAACTCAACAAATAGATAGAATTTAGATTTCACACATTTGAAAATTTGAAAGAAGCAGGGAATTGACCCAGAATGAAGTACAACAAATAGACAGATATGAAAATACATATTTCATTTAAGATAGGAGGCACATTGTGATCAATGTTGAGTTAAAGCAAAATTGTGTGTGTGTGTGTGTGTGTGTGTGTACATCAAGAACAAGCAAGAGTTCAGGAGAAAATGGGAAAAATAAGAAATTCCATGGGTAAAAAATGAAGCAAATGCTCTCTTTAAAGACATATCTGGAACTTGCAGGAATTTATAGCTATACATATTATGTCAAAATTTTCTGAAATCAAGAATAAAGAAATAGTTTTTAAAATATCATAAAGAGACAAAAGCATACCTCTAAAGATATTAAAATTAGACTAATATCAAAATTCTTATCAGAAACAATAAATTCCAGAAGGTAGCACAGTAATGTATGTTGATGTCAGTGTTTACAAAATACACTACAGTGTTTACAAAATACAACAATCTAAAATTCTATATTCAGTGAAATCATCATCCATGGGTAGGAAAAACTGAAAATTTTTCAAATACAGAGGAAATTGACCACCCACCACTGACACCCTTTGAAAGAAACCTTCAAGTATATACCAAAACAGGGGAAAACATCAGAAAAGAGGGGGAATGAAGTCCCAGGAAACAAGCATGGATATTACTAAAATATACTGGAAAATTTAGTTTTATATTGGAGTAACAAATAGTAGTCTATAAAAATATGGAACAAAATTTTTAATAATAAAAACCTGACAATGTGTAGCAGAGATATTGAATTGATGACTATAATAAGCATAAGTCCTTATATAATTTGGCAGGAAGATATACATAGCAAGCAATTTGGTACTTGCTAGAAGAAGGTATAATGATGTGTATTCAATATTCAAGTGTAATTATTGTAGCAATAGAAATACATCATAAAGCTTCTAAGAGTAAGGGTGGAATATGGATGAATATATATATATATATATCCTTGGGATTAATATATATATATATATATATATATATATATATATATATATATATATATATATATATTTTAAATATATATATTAATATATATATATATTTTAAATATATAAATATATTATATAAATATATATTTTAAATATATAAATATATATTTCCTATATATCATATATGTATAGCATATATACCACTAATCATAACACATAGCATATATACCAATAATCATAACAAAAATCAATGGGTTACACTTAAAAAATAATATGCATAAGACTCTCAGACAATTTTGCTATAACTCAACTATGCAGGGTTTACAAAAGCTAAAATAAAACACAAGTAAGGATTGAAAATAAAATAAAAACGTTACTCCAACAAGTAAAAGAAATCCAAGTGATTATATTGGTATTGGCAAAATAGAATTTGAGGCATAAAAGAACTGATATATATTTAAAAAGATACTACTCTATCATAAAGAAATACATTTACTGATAAACTTTTTTTAAAAAATTGTAAACTCTGGTAGTCAATTAATATAACATCAAAATGTATAAAATACTATTCAGTTTGCAATCTGACCAAAATCAGTATGGTGGTTCCCATTGCTTGCTTCTCTGGATAGATTTTGATGGGCTCCAAACACTGAAGAAAGATGAGCAGACTTCCTCCTTTGCAAATTTTCCATCAGGAGAGACAGTGCAATAAAAATCAGTCTCAACTAAGTTCTGCCATCCATTCAATCATCTGTTACGAAGGAGCCACCAAATCATTAAACTGGCCGTGTGACCTTTCTGTTCTACAGGTACACGAGGAGCAGGATGCAGAGGCAATTCCCTGGAGACAGAAGCAAGCAAAACACTAGTGACAGTGGTCAGTTGGCTGCCCACAGTCAGGGGAGGAGACCCAGCTGCCTGCAAGAGGAAGACACAGGGACACTCAGAACAGCCCAGGCCATTGAGCTTGCCAGACTCTTCTAACACAACACGTCCCACAAGGGTGAATGACGTGCCTGGGCCATTTCTGGTCAGTATGTGTGCCTCGAATCAGAGCCAATCCTCCAGTAAAAAGTCACTTTTAGTGTCTATTACCTATGTAAACTAGCGTGTGTTGATAGGAAATATAGTCATGGGGCACTTGAGGTAGCCACTTTGATGTTAACTTTTCTTGCCCTGCAAGAAGACTTCCTGTGCCATGAACATCCCTCACTACAGTGGTTCATTTGTGGAAGCCACTGTTGACATTATTGCCATTCAGAGTTCATCAGTGTACCTGGGTATTGATAAATGCGTCATGTCGTAGAGCCATGATTATACTATCAGACAGTGTCACTGCCCCGAAAGTCTTCTGTGCCCTGCCTGCTCACCTTTCCCTTTCCTGTATCTCAGGCAACTAGTGATCTTGTTACTGTGTTTGAAGTGTTGCCTCTTTCTCCATGTCCTCTAATTGGAACATTTACTATGTATGATTTGATTGGCTTTTTTCCTTTATCAGTTGGTAGCTCATTTTTTAAAAAATTTTTAATTGACTTTTTAAAATGTAACAGCAGAATGCATTACAATTCTTATTACACATATACAGGACAATTTTTTATATCTCTGGTTGTATACAAAGAATGTTCACACCAATTCATATCTTCATACATGTACTTTGGATAATGATATCCATCAGATTCCACAATCCTTGCTAACCCCTTGCCCCCTCCTTTCCCTCCCACCCTTCCGCCCTATCTAGAGTTCATATATTCCTCCCACGTTTCCCCTTCCTACCCAACTATGAATCAGCCTACTTATATCAGAGAAAACATTCAGCATTTGTTTTTGGGGGGATTGGCTAACTTCACTTAGCTTTATCTTCTCCAACACCATCCATTTACCTGCAAATGCCATGATTTTATTATCTTTTACTGCTGAGTAATTGTGTATATAGGCCACATTTTTTTATCCATTCGTCTACTGAAGGGCATCTAGGTTGGTTCCACAGTTTAGCTATTGTGAATCGTGCTGCTATAAACATTGATGTGGCTGTGTCCTGGTAGTATGCTGTTTTTTAAGTTCTTTGAGTATAGACCGAGAAGAGGGATACCTGGGTCAAATGCTGGTTCCATTCAACGTTTTTCAAGGAATCTCCATACTGCTTTCCATATTGGTTGCACCAATTTGCAGTCCCACCAGCAATATATGAGTGTGCCTTTTTCCCCACATTCTCGCCAACACTTATTGTTGTTTGTCTTCATAATAGCTGCCATTCTGACTGGAGTGAGATGGTATCTTAGAGTATTTTTGATTTGCATTTCTCTAATTGCTATAGATGATGAATATATTTTCATATATTTGTTGATTGATTGTATATTCTGTTCTGAGAAATGCCTGTTTAGGTACTTGGCCCATTTATTGATTGAATTATTTGTTTTTTGTTTTGTTTTGTTTTTTTTTTTGGCATTTAGTTTTTTTGAGTTCTTTATATACCCTAGAGATTAGTGCTCTATCTGATGTATGAGGGGTAAAGATTTGCTCCCAGGATGTAGGCTCTCTTTTCACTTGGCAGATTGTTTCTTTTGCTGAGAAGAAACTTTTTAGTTGGAATCCATCCCATTTATTGATTCTAGGTTTTAATTCTTGCGCTATAGGAGTCTTATTAAGGAAGTTGGGGCCTAATCCCACATGATGAAGATTAGGGCCTACTTTTTCTTCTATTAGATGCAGAGTCTCTGGTTTCATTCCTAGGTTCTTAATCAACTTTGATTGAGTTTTGTGCATGGTGAGAGATAGGTGTTGAATTTCGTTTTGTTGCATATGGATTTCCAGTTTTCCCAGCACCATTTGTTGAAGAGGCTATCATTTCTCCAATGCATATTTTTGGCACCTTTGTCTACTGTAAGATAATTGAAATTTTGTGGGTAGCTCATTTTATCTTAATACTAAATATCCTTTTATTTTCTGGATATATGACTATTTACACATTTCTCCTACTGAAGGACACTTTGATTACTTCTAAGTTGTAACACTTTTTAATAAGGCTGTTACAATCATTCACAGGCAGGCTTTTGAGGGAGTAGGTTTTATCCAATTGAATAAAAAGGAAGGAGCACCACTGGACGATCATTTGGGAAGAGGATGCTCACTTTCATAAGAAACTCCCAAATTATCTTTTAAAATAGCTTTACCATTTTGCAGTCTCATAATAAATTTTTATTAGAATAGTTTAAATACAAAGTAAAGAATCTTGGGTTGTATATTCACAATTAAGACATTTCTAATATTAACCATAAGCCTATGAATTTAAACATGTCTATGAATACATATATTTTTTTTATGTTGAGATAGTCCAGGTTTTAAAACTAGAAATAGGAAAAAAATCAGTAAATTATACATTGATATCTTAGGGTTCTGTAGAAAAACAGGAGCCATAGGATCCACACAGATGTACAAGAGGAAATTTATTATGGGAATTGGCTTATGTGCTTACAAAAGCCCAGAGTCCTGTCTGTTCTCTTATCTGAAAGCAGGAGAACCAAGAGAGCTCATGTAGAAATTCAATCTGTTCTAAGGCCTAAGAACTGGGGGTCAAGGGTCTCAGCCTTGGCCTGACCCCAAAGGCCTGAGAACCAGGAGCCCTGATGCCAAAGGCAGCTGAAGCTGAGAGGGACTGTGCCTTCGCTTGGCTCTTCATTCCACTCAGGCCTCGGTGCCTTGGATGCTGCCCACCCACAAGGTCCAACTTCTTCGCTCCCTCTAGCAAGTCACTGCTGACCCTCCCAGAATCACCCGAAAGTCACACTCAGAAAGAGTGCCTAGCAGCTCTCTGGATATTCCTTAGCTCAGTCAAGTTGACACAAAAGGAACCATTGCAATCAATAAATTAAAAAAACAAAACATGACCCTTGGTTACTCAAGTGCTAAGGAGGGAACATTTAGAATCAAAATGCAACGTGAGTTATTGCTAATTGAGCTCAGCCACAATCTATAATTAAAATTGCATCTTGACGCCAATGTGTAAACTTAAATGTACATTAGGGAAAGAACAACAAGAAATAAGGTAATTGCATAACCTGAGAAGCTTGACAATGAAGAGAATGTATACAAATAAAGAGGTCAATAAGTAAAACCTTCCACCCCCCAAAAATATTCTAATATGCCTGAATAAAAGAGAAAATGACTCTCCAGTAAATTTTGGAATCAAATTTATAGCTGTCATAAAGGAGAGAATAACCAATGAAGACCACAAGTAGCTTTGGGATTAGTGATGGATAGATAGATAATAGATAAATGATAGATAGATAGATAGAGAGAGAGAGAGAGAGAGTCATACATACATGCATATGTACATACGTAGACAGACAGATGATAGGTCGACTTTAGTTGAAATAGTTGCCTCTTCTGGATTTTCCGACCTCCCTCTAACTTGCAGCTAGAGTCTCCTCTACCCACTGTCAATGCTCAGCAATTTCAGATCATCCTTTCTCCAACCCTCTTCAATAATCCCAGGCACGTTACCCATACTAACCAAGAGCTCCTGAGGAATTCTCCCAGGACTCATGAATTACATTTCCTTTGCAGATGTTGAGATGTGTATGAGAAGAAATTAAACCCACCTGGAGATTCATGGCATGGTTAAATGAGCTTGACACACTTTTTGGATCTTTAACTAGACCAAGTTACAAGCACGAGTCAATGTGCTAAGAAGAACATAGAAGAAACTTGGAAAATTCTGGTGCCTTGATGGCATTTTTGAGTCTGCGAACTGAGCTCCTGTGTTCCTGACCTAGTAGGCTCCTTAACATGAGAGATAATAAATGCCATTTTATTCCATGCATTGATATTAAAGTGTATTTTTACTCAAAGCCAAAATCAACCTGACTAATGCAGTCATAATCTATTTTATTATTTTCTCTTCTTTGCCCAGTTAACATGAAATCCAGCACTGGGTTTTACCCACAAACAGAATAGTAGAAGAGACTGCACCTAAACAATTTTACTCTAGAGGCAAAAGTACCCTAAGCAGCTTCTCTTTGAAACACAGAACATCAAAAATATTCAGAAGAGTTGATGTACTTGACTCCACAGAGAGATTATTGATTCTTCCAGTTACCAATCTCTTCATGATTTAAAACTTGTATAGCAGTTATGTATCTCCATTTATGAGGGTAATTATCTATGGTAAGAGCTGAAAATTGTTTTGTTTTGGTACATTAAAAAAGGTGGCCCAAGTTTTCAAACACTGTGAGGTGTGCTTTTATTCAGATCATCTAACTGACTTTCTCCAGCAACCCCACTTGGTGGGAAAATCCCCATCTTAAAAATAAGAAGTTGGAGTTGGAAGAAGTTAATTAGGAGAAGCTGACAGAGCACCACAGGAGAACTTGCCACCACCGTAAGAGCAAGGATGGGAACAGCTGCAGTAACAACAGCACCTTCAGCCTGTACTTCCTGGCTATGGACATAGAAACCAGAAGACACCTGAGCCACTTCAGTCCCTCAGAAAGAGAAAGAGGCATGGATCTGGTTGTACTATAATGTAACAATGAACAAGTCCAAATCTTGCATCTTGATCTGATCAGAAAACACTGAAAAATGGTTTACTTTGCAAGTCACATCACACACAGCACCAGATAGTCAAATCCACTTTATTTCACAAGACACTTTTTTTATGATTTTTATTTATATTTGACTTTCTTCCTTAAAAACATACTACTGGAGAACTCCCAGTGAGTCAAGCATTACACAGTGAACTCAGAAAGGGAAGATCATTTCCTAAGAAAAAGAAGACCATGACACAGTTGGGTGGCGAGAGCCGTCAGGCCGATGCTGGAGGAGTATCCTTGACAGCAAAGGCAAATGACAATAAGATACCACTGCATGCCTGAGAGAATGGCCAAAGTCCAGAACACTCTCGACACCACAAGCTGGCGAGGATGTGGAGGAGGAGGGACTCACACTAGAGGCTGGTGGGAACACAAAGTGGTCTTCCATTTTGGAAGACTGCTCGGTGGTTTCTTACAAAGCTAAACACGTACTTACCATACGACCTGCACATGGGTATGTATATCACCTTTGTCCAAACTGCCCACTTGTAGGGAACCAAGATGTTTTATAACACTTGAGTGGATAAATTGTCTCCAGATTTTAGAGTATTATTCAGCCCTAAAAAAAAAAAATGAGCTACCCAGGTATGGTGGCCCATGCCTATAATCCCAGAGGCTCGAGAGGCTGAGGCAGGAGGATTCTGAGTTCAAAGCCAGCCTCAGCAAAAGCAAGGTGCTAAGCAACTCAGTGAGGCCCTGTCTTTACATAAAATACGAAATAGGGCTGGGGATGTGGCTCAATGGCTGAGTGCCCCTGAGTTCAATCCACAGTACAAAAAAAAAAAAAAAAGCTAAACACTGTGAAGAAAGATGGAGGGAATTTAAGTGTGCACTGCTAGGTAAAAGAGGCTGCTCTGAAAAGGCTACATTCTGTGTGATTCCCACTGTACAACATTCTGGAAAAGGCAAATACAGAGACTGTGATAAGATCAGCGGTTGCCCAGGGTGTATGGGACTAAGAGATGAGAAGGAGGAGCACAGGGCACTTTTAGGGCAGTGTAGTTATTTTGTATTGTACTGTAATGGTGACACATATTCCTATACATCCATTCACCCAAAGGATGTGAGACAGCCAGAGCCAACCTCAATGTCGACTGTGGAGCTAGAGTCCCATGCAGGTCATGAAGGCCGTGAGCACGTGTGGGGCAAGTGTAGTCATTGAGAAAAAGGGACAAGGCAAATGTCAAGGGATCAGAGTTGACTGGAGATCCAAGGCCAGCAGTAGGTGACCACCGTGTCGTGCGGCTTGTCCCCGATTTGTGCCTGAGCAAGATGCTTAGAAATTCCCTGACTGCAGCCTCACGGGAGTCTTTGAAAGTCGTCTTTCCATTCTAGCTGCCCCACATGATGTTCTGCTTCCCTTATGCTAATGTTCATTTCAAAGATAAACCCATCCAACCTCACCGATTTCCTTCACATGTTCTTCAACAACCTGCAACAGGTTAGCATTACAAACCTTGGTTTTTCTCGTTTTCTTTTCTCTTTGAGTCATTATTATTTCGATGCACTGCCCATTTGAGATTAAGAATTAGTCCTGTGAGAAAGACCATGGATCATAAGTGGTTTGAAGAGCTTTGGGAGAGTGGAGACCGTTCACATCACTAATAGCCTGCCCTGGAACTGAGCTCCCACCTGAAGTGCCTGTGAGTAGCACTTTAGTCTGTCCCAGGCAAGGAGCATCTCACCATTGTGTGCCCAGGGCACCTCTCCGTCACTGTGCAGCTTTTCACATACCAACCTACATAAAGAAGATCTAACTTCACCCTTTCTAATTGAGCAGAATGTCTTCCACACAAATCCAGCAACCGTAGTAATATGTATTTTCTTCAACTTTGACATTATTTATTGACTGAAGAATCAATGATCTTTTCTGGAAACAGGATGTAGAGAAAGACAAAGCAAATACATTTAGGTTCATGGTGTATGCTTTGGGGTTGGAATGAGAATTTCTAATTTCGTAGTGAAGATACATCTATCAAGAATTTCAAGTCACTCCAATCATAACAGTTTTATTTTTGTAAATTTTAACGACGATAGCCATCTTACTATGGGCTGCTCACCAGCGCTTGGCTACTCACACTTGGGATATTTGAAATTAGGTGTCTGATAGTGACAGCCAAACTGGCAGTCTTGGTGAGCCTTTTGCCACTTGGAGGTCACAAAGGAGCAAGGCCTTGTGCAGATGAAGAAGAGTGACCTGGAAAACCTTGCTGGTGACAAGGAATGGAAGCAGAAAGAAGTGACAGTAGTCTGAGATCCCCAGTCAGGGCTTCATCTCAGAAAATAAAATACAAAATGGAAGGAGGTGAGGGCTGGGGTGGGTGGACTTGGACTGGCAGTTTCCAGTGGAGGAACACCCCTGCTGTCATAGGACCAAAGCCGTCACTTCCCTACAATAGCTAGTGCCCACAGTCTTCCTGATCACCTTGCATACCCCTGGGAATTCTGCACACTCCTAACTCCTGGTGCACCTCACCAGTTGTCTTGCTCTCAGAGATCTGTTGACAGGAAGCAATGGGCACAGACACAATGGAAAACGCAGCCACTTGTCACCCAGTAGTGCTCATCCTTTAATAACCCCTGCCCTCATCATGGGAGCCCATGGGCCAGGGCACTGAACTGGACATGAGAGCATTTTGAGCTCAAGTGATTACTTCAAGGTGCTTATCTAGCTGTTCTTACTCCGAGACTTGTTGAAGAGTCGATGTGAGCATTGTTCCTATAAATGTAACATAGGCTACGTTTCAGTGAGACCAGTGCAGCCAATTGCTGCATTAAAGTGCTTTTTAGGGGCTGGGGCTGGGGTAGAGTGCTTGCCTAGCATGTGTGGGGCATGGCGTTCAATCCCCAGCACCACCTTAAAAAAAAAAAAAAAAACTAAATAAACAAAATAAAGGTTTTGTGTCCATCAACAACTAAAAACAAACAAATTTTTTTTTTTGCTTTTTAGTTCCTTCTTGGAGGCTTACAGTATTTTCTGCCTATGTGCCTCCCAATTTCCTCTACCAAAATGAAACAAAAGAAAGACCTTATCTCCTGGATTTTGCATAAAATGGCAATTTCCATAAATATCAAATCACAGGAAAGTAAGCAAAATGGTAAGATAGAAAAGGGCCAGGTTGATTCATGTTAGTGACTTTTAATGTGTATTTTGCTTCTGTTTTGGGGGGGATTAATAGATAAAATTGAGAAAAAAAAAACATTAACAGAATGCATGCACATATATAATTCATAAATCAAATATGAGTTTTTAAAAATCCAATCAATTATATTAACATTAGTTTTATACAGTTAACATATGTAATAGTAAATTAAACCTAGGTGAGGTATGGCATTGTGCAAGACAGTAGAGGAGGGGCAGTCTCCCAAAATACTGTGGACAGTACGAATAGTGACATACAACTGCAAAAAATATGCAGATGAGGAACAGACAGGGTGCTCTGAGGCAGAGAGCAGTTTTTGCTTTACCAAGAGGAATTCTTGACAATATGGAGGGTTGGAAATTTATATTCATTTTTAAGATTTCTTATGTGCAGATAAGAGAACTATAAAGTTAGCATAACCTTTGCATGAAGAAAAGCCTGGGATTTGGAAAACCGGCAAATTTTGCACCATCCAAGGTAAATTGAGTCTGAGAGAAGCCATTTGTTTGATGAGGAACCTGGTGGCACATCTTAGAATAAAACCCACTCTCTTCTCACAGTGAAATGCCGTTAGGATGCCTGTGAAATGGCATGTTCTCGAGAGGTAATTGCAAATTTCCTTCCCAAGCTGAAATTTAGGAATAACCAAGCAGGCCTGGAAATCAAAAGCACCAGTTGGCTCCACGTCCCTTAGCAAATTTTTTTCCAGAAGTAAATAATTGTTACTGGCTGAAATGACATTCAGCCGAGACAAAATGGTCCTTCTGAGGCCCAGTGGGGTGCTAATGGTCAGATGGTATGTCCTTAACTTGCTGGGATGGAGAGCATTGAATCTTGCCCGTTCTATTTGAAACACTTAGCTGTTCAGCAGGGAGTGCTCAGAGGAGATGAAAATTGCTTTGGCATCTGAACGAAAACAAAGGGGAGAAAAGGGAAGCGCCATTGGTGAACATCACTCTCGGAGCTGAGGCTGATTTCTCCACCATTGTTACACTTGCTAGAATTGATTTTTGAAAATTTCTATAGTCACATCCAAGGCTTAGTAAGAACAATGGTCTGATTAGTGACTATTAATCAGCAGCAATACTGATAGCCCGTGTGTTTCAAATTGGACAAGAAAACAGGAAAGAAAGAAAGAGGAAAGAAAGCAGTGTCCACCCCATAGCAGAACTGTCTCAAAGTCCCTCCCTTCCACTCATCAACCTCAGGGTCGGGGACCCGTGTGGAGCTATCATCCAGTCCCTGCCCACAGACTTGAGGCTGATACACACGACAGTCTCTCCAGGTTTCTAAACGAGAAATCTCCAGGCCAGGCGCTTCCTAAGAAGGGATCATTTACTTCCTGGAACTAGGCAGGCAAATGAGGGAAGCGTCTGTCCCTCTGCTGAGAGAAGGACCCGCCGTTTTCATCCCATTCCACTGTGGCTACGTGGCACTTCTGTTGATCCACAGCAAGTGAGTTCCAGGGCATGCACCTCACCATGGATGCTATTTCTTTCCTCCTATTTTCAGTGGGAGTCCATGGAGGTAGAATTACTCCCCAGGGCAGTGGACGTTGTAATGCAGAAAAATGTATATGCACGCTGCCTTTCAGAATCTGAGCACCCTGATGTGGTAAGACAGATTCTAAACTGGTAGAGTCATGCTTGCATTGAGGACTTTGGAGGGAAGGTACTTCAATTTATCAACTCTCTATAATGTGCCAGAGGCTGAGCTAGGCCTCTTCTCTGATGCCATGTTATTCAATATCATTTATTCCTACAAATAGCTACAAGATGAGGATCAGCACATTCTGTGAATTAGTCAAACAAGACTCAGAGAAGGCACATATCCTTGTCTGTGGACCCGGGGTCAGTTGTGAGTCTCGGATTGAATCCAGGGCCAGAGCCCTTTCACCCATGGGACAGTGGAGGGAGGTGAGCATGACTGTGCTTCTGCTTGTCTCGGTGTCCGAGGTCCCCGGCAATCACATGTCGCCTGTGCCCTTTCCCAGACTCCTCCTGTCTTTGTTCTATTGATTTTTGAGTGACCTTGAATCATGAGGATGATGAATCCCTTTTCCTTCAGGAGTCTTTATCTGCCTTGGGTGCTGATTCAGGTGCCCACTCTCTGTGACTAATAACCCCAACTGGTATAAAGGCTGGGGAGGGATTGCAGACGGGGGTGAAGACCACACTGTGGAGGATGGAGAGCCTTCCAGCAGAGTTCCACGAGGAAGGGCAGGTCCTCAGTGACAGGCTGTCAGCAGCAGGAAACAGCAGCCTGGAGAGCCAGGCACGCCCTGGAGCTCTGAGACCCGACCCAGGCTCAGCCATCACACCTAGTCCCACTGAGCTCCTGTTGCCCTTTGAAACAAGCGTCCACAGTGACTGTTAGAATGAGTGACAGCACTCGCCATCTCTCCATCTTCATTTTCCATGGGGTTAAATTTGTCATAAGCAGTCTTTTGCCTTTTACCTCAGCTGGGAAATCATGGAACACGAGGTCGTGTGTACAGCTGAATGGTCACAGCCAGACGCTTCTGTGCACATGGGCTGTTGATGTGACTAAAGGCCTTTAAAAAATAGGAGCTACTGAGGCAAAATGCTTTTATAATTCTGCTCCATGAAGTTGGTGGGGAGTTGCCCAAAAGCTAGTGTGATATTGCATAAGGAAATAGCTTTAAAGAGATGGAGAGAAGGACAGGCAAAGAAAGAAAAGCAGCAGTATGTTGTTTTTATTTAGAGAAAGAAGTGGGCCAAAATGCATGCACTATTCTCTCAATCTGTGTGTCCTGGGGCATCAAGCAGTTCTCACATGCCTTCTAGAAAGGGGAAGGCCCTTAAGGAACGAAACACATTTCTTAAGAACATGAGCACCGAGTTACGGACCGTCCCTCAGGACGTAATTTACATTTTAAAAAATTAATGAAATAAAAAAATCCACTTAGCCAGACATGGTTCTCACCAAATATGTTCTTTTACATTTTTCTGGGGAGATGAAGGGAGGAATGAAACGTTTTGAGTCAGATCAGGAAATGACCTGGCATATAATCAAAGGCCCAGAATTTGTGCACAACAATGATCATGTCGCTTTGGTGAGGCTTCTTTCTATTGTTAGGTTGTCGGGTCCTCAGCTCAGAATACCAAGTTCTGCTGAGATAAGTCTACAAAATGGCATCAGAGGAAAACTTACACAAAACCAGAGTTCAGCCTTGGTTTCTCCCCAAGCTCTGATTCCTGACTTTGACTGACCCAGAGAGCTCAGTGTATGGAGAGGATGTGTGCTCCAGGGCTGGTCCCCTTGGGCATAATCACACCAAATGCCTCCACACAGACTCCAAGCCTCAGTGCACCCAAGAGCCTTCGCAAGACATTTTGACAAGAAAAGCCAAGTTCTGTGAAAGGGACTCAAAGGGAATCTAATTGAATAAGCTATACCAATCAAGATAGTCCCAGGACAAAGGTGGAGACATATCATCAGAGAACACAAAGAAGGTGCTTGCATATTTGAAGTCAGCAACGCAGGTTCAGTGACTTTTGACACAGATGCCATGACTTTTCTCACTGAGGAAAGAACATTTTTTTAAGGAAATGGTGCTGGGGAAATTGGATATGTACATGTACATGAATGGAGTTGGTGGGACTCTAACCTGATAACATTATATGAAAATTAGCTCAATGTGGAAAAAAAATGGAGAAAACACTTTATTATACTGGCTTTGGAAATGATTTATTGGGTATAACAACAAAAGCACTTGCCACCGAAGACAATACTGAGAAATTGGACTTTATTTTATGTACTGAGGTCACAATCAACAGAGTGATCGCAACCCAGAAGATGGAGCGTGTTTGCCAACCATACACTGCAACCAGAAACTGATGAAAACACGAATAAGACTTGAATAGACATTTCACCCAAGGAAATATGCAAATTGTCAATAAGCAGGTAAAAAAGACACTCAATACCACTATTCATTAGAGAAACATAAATGAAAACCACAATGAGAAATACTTTAAATCATTGGGTGGGTTGGTTTTTTAAACAAAAAGAAAACAAGTGCTGGAAAGGACATGGAGAACTCAAAACTTTTGTTCTTTGCTGGTAGAAATGTACAGCCATTTTGAAAACTGTTTAGATGATTCCCCCCAAAATAAACATAAATTTGCCATAGGGTCCAACAATTCTACCTCTGGGCGTAAGACTTGAAGCAGGAACTCTAGAAGACATTTATATACCAATGTTCACAACAGGCTTATTACCAAGAGCTGAGTGGTGGAAAGGAGACATATACACATCAACTGATACAGCAGTCAACCAAATGTTGCACATAAATACAAAGGAATATTAGTTAGCCCTTAAAAGGAAGAAAATTCAGACGTAGGCTACATACAGCACAGATCCACTCTGAAAACACCATGTGAAGTGAAAGAAGCAGATACAAAAGAAAAGACTGTGGATGATTCAAATTCCACGATATCCCTAGAGCTGTCAGATTCTTTGAGACAGAGAGTGGAATCTTGTTTGACCTGAGTTGGAGGTGAGGGAGAACGAGGAGCCCTTCTTCAATGGGCAAAGCGTTTCATTTTGGAAGACAAAAATTCTGGGTGTAGATAGCAGTCATGTTTGTGAACCAATGTGAGGGTTGTTAATGCTCCTGGAAAGTGTGCTTAAAAATGATTAAAACAAGACAGACGAGACAGAGACGAGGCCAAGGGAAAGGGAGACTGGCTGATTCCAGTTGGAGGGATAACATGGGTCGGTCCATGTGGTGAGGGGACGTGCTGCCCAGGGAGAGCCATCGTGTGAAATGTTTCTATGATCTAGAGCTTTTTTCTAGGCGCTCAGAAGCCCCTGAGATTCCTAACCTGGTCAGAACCTGTTTTGAAGACATTCTTGGGCATGAACTGAAAATAGATGTAAGGGCAACACATAAGATGAATAAGGTCCGTAACGAGGCTCCTGCAATAACTGGTCGGGACTGAAGACTCGTACCAGGGCACTGACATAGGGTGGGAGAGAAGGGACAGATGGAAGAGAAACATCAAGGAGGTAGAATTGGCAGAGCTCAGACAGCCCATGGCGGTATTTTGAGAATTTCTCAAAGACACTCCCAAGTTTAAACCTCTGATTGCCAGTTTCACACATGCTAGCTGACACGTGTATCATTATCTTATCATGGCCCTCCTGAGAGGGAACAAAATGCAGGATCAATGTCATAAACACAGCTCTCGGTGGCGCAGAGGTTAGGAAGGTAGAACAGATTTACAGCGGACTTGACGATCGCAGTGATGAGCTTTCTTCTTGCTCATTACCTCTGGTAAGGGCCCATGGGCTGGCCCAGAAAACTCACGTTGTGTAAGTAGGCCCCTGAGTGCACCCCTCTGGGTGGCCCCCAGACAGCCAAATGGCTCTGGCTTTGACATTTGTCTTCACTTGGGTTCTGTGTGGGCCGCAGGCAATCTGCTCGCAGGCGCTGGGAGGACTCCCAAGGCTCCAGCCAGCCCTCAGCCGCTGCTCCGGGTCTCCCTCTTGTCAGAGCTTCCCAGTGGCTTGTCTGGACTTCTGTCAGAGACGCGTGAGGGTCGGTGAGAGGTGGCTGTAAAGGCACTGAGGTTTGCAGGAAGGGACCAGTCATCTCTGGCTTGATGTCAGCTCTGGTCTGGTTGTACGCTCCATGGGGTCACGGTTCCACCTGGTCCCCCTCCTGGTGCACTGTAGATCCCCTCTGGCTTCTGGAGAGCTCCCTCTGAAACTTTCTGCTGCTGGTCGTGTTTCCTCCAGCCCAGCAAAAGGACCTGATTGATCTGGTCTTGACTGAGTGGCCCTCCACCTTTGCTCAGGTCCTGGCTGTTAAAGACAGGAGCCAGCCCCCTCTAAACACTCAACCAATACTGATCCACCTGTCGATACAAGGAGCATTTGTGGGGACTCTTCTGTGCTAGGCACTCTAGATACAGCAATAAATGAAGCTGCTCTACCTGTGGAAAAGGTGTCATCTAAATGAGGGTGCACAAAGCCACCTAGTTATGAAAATTCAGAATTACAGAACTGCCAAGAAGAATACAAACATGACTCAGGCTCGGGTGGCATCCAGGGCAGAGCCAATCATTTGTATGGCTGAGGATGTGAGAAGAATAAATTTAGGAGTGTTTTTTTTTTTTTTTAAATCAACTATACTGAAGAAGAATTTACAATCACAACATATTTTAAGTATACAGTTCAGTAAGGTTTGGCAACAAAACAGGAAACAATATATTTCTTTCCCCCAAGAGTCTCCACTGTACTCTGCCCAATCGGTGTCACCAGACCCCACCCCCTGTCCCCAGAACACCACCGATCATCTTTCTAGCAATATAGATTAGTCTTTCCCGGATTTTTCAACAGTGGAATCACACTATAGTTCTCTTACCTGACTTCTGTTGTTCAGCATAATAACTCTGAGATCCAGGCACCTTCATTTAATTGTCTTTCATTCTTTTTAATGCTGAAGAGCGTTGTGTCACATGAATACATTGCATCTTGTCTCTCTCGGCATATTGGCATATTGAGGGACATTTGGGTTGTTTCCAATCATAAGCTACAATTAATAAAACGGTCATGAACATTTATGTGGATATGTGTTTTCATTTCTTTGAAAATTCCCATGGAACTACTGAGTCATGTAATAAGTGTCTGATTAACTTCATAAGAAATGGCTGAATTAGTTCCACAGTGATTGTAGTAATTTATGTTCTTATTGGCAGTACTTGGGCATACCATTGGTCCTCATCTTTGACGACTCTTGGTATCATCAGTCTTATTTACGGTTCAGCTATTTGAGTGGGTGTGTGATCATACCTCACAGTGGTTTCTACCTGAATTTCCTCAATGATTAATGATGTCTGACAGTTATTCATATGTTCATTTACAACTCACAGGTCTTTTTTGGACTACTTCCTTTTTAATTTGTTTCATTGGGTTGTTTGTCTCATTATTGTCTTGTAAGGGTGTTTTCACGTATTCTAGAGAAAAGCCCTTTGACAAATATATGTATTGCTAATATTTTCTGCCAAAGTGTGGCTTGCCTTTTCATTTTCCTATGGTGTATTTTAAAATGTGGAAATATTCACTTTTAGTGGGATGTATTTCACCTATTTTTCTTTGATAGGTAATGCTTATGTGTTCTCTCTAAAAATCTTTTTCAATCCCAAAGTCACAGATTTATTTCTTATATTTTTCTCTGGAAGTATTAGTTTTTTTTTTTTTTTTTTCATATTTGGTGCTCCATCCATTCTACACTGATTTTTGTGCATGCCACGTGGCAGGTTGGGAACTATTTTCTTCATGTGGATATCCCATATCTTCACATCTATATTTCCTAAAAAGTACCCCCATTCTTCATTTAATTCCTCTGACCCCTTTATTGAAAACCAATTAGCCAGCACAAGTGTGTGTGCAGGATCTCTTTTTGGCTCTAGTGGTCTAGATATCAATTTTTACTCTAATATCTTGACTACTGTAGCTTTATGGAGAATGTTGAGTTTAAGTCTGGGACTTAGCACTCTCTACAATAATCCACTCTAAATTTTCAACAAAAATATTTAGCATTTGATTGCCTATTTCTACAAGAGCCATCTGAAATTTCCACAGGGTTTCTATTAAATCAATAAATCAATTTGGTGAAAAATGATATCTTAATATCAAATTTTGTCATCTATATCTGTTACTTTGCTCTGGCTACAACACACAGACTGGGTGACCAAAACTATAGATGTTTGTCCTCTCTATCTCTGGTGGCTGGTAGGATTGTTGGTGGACTCCAGGGGCCCCTCTTCTCATCTCTGATTGCAGATGGCCACCTGTTCACCAAGTCCTCACCTGGCCTTTTCTCTGTGCCTGATAATCCCTGGGTCTCGTCCTCTTCCAAGGGCATGATGACATTTGATCAGGTACCCCCCTAATTGGCTCATTTTAACATGAACTGCACATAAGAGTCTTATCCCAAAATATGGTCACATTCCGAGACAATGGGAGTTAGGGGGATTCAACATATGATTTAGAGAAAGGTACCATCCAGTTCATAATTGTATATAATCAATTTATTTTCATCTTACTTCATTTTATAAACAATATTTTGTAGTTGCACATTGTTTTAAGTTTGTAACTGAATTATTCCCTTTTATTGCTATTGTACCTGCTTTTATTTCGACTAGTTATTCATTGCTAGTATATAGAAATATCACTTATTATATTGTCCTTTTATCCTGTGGTCATCAGACTTACTTTTTCACTCTGGCAGATATTTTTGTAGATTCCTTAGAAATTTCTACACAGATATTCATATTGCCTATAAGCAAATGTGACTGTAATCTGTCTTTTTTGATCTATAAGCATTTCATTTTCATTTCTTTTCTTCACCTATTGAACTGGGTAGGTGTTAAGTTCTATGTCGACATAGATGTTCTGACAGAAAACGCAAAGTCTCTGGATCAGAGAAGAGTTTGTTTATTGCTCAAAGAGCCTTGAGCCCAGTCTCCATGTCCCAACTCCCCAGTGGCTGTGGGATGAGGAGGATGTTTGCCCCTGTTGGAAGCAGGATCTCATTACAGCTCAGTCCAAAGTTCTAGGAGGGCTAGTCACTGGCGAGAGACAGACTGTAATGTGACCCCAGAAGGCTGGCTGCACTGTTGTGGAGTGAAAGCAAGTGGCCCCAGGAGGTGGGAATCTAGATCTCTTTTACTCCAGGGTGATGAATGCTCTTTAACCTTTCTTTAGCCAATGTTGTGCTCTGCATGCAGAAAGCCCAACTACACAGAGGCATGAGAACATTCATGGAGCCTAGACTTCAGTGATAGGAGCCACGATGGTACAGTGCTGAAGTGAGTACCCCATCCTGTTCTGGGTCTTAAGGGAAAAGCACTCTGTCACTAAGATGGGTAATTCTTCTAGATTTTGTTGTTTGTTTGTGTCTTTTTGCAGATCCTGTTGTCAGATTGAGGGAAATGCTTCACTACTAGCATTTTTTTGATGAACCTTTAAGGAATAGTTTTGACAAGAGACCAGTCTAATCCAAGAACTGATGTCTTAAAGGTTGAAAAACCATTTGGCCAACAGGTGAGGGCTGAGTTGAAATAGGCAGGAGCCGTCTGGCCCTGCTGAGCACCTCCTGACATGTGCACAGTACTAGGCTATGCTCCTACCCCCAGGGCATTTAAAAGCTAGTAGAAACCACAGGACACAGACACAAATAAATATAATAATTTCAAATAGCAATTTTATGAAATAAAAGAAACCAGATAAATAGAAAAGGAAATACCTGGCAGGAATGGCAATTGGCAGAGATGAAGACACCCACGCTAGAGAGGATGCAGCAAAGTGTAGGCACGAGCCAAGAGCGGGTGGAGGGCGCTTGCCCAGGAATTCCAAGCAAGGAAAGCTATCGCCGAGGCCAGGCGCAGGAGTGAGCAAGCAGAACACCGTAAAGTGTCTGGACAGTAAAGGCCAGTGCAGTTGGAGTTCTGCAAACGGAGAGGAGGAAGAGGTGACCTCAGAGGTAGGCAGTGCCCCACATCAGCGTCACCCCCTGAAGCTCAGGTCTAACGTGAATAGCATAGCCCAGCACATAACATTTTAAAGAAACAGTAAAGTTTCTGTCCCTTCTAGAAAACTGTGTTGCCTCCTTAAAGATGACTACAAATATATAAGGGTGTACATGGTCCTCATGGCAATCTTCATAGAGACAGAAATCTTTACATTCCTTATGTTTCAGGTGCTATTGTGAGCAATTTATATGAGTCTATATACTTAAACACACATCAAATAAAGAAACATCTTTATGCATGTTTTTACTCACGTACCTTATATATGGTATGAGTCCTCTTTCCTGATATTCGTATTTTTTCATCATATAGAGCTATCATCCATTTCCTCAGTAATGTGTTTGGACTATTTTTATATTGTTACCAGCTTAGCCATAAGGAAAACAACCAGGTACATTGTGTTTATCTGCTTCTCCTCATCACAGAGAAACTGCTGGTGACAGCAGTTGTCTGGTCCTGGGAGGGGCGACACTCCTGGATGGGCCCTCAGAGCTCCCTCACGGTCAACTGATTTAGTGTTTGAACGGGTTTTGAGGTGGACAAAATGAATTTTAAGAGTGCAGGCCAACTGGTGTATCTCTCAACTGCAAAGAAGAATTTCAATTTCTTTTACATATCTTTGCATTTGCAGAGTTCTGCACTCATTTGATTATGCACTGAAAGCAAGGTAAAAATGAATATTCTAAATAAGAATTTGCTCTTGCCAAAGAATAAGAACAGATTCTGGGATGCCACAAAATCCTGCAGATCTGATATTCTCTGGTGAATTAAGATGGCGTTCTGAAGTGTACCTCAGATCTTTATGACTTTATCTCTCCATTATTCCTGACTCTTATCATTGTTTCACAGCTGTCTGCAGTTGTCTAAATGTACATTGAGTACAGCCAAAGTATATGGTATTCTTTCTGTAAAAATAAATGGTATATCCTAGAAAAGTAGCTGAACTTAATTATTACTTCATATACCTGCTGATATTCTATCCGTACCACAGACCATGGGCTACATTGGGACTATTATGGGCCATCAAGATAATAATAATCCCTGCTTTCTAATAATATAATGGAAAAAGGAAATCATAATTAAAGAAGAGATGATAATGACGTGCTACAATGTTGTAGGGAATGAAGAAGTCAGTCCTAGGGTCACACATATCCAATGTAGCCAACCAATCCACTCTAGGAAAGTCAGAAAGATATTTCCCAAGGAAGTGATGTTGAGCTGAGCTCTGAATGAGTAATAGCAGGCTATGTTCGGAGTACAGGAAAATGAGCCCAGTCTCGTGGGGTTAACGCAATGACCTGGAGGTCCAATTTCTAGGTTCTCAAAAGGATATGAATGGCTACAGCGTGGGGAATGGCAGGGGTGGGAGGTGGGAGGAGACATGAGGAGACTGAAGGCAGGATCCTGAGTTTGGTTTTAATATGGAAGAGCCTACATCAAGTTGGAGAGCTGTTGGCATGGAGGAGGGAGGAGGATGTTCACAACCTGGGGAAAGAAGGACACTGGAGAAAGTAGAGCCCGAGGAGGACAGAGCAGGAGAGCCAGCTGCACAAGAGGGCCCTAACAATGCCTCTCCCGCACAGCAACAGGCGTGCAGAGAAATCCAGCTTAGAGGCGGCACATTGGTAGAATTTGTGCAGGAACGTGGGAGAGTTCACACTTGCTGGCTTTTCTCAGGAACAAAGGACATGGGGTCATATGATGTCAGGGAGGGGTGAGATGGAAAGGAAAGAAAGAGGAGAATGCTTGCGGTAGCCCATCAGGCACTGGACTACGGATACATGGATGACTGGGCTGGTGGCCCAAGGTGAGGCTGATGCTGCTGATATCTAGGAGGCCATGGACACAGTCAGTGGTCACTCTCCAGCCACTCCCAGCACTCTAGAGCTGCCATGGAGGTGTGGCCAGTTCGATGTCTCCTGGTTTCACATTTTCCCAGGACAGGAAAAAGAGCTAAATGTAGGGTACACTAGGAAAGAAGATTTTTGAGAAATTTAAGCTTGAGAAAAAAGGGAGATCAGATGAAGCCGGTGGGAGTGGATAGACAAGACACTGTTGCATTAGGTAGAACTGACTGCAAGAAGTAGAGTGGGCGGAGAAACCCAAAGGAATGACTGATTTATGATTCCAGAGCCACAGTTCCAGGGCACAGTAAGGTCAGGACTGGGGGGTGGACCATGGATCTAGATGTACAAGGTTATCCAACAAGCCGATATTAGACGGGTTGTCATTGGGGACCACACAGGAACACAAAGTTACGGAGCGTGGTGTGGAGAGAAAGGTTATGAGTCAGGTAACCAAACCCTCAGTGTAAGAATGGGTTTAGCCACAGCGTCACACATGGAAGGCAGGAAACGGGGATCCCTTTCCAAAGAGTTTGAAAGGACTTTGGAATAGGACCAAGGACTTAACACAGGTCAGGTGAGGTCAGAGTACTGTGTCCAATATTAAACCACGCCTGTATTCTTGGAATAAAGTCATTTGGTTATGACACATCATCCTTGTTTGTAGATCACATTTTTAATGCTTTATTTAGAATTTTGGATCTATCTTCAAGAGACAGATTGATCTGTAAATTTCTTCCTTGTAGTATCATTGTCAGGTTTTGGTATGAAAGTTAAGTAGGCCTTATAAAATGAGTTGGAAAGTATTTCCTTTTTCTAGTCTCCATGAAATTTTTTGTAAAATTGTTTTTTTTTTTCCTTCTTTCTTAAATGTTTGGAAGCAATCCCTGATGAAGCTGTCTAGACTTGGTGTTTTCTTTGTAGGGAGTGTTTAAGGACAGATTCAATTCATTGAATAGATATAAACTATGAATATCTTCTATCTTTTTCTTGAGTCAATTATGGTATATAGTACCTTATAATTATGATCTTAGTCTTTTAATCAGAAAATTTAGTCTTTTAGATTTAATGAAATTCATGATATATCAGGGTATTTACTTACAATCTTCCAATTTGTTCCTATTTAACACTGTTGGTTTAAATTATCTTTTCTCCTCCTTTAATACCTTTTGGAATGTTTTATTTAATTTTCCCTTAACCTACTTGTTATTCATTAACTTCCCCTCACTAATTTGCTATTTTTAGTAGTTACCAAGAAGTGACCAGATGCACCTGTGACTGACTACAGTGTGATACTACACTGATCACTATTGCACTATTTGTTTCTTTGATAAGCTCCTCAACAATGCGAACCACACAGTACTTTGTGACTTCATTTACCTGTCTCCTGTTGAGACATGTGTTTTAAGCTGCACAGGACATCCCTGTTCTGCTCTAGGTGGCCATTATTCACTGACAGTCACACTTGTTCGCACTGATCCTGCTACTCATTGTTTTGTGTGTTCCTGGTTATTTTCTGAGAGCAGTTCCTTTTCCCTTTTGTAGTCACTATAGGATGATGATATAGATGATAATGCTGGCAAACAGTTTTTGCTTGTGGTAAATGTATTTACTTAGCCTTCATTTTTGAGAGATGTTTCAGTTAGGTGTGGATTCTGGGTTAGCAGGTTTGTTCTGTCCTTACAATTGTTTTAAAGTTTCTTTCCATGTCAGTCTTAAGGTTGTTACTGTAAGGAAGAAAAAAAAAGTTTATTCAATCCATGGATATTTTTTGATTATTTGCTTCATAATATATCATTCAGTTTTACTATGATATGCATAATTGTCATTTTTTAACTCCCGCAATGTGTTATGAGAATTTTATAAACTGTAGTTTGAGATGATTTTCAATTTTGAAAAATTCCCAGTGGTCATCTCTCCCATTAAGCTTCCAACCCTTCTGGCTCTTTTTCCTTTCAAAGACTCCAATTTTACAATAGTGAAGGATTTTCAGTGAGTTTCACATTCCTCTTGTGGTTTTATTCCCATATATGTATTCTTTCCACTCTCTCTTCCACTTGTTTGAATTTGTTTATTGATGTGCATTCCAGATGACTAATCTTGAACTTAAACTCACGACTGAGTTTCTAGTTTCAGACAATTTTTGTTTTATTTCATAATTTTACTTTTTCTTAATTAGAGATTCTGGTTCTCTTTTGAAATTCTCTCATTTATATGTTCCTTTCCCTGCTTCTTCTTGCATGAATTGTCACAACGTGTTAAAGAGTGTTTTCTCCATTATCTGCTTTTTCTCTTGATTTTCTCACATGACCTGGGTTCTAACATGCCTCATCCCAACAAATGTGAGACTTCCTAGAAAGTGTTTTGGATCACACAGACGGTTTTTACCTTCCCCCAGAGAGGACTTGCTCTTTCCTTTCCTAATATGGTGAGGCAGAGGGTGACCGCTTTAATCCCTTCAGTAACCAACCTACAGCCTAGTTTGGGTGGGCTCAGTTTACTAAAGGGTGCCCTCCCTAGGGCACAGCCTTCCAGTTCTGAGTTCAGCCCTGCTCTGTGCATCGGGGGTCTCCCCATACGGGTCCTAAACTCTAATCTTTGTACTAAAGGCAAACCACAGAAAATTCCACTCGACTCTTCAAAGACGTCTTAGTACTTTTTAGCTTTTTTCCCTATGCAGCTTCTTTATTAGGTTAAAAAAAATGATGCCACACAAGTCTCAGTTTTTATTTCCAGCTCTGCAGGCTTTGCCAAAGTTCTGTTTTTCTTGTCCCCAAGCATCACTCCTCTGTCTGGGCAAATCCAAAATTCTGAGCCTTATGCTCTATGAACAGATTTGGCATATGGCATCAAAGGGAAGGGAAGAAGGCTGCAGAGCTTCAGTTCATCCTGGAGATGCGCTCTTTCCTGAAAGTTGACCCTTTGGGCACCATCCCCTGAGTAATTCTTTATTTCAAGCAGAAAATACACGTATTTACCTGGGTGTCTGACTGTGCAAGCAGCTGCCTCTCCCCAGACCTCGGTCCCTGCATTGTACCACATGTGGTGAATGAGAATGTGAAACCCTGCAATGAATGCCAGTGTGCTCCATTTCTTTAGCCCTGTGGAAGCCACGTCATCACCCTGCACACTCACTATAAGAATTATTAAGCCACAGGCATACAAAATCGGTGACATCTTCAGATTTGTGCTCCAGCACCAAACCTCTACTGTAGAGATACATAACAGTTAATCTTTTATTTTTTTTTCCTCATTGTTGAAATCAAGGCCTTTATGGAACACATAAAGGAAGGTAGGCTTTAAATGCCAGGTGGGAAGACTCAGAAGAAGCCTGCTCCACCGCTGGGCACGGCTATACTGGTGGCCTCAAAGGTCCAGACTAACACAAAGAACACAGAAGCCTCTTAAGGGAAGACGATTCCACTAAGGTACAATTCAAGGTCAACTGATCTCGCTGCTTAATTTCCCAAAGTTAGTCATTTTAGCTTATCTTGACATTTTCAGCCTTTTCTCCAGAGTCAAACATTATACAACAGAAACATTAAATTAAGCCAGAGCCCTAGATTGGCCACATCATGTTCTAGAACCAGGCTGCATCCTAAGACTTACTGCCCTAAATACTAACAACAGGTCAGCGCCCGGTCCTCCCTTGATGAACAAGGCATGTGTTCTGTGGGGTTATGGCTGGTTTTCAATATCTGGGGCAAGAAGATTTTGGAAGCCATCATTATGTGACTTATATCTTTTATAAATAAACAACATTATATTCATTTAGGAGCCAAAGAAGGTGATATAGGGAAAATATGAAAATGTACAGCATCTAGTAGGCATTCCCAAAATATCAGTGTCTCTCACTTTGTTTTAGTACTTGCTCATCTTACTTCTACTGGTATCTGTCACTAAAATGCACACTTCTTTGTATATTTCTTTTTTTCTATTATAACACACCAAGGGCCCCTGTGTATGTACATGTGGCAAACATATAGACACATGAGGCAAACACTCAAGTCATCAGGTTGTCCAAGAGGTGGGGGTTAAACCAATTGTGGCATACCCACCAAATGGAAAACTGTTCATTAATGAAAGCGAATGAATGATCAAGACATGGAAAGAAACTGGGGAGTTTGAATGCATATTTCAAAGTGAAAGCTACTGACTTTTATAGAGATACAACCTTACTTTACTACCCTGAAAAAGCAAAATTATGGATAGAGTGAAAAAGTCAATAGTTTACAGGAGTTGGGGAAATACAAGGACAAGAAGACATAAAACAGGAGAATTTTAGGGCACTGAAACTACTCTGAAGGAACAATCATTGTGAACACACGTCATGGTGCATGACGTCAGGTTCAACCTCAAGAGTGAACCATAATGTAAGCTACGGTCTTTAGTAATATTCACAATATCACACTATGGCAATTTGTTAATTGTTAGGTTAATTTGTTGATAACAAAGTTAATAATTTGTTAATAACTATTAATAAGGGAAAATGTATTGGGGTAGAAGGGTATATGTGGGAATTTTCTGTTCAGTTCTTTTGGAGACCTAAAGTTGTTCTAAGAAACAAAGTCTAATAATTTACAAACCAAGAATATAAAACATGATGTTTATCCCCAAAGAACAAGATGGAGAAGTCCATGTACTAGGGAATTACACCATTAAATTGGGTCATGTTTAAAGACAGGCTATAACTCAAGTTATTTGACATTGTGGGCCCGTCTACACATGGACAGGAATGCAACAGGTAAATATTAGCACGTTTCTTCAAGGGTGTTTGTTTGTATTTCTTAAAATCTTATGCAATCGCGGTTTCATGCCTCTTGTGGGTGTTTTGCAGTAACAGTGTTGAGTGGCGTCCAGACCTAAAGTGTCTTACCATGTTGCATGGTGTGGAGCTCTGGGGGCTTGCTCGTCCACTCCCTGAAGGTCAGGTAGGCTTTAGGAAAGCTCTCCTGGGCTTGTCTGACTCAGACTCCATCCTTGGGTGGGCAGCTACATCTCCTCAGACAAGGCCAGTCTTCTTTTCCAGTATGTTAACTGCCAGAGCTTATGTGTGCCCTTAATAAACATAAAGAACACAGCCCCTGCAAGATCTCACCTGAGAACGTGAGTCCAATCTCCACCATCCAAATCCTGCCTTATGCCCTGCAATGGATGATATCCATGAAAAATGGCTTGACACATGTCTTCATTCACTTTTCTAGAACATTTAGTTTTATATTTTCAAATCAAGCAACATCATTTTGGCCTGATTAGTTCTTCGGCATGAGACCATCGACCCACATTGAAGGGAATTCAAAACTATTCACAGGATTCATCCTGTCAGTACCCTGTTGTGGGGAAGTCATTGGGGAGGAGAGGTTGCTCACTATTTTTGTAGAGAAATGTCCTTCATGCACCATGAGAAGCTTCACTTCTAATGGATAAAGTATTTATCAGCATTCTTAAATTCTGGTAAATAATGCTTCCTTCTGTACTGACTGCTAAGAAGATAAATATAAAATTAATAGCATATTTCTAGCAACTGAATAACCCTAATGACACATATTTACTATACTACCTCTAAATTTATTTTCAGTTTTTATTTCTGGCTTAACCTGACCCTTTATACATTATTTCTTAAACTCACATTAAAGCCATATTTAGTCAGGCAATTTTTTTTCATGTGTTTTGCAAATAATTGAGTAAGTTTAATGAATGCAATTTTCTCTATGACTTGGACAGTTGCTTTTCTATAGATTTATTTTAAGAACAGTTCAATGGATGATGAAACAAATATTTCTGAAACACCATTGACATTTTCAGTTTAACACTGTAATTCTAAGAAATGTTTCTAAATTGCTGCCACTTTCAACAAAGCTAAATCCAGGATTCACCCGAATGAATTGCTCTGAAATAATTGAATGCATTATGTAATTGTGACATTAGATGGAATGCAAAGTAAATTGTGCTGGGAAATTGGTGAGAGAAGAGAAGTCAAAATTCTGAAGGAAATATGTATCGGAAACATGTCAAACAAACATGAAGAGAAAGAACTCGAATATGCAGGAAATGTACCATTCAGAGGGCCATTTTTATTAACAATTGATAATTTTTAAGGAAGAATACAAAAACAAGATTTTTTGAAAGACTGTTTTAAGTACTTTGGAAAACGATTTCTCTACGTACCAACTTTCAAGACCTATATATTTGCTTCACCATATTTAACTTTCTCTGTAGTACAGGGGGTATTTTATTAAAAAACTACCCTAAATGGTGGGTTAGTGGAGAATCATATGGAAAGCGTTGGTAAAAATGAAGGATCTCTGCACCTCCTTTGTCCTAGAGGCTTGAGCTGTGTAACAAACTCCCATCCAAATCTAGGGGTCTCAGCACAAGTGTCCCCAAGTTTGTCTTAGCAGTCGACAGGGGCTGACAGCAGGCCCACCATGGGTCCCCCTGTGTGTGGCTTCTCCTAGCTCCAGCCCCCAGCAGGCAACACTGGAGAGCACACAGGAACCTGGCCTTGCTGACGCCACAAGTCAGCCACCTGAGGCCCCCTCATGGCCCCCAGGACAGATGGTGCCACCCGGCCTGCCTAAGAGCTGGGAGTTGGGAGAAATGGACCTTGGCTGCCAGCTGCTTCTCCGAAATGCCTCCACGTGTGGAAGAGGCCAAGTCTGCAATGGAGGGTGGACGTCCTGCCACAGCAAACCCTTATGAAGCGGGCAAGTGCCTGGAGATCCCATGTGGGAAGAAGATATAAACGCAGAGGAAAGAGAGAAGGGTCGACAGAGCTTTTTACGTGAAAGGAAAAAGGAGCCAAGTAGGTGAAGTGAAAATCAGGACTACGGGATATATTTTTTAGCAAATCCAAGATGCGGAGTGTGAAAGTGTACCATTATGTGCGTCATCATCAACAACAACAACAACAAAAACGGCTGTCAATGACCATGAAACCACGCCTTTTTATTTACTCTGAACAGAGGAAGTGTGCCAGAAGAAACCCGAGAAATTTTATCTCATTCTCCCAAAACGTGCAACCAGGTCATTGAATGGTCTCAGTAAATTTTAGGGCAAATATCAGAGTCCTACAGGGGCTCTCATGAAGACGAGGCACACTCCACGTAGCTTTGTAGACCTGCGATTTCCTTCAAAGTCTTTAATTTTCTATGTTTTTTTTTTAATTTTTTGTTTATCTATCAATTCTCATTTGTAAGTCAGTTTTTTGATGATTTGTGGCCATGTACTTCAATTTACAAAACTTTCTGTCAATCTTTTAAAATTCTTGAAATGTAGGAACTTCAAGCTCACCCTGTTGTATTTTCTGGTAAAAGCAAGGAATACAACTTCCTATAGCCAATGGAGACCCTTTCTTTTAAGAGAGCCTACAAGTAAGTCTATGTCTAAGTTTTCTTTGGAAGGGAAATATAAATTACTAAATCATTATATAAATGTTTCAATTTCTTGGATATATTTAATATGAGCATTTAGACTTGAACTCAGTCTACTTTTTAGATAGGGAATGAGGAGCATGAAAATCTTACTTGTGACAAGTTTGGAGCACTGAATATAGGACATTGTTGCTGTACTATATAAAGCTACTATTAAAATCCAAATGATCATGCTATCAATCAATAAACATTTTTATGAATATAGACATAATGAAGATGAAACCGTTAAAACCAGATGGGCTCCATGGGTCAGAATAATCACAACCCTCTACCCTCGGGAGATAGACATTTCTTGGTGATATAACAAATGCTTAGAAATCCTGCTCTTATTTTGTTGCCAAAATATGTTATTATTACTCCAATTAATCAGATCTTAGCACATTATAACAATATCAGTCATCACCCAAGTATATTATCCTAATAAATGTGCTGCTCTACGCATCTTGTAGGGTGTGTTTTCATGTCTGAAGGTTTCAGGGTGGAAGGGCTCTGGAAACAAGTGACGAAGTAGGACCCACCAGCGTCTCAATCTCCCCCGACTCTTGGGCTCTGAGTTGATTTAGCCAAATGCTTGTCTACTTCTGGAAAGTTCCAGCTCACAATTTCTAAGAGCAACTCATTTTGCCACTGAGTAATTTTGATTAGAAATCTCTTCTCACCTTCCTCTCCTTTTCCTTGTCTCCAACAGGTATAATGAAGAACAATTAAGGAAGTTTGTTAAGTGCTTTGAAGGGTCTGGGACATTATAAAGCATGAATGAAGTGCTTTTAACTTTTATTTTCCTTTTACTCAACTTTGATTCACAGAACTTGTAGTCAACTTCAGGGATTTGCTTAAAAGTTGCGTCAGCTGTTTCAGACTCCTGAGTCTGGGTTGGGTGGGGCCCTTTCCTCGGGATCCTCAGGCCTGGGGGATTTACTACGTTCAACTTTTGCATCCTGCTTTAATTCTACTCTTTGCTGTCTGCTTCCTGGGGCCAAGACTTCACCCTATTTCCTATGGTTTCTCCCGTACCTACTCAACTGGTTGGCACATACTAGATGACCAATGTAAGTATTGACTTAATTAATTAAGGAGGGTGTAATGATTATAGATATTAGGTAAACCAGTGGCTTCGATGTGGGGAAGTTGATATGCTGAGTCCCACCACACACCTGGACATGGCTTATGAGCATCAACACAATTATTACCCGTGTGTCGGGATATCAGCAGAAAAAGTGAAAACTTGTTTAAATCAGGCCAGTTCAGAGTCACTGAAACAACAATGGTGGGAGGAATGGTTTAAATCCAGGTCCTAGCTGGTCCATCCTATGATCCAGCTGTGAAGCAAAATGGTCCTGTGACATCCTTCCCTACAGAATCTGTTCTTCTTGGTCAGTCCGTCCGTTGGTCCTTCCATCCCCAGATGAATACTCATTATTCAGCTTTGTAGAGTTTTGTTTGTTTGTTTGTTTTGCCAGATCCAACGTTTCTCAGGGTTCCTTTGCATCCTTTAGTAGTTGTCCCTTTAGAAACATAGGATGGACCAGCTCTGCTGTAAGAAGGCTTGCTATTTATACCAAACACGGATCTCTCGCCTTTCTCTAGGTTGGTGTTCGTGTTGCATTGTGTTTGTCTTCAAAGAAAAGCCCCCGTGGACTTGCGTTCAGCTCTGATCCCATCTCTGACCTTTCCCTGCTTCGGGTTTAAGACTCTGGTGCCATCTCTGAAATTCATGGAATGATCCCACCTGCACAGCTGCTTCTCCTAAGGGAATCCCACACTTTCTTTCTTGTGCAAATTCTTGTGCAGGCAACATTTTTATATTATTTCTAAATTTTGGCACTACTTGTATTGGTGCTGTCCGAGGTGTTTATGGAAAGCGGGAGGTAAAGGAGGGGAGCCAGCAGGTAGAACCAGAAGACCCCCGTGGAGGACAGTGCTCTGCTCAGCGCATCCTGGAAGCCCAGGTGACCTCTTGCAGTGCTCTGCACCCTCCGTACTTTCTCCCTCGGGCTCCCTGCTCCTGCTTGTCTTGCCTTCCACTGAGACTTCACCTGTGTGTGAGACGCCAGGGCACCTCCTCTGCCTTAGACTCCTCTGTCTTAGACTCCATGAGCCACACAGCCGAGCTTGAGAGGAGGAAACTGCATCAGCTGTACACCTTGGTAAGAAGGCAGGGACACTGGCCCAAACAGACCCACCCAGTCCCTGTCCTTACAGACAGCAAGCAGCCCACACAGAGCTGCTGTGGGATGGGACATACCTTTGCCTTTTAAGTTGTTTCTCTTGAAGAGCTACCAGATAAGAAAGCTCTGATGTTAAATTTCAGCATAAAAATATTCCCTAATATGCACCCACTGAGCACTGTGGGTATCCGCTGAACACCAAGGGGACCTGATTCATCAGTTTCATTACTCAGTGGAAATTCTTTAACTTATTTTAATTAATTTTTAAAAATATATGGAGTTGAGCAGTTTCTAGACCAGGAATTTCATGTGCATATGAAACAATTGCTCTTCCCTTTGGTGGTGTTAATTCATAGGGATGCTTAATATTCGATAGACCGGGTTATTTTTTTAGACATAAAACAAATATTAGAAAACTTTAGGTACTTATATCACAACTTAATTAAAACAGATTAATGCAAGTTTATCTCGTTCTCAGAATCTCATTTAAAAGTCATATGTCTCCATTCTAAGGCAGACATTGTGTACCCTAATATAGTTCTTCATTTTTAAGAACTAATATTCATTACATACAGATGAACACACTGATCATACATATTTATATATGGAAACCAAATTATCAACTTTAATTGACTTATATTTTCTTCTTTGGAGTGTCAATTTTATTTCTAGCATTAGAGAAGCCATATACTTACTATAACGCTACAATAATTACTGAAGTGCTTGGGAATAGTCTGCATTCTTTTGCTGCTTAGTAGAAATAGACATTGTTTAGTAATGTACTCATTCCAATTTGGAATCGGCTTCTGCATCATTGAATTCGGTGGTTGGCATTGCTTTGCATATTCATGGGGCCGTTACCTCCAGTGTCTTCTGGGAGGTAGCCTCTGCAACTGCATCCTCAGCACCTCACTCAATGACTGCCCAGTTCCCATTGTGTGTCCTCCTCACTGGGGAGTCTGATATTTTCCTCTTACTTCTTCAGAGCCATTTCCTAAACTTACAGTATCCTTTCAGAATCTCTTTACCTTCTGATCGAGGATCCAGGGACTTAATTTCTTCTATAGTATTTTGAGTTAATATTATACTCCACATTTCCCTTAGGGTGGGAAAAGCAAATGCATGTCAAGAAAGCCTGCGTGCCCCAGCTCTGTCCAGAAGAGTGCTGCTAAGAGAACACAGCTCTGCTTCTAGGTGAGCCGAGAGAGTCTCAGTTCTTTTCTGCACAGTCCTGCAATCTTCAGCCCTCTGGGGTCAGCAAGGACAAGGGAACCTATTTGTAATTCCAGTCTCAGCATTTTTGTTTTGTTTTTGTTTTCTCTTCTCCACCAATTTTTGTGTAGAGTAGGATGGATCCCCATCCTTCCCGCCTCTGCTGCCCTCGGAGACAGGTACAGAGGCAGTTCACTTCAGGCCCCGGTGCGCGGGAGACCATTAGAGTAAAACTCAAAGAAATTCTAGAAGAAAAATGTTTGTGTGTGATATGATCAGTTTCCTCTGAAATTATTTTTAAGAAGAAAAACTGAAGTCCACAAATTTCTCTCTGCCCTGGAGATTTCTACCAGGGAAAGGTAACATCCATAGTGTTCCTTCATCTTATGGGTTTTTCATACAACAATAAAATTAGCAAAATGCAAGACATTGACATGGGTCCGAGCTCTCTGGGCTGAGGCAGAATATTTTTATATTTTAAAGATTGAATATTAATTATTGCAGATAGAGATAGCAGTCACACACAGAAGAACTTCGTTAAGCAACCAGGTCAGCCTTGCAGAAAGACCAGCTGACACAGGCACTGGGCACGAGAGCAAGAGCCAGGTGTGAGCCAGAGTCCAGGCGGCTCCATCAACAGGTGGGTCAACACCACTACTGTAGCTTCCTCTGGAGCCACGTCACCAGCCAAGGCTGACAGGGCTTGGCAAATGTTCATTCACTTCATCAACGTAGCAACCTTATAACCTTATGGAGGAGGTACCACAGTTGTCCCCATTTTTTTTCACTGAAGAAGCTGAAAAAAAAATTGAGGTCTTAGCTAGCTGCCTTCTGGCATTGACACTTTGTCACCTTTTTAGGGAAGTATGTTTACTTTTTCTCCTAGCAAATTCCACATGTAGCTAATTCCAGGAGTTATGTTTGTTCCTTTGTAGTAGCTCTGATTGTTGTAGGAACAGATGAGGCAAGGCACCAAAGATAGTAGAAAGCAGTTTTATTTGGATGCAGCCAGGTTCAGAGGGCACAGCTTTTGCTGTAATCAGCCAATCCCCTGAACCCCGAGTTCAGGCAGTTTCAGAACTTTATAGCCAGCATGTAAGGGGAGGGGCTCACCAGTTCACAGTCTGCAGAAGTTCACATAAACGCAGCTTTCACTGTTTGGGGAAAGTTAACCCTTCAAGGACAACACCTGAGAAGGGAGAGCTTCTTCTCCCCTTCCTTTCCTCCCCCTGCCAGCTGTTACCAAGTAGCCCAATTGGTCACTTCTCTTATCTTACAAATGTAGACATCTCTGTGAAGCTCCAGCTCAAGGCCAGAGGTCTTGATAAAGGATCTGTCCTTTTTTTAAAATCACATTTTGCATTTGCAAACACAGTTTTACAAACTACTATACTGGATAAGTGTTTGTGAAAAACAAGTAAAGGGGGGTCCAGCACCTGGAGTGCTGATTTCTCCCAGGCCACTGGCCAAGTAAAATAGAGCAACCAGGAAATAAGAAGTTTACTTATATTGAACTCTTTTGTAGAGACTCTTTTGCTGACGGTCCTAAAATCAATCATGATGAAGACTCCTGGAGAAGCTTAGTTAAGATTTTCTGTGGAGGAGGGGGTGCCACTACAAGATAAGATACAAAGGCACTTGTTGATACTACTAATGATTCAGAAACGCCCTAGTGTACCCCAGTAGGTGCACAAGTGTTTCTAACCAACAGCCATGGTGAGCATACTGCAGGAAGTCCTTGACAAAGAGAGGATTGCTGTGTGTTCTTTCCACCAGGCCAAATCCAGGGAGGCTGATTCGGAGGGAGTCCTGCAGCTCTGGGGTCTTTTATCAGCTTTGAGGGTCTGGGCCTCCTCTTCACCCATGGCTGGCTCTTATTTTCAGGCTTACCTCTTGTCCAACACACTGTGTTTCTAGAAAAGTCTAGCAGCACTTTTCATTGTGAAGGCCACAGCTGTTCAAGGGCTTCTGTTGTTCTCTGTCAAGGTCTAGCAGCCTGGGCAGTCCTGGGAGAGGTTTGTGCCCATGGGTAACTGCTGACTACACTCATGCTACTGTGCCTTCTTCCACCACACCAACAAAACAACGTTGCACTTTACCCAAAAGATTCTCAAAATTTGTGGATTTTTTATTTTTGGTAATAAAATGTGTACCTTTTATTTTTCCTTAAAAGAAAAGTTTCCTGTCTGATGAGAAAGAAAACATGCTGTAATTTCCCCAGAACCTGTTGAATGAGGGTCACTTCTTAGACATGGCAGTGGAAAGGTCACTGTGGCTTTATGGCATGTGACATGCAAAACCTCCAGGCCCAGCCTCTGAGAAAATGACTTCTCACATTGGGCCTGGGCAGAACACCTGCCTCTAATTTGGTAGCTAACCACTAGCTGGGCCAGGGGTTCCAGGCACCTTCCATATCTGAGGATCACCTGGAGCTTTGAAAACACCTGGTCCCCAGGCAACACCCAGGCCCATAGATCAAAATCACTGGGGTAGGGACCTTTGAAGAAATTTTTATTAAATATTCTTCAAGCAAGTATAAATATATAGCCAAGTTTGAAGCCAGTATTGAATCCATGTCCAAATAAGTCACTTCATCTGTCCTTGTCTATGCTTTCCCATCTGCAAAACGGCCTTTTCATGTTCCTGACTCTTCACTTAGATCTCATGATGCACCGTAGGAGAGGAGAGCAACAGCGTTAGTCCAAGGGGTTTCCTCCTAAGGGAAGCAGGCTCGTTCTGTGTGCCTATGAGAAGGCTCACCACAAAGGAACGGCCAGGGGAGCATGCCTGGCCCTGGGGAGTCTTAGAAGCCAGCGTTCAGCCTCCCGCCGAGCCATCCATTCTCACAACAAGGCGGGAAGGCAGCATGGTCACTCACCATGATCAGGTCCATGTTCTTCCCACAGGGCCAAATCCCTCTCAGCCTCCCAGCTGCAGCATCCTGTCTTGAAGCAAGGGACGTAGGCAAGTCCTAGCAATGCTGCACTTTAGCCAGGGTGATGATTAGAGAAAGATCCAGAATGGGCGGCCAATGCTGAGCTAGGAAGAACCGTGGACAGGAAGGTCAAGTGAGCAGCACCCAGGCTGGAGAAACAGGACCTGCACCAATGAAGGAGACATCAGGCAAGCCAGGCTCATCCAGGCCAGCCTGAGGTGGAGCGGGTTCCAGTCGGCAAGAGGAAGGCCATCTGGCAGGGAGGGGAGCCTGGGTGAGCAGCACGCACAGCCAGGGAGGAGTCAGGGAGGAGGGTGGGGCTCTGGGGGGGGTGGTGCACGTTAGCCACCCCAGGCTTCCCAACCTGGTGGCTTGGGCCCTTCTGGCAGAATGAGGTCAGGATTTTGAAAAATCAGTTTTCCTTCCACAGGAACATACAAGAAATTGTGTCAGTTGGTTGTTCTAAACCCAGGATCCCAGAACTTCTCGTCAGTCCCCCTCTGGGACATGAATACAGAGCTATCCAAGCCCTTTCCCCTGATGTGTCTTCACCTTGAACTTTGTGGCCTACTGTGAGGCCAGAGTGATCCTCCATTGCACTTGGTGCCAAGCATGATGCTTAGCAAACCAGAAGCGCTTCGTAACGAATTTCCTTCAATGCAGTAATGATTGGAGTGAAATCATTGTACCTGGGGGTAGGCAAAGGAGATGGGCTATCCAAGTGGGGTGGAAGAAAATCGTACACGAAGCAAAGACCAGGCCAGGATAGAAGCCTCCCTCCCTCAGTCACGGGAGTTTGTGTGAACATCTGTCACTGGAAGTTGCATTCGATGTTAGAACCGTCTGCCTATACATCAATTTCCTCCCCACATCTGTGGGTTTTTAGAAAGCAGGGCTCAGCCCTTTCCTTCTGAAATCAGATGTGTTAAGTCTCAGGTAGGACTGGGATCACAGAACAGGAATGACATTAGATGTGAATATCCCTAAATAAGCTTGGATCCCATTTTAGAGACGACTGTGACATTTTAACTTTTCATATTAAAAGCCAGGCTCCTGACAGGGAAAAGCCCTCCTCTAGAACACATCCAGAACCAGGGGCTGTGGACCCTCTATCTACACCACAGCACGATCCACAGGAACACAGACTGTTGGTGGGAGGAAGGAAAATCAGAGAGGATGCAACCAGAGAGACCCAGATCTGTGACAGAGGCCAGCAGGGGTCATGAGAGGAGGACAAATGGCATCCCAAGCTAACCTGGGGATCCCAGAGCAGAAACCAGAGGGCAGCTGTTCGAGGTATTCCTAGATGTTCGTGCTCCTTGGGAGCCCAGGTCCACCCTCCATAGCATCTGAGCAATCCTTCCAGCAATTTGGCCTGAAAATATCTTCACCACATCATGCAATTGTTTGTGGAAGCTGACAAGTTCCACCACCCACACCCACCTCTGCAAGATAATGCACAAGGCTGGATGGAGGGGTACAGTGAGAGGGAGTCGACCACCTCTACAGTGTACTTAAGAGTCAGCATCTGGAAAGAACACCCAAGTAGGGCCGGGCTGTCCTGAGGATAGACCCTCATTCAAAACCAAGACAACACCTGGTGCTCTCAAAGAGGGGGACCTTGACTCTAATTGAATAGCTTCTTCCAAGAAGAAGTAAATGAATCTAATCTGATGGCCTGAAGTGCTTGGATTGATGAGTTCCAGCTCTTGTTGTGAGCAGAAATGGAGCTCAAAATCCCCATTGCTCACGGGCGGTTCATTCAGTTTTAAAGAGTGTCTCATTGTTCTCCCCTGAGTTTACCTGGAATGCATGGAAGATCGGTCCTGAGACTTCATTATGATTATCTTTCTGTAACTCCAGGCTTTAGGATCCTTGATGCTCTTCCATGTTCCAAAGGATTTTTTGGAAACCTTTGCATGAGGCCTTGCACCAGTCCTTGGGGTCCAAGTTGTGAAGATGGCAGATCAGATTCCAGCTCTATGAAGCTGAGAGAACAGTAAGAAAGGGAGCAGTCACCAGCAAGCAGGGTGAGAGGGGAAGTAAAGGGTGCTGGTGGAAAGCAAATCAAGCAGACAGCAGACTTCTCTGTGTCCACCCTGAAGGGTGGCCCCTCGGTTGAGACCTGTTGGAATCAGAAATAGGGGCCAGCGACAGGAACAGTTTGCCCCTGTCAGCTGTGCACCTCACAGAGCAGGTCGGAGTGACCCTGGTCTCAGCTGAAGAAAGGATAAAAGAAAGCACTGAAATTCATGCAGAAGAGGGGGGAGGGAGGGAGGGAGGGAGACAGGGAGGAAGGCAGGGCAGGAGATGCTACAGGTCCAAGTTCAAAGCAATCACAGCTTCTACTAGGACCTGGTGTAGCTGCTTTCCTTGGCACCAAGACAGCTTTGTTTTAGCCAATCTTCAGTGTATGGGGCAGGTTGCTCAGAAAACACACCAAGTCCCAGCTTTGTCTAAATTGAAGAGAATTTATTTAGCTGGCCTGTCAGCGACTACTCCCCGCAGGACACATAACTGTCTCTTGCAAGGAACACCCCAAGCCTGAGCATTTTAGGATTTTAAAGGCAAAACCCACATTGGGTTGACCTAGCTGCAAACAAGCAGGTACAGAAGTTGAATTGGGCAGTTAGTGAGACAATGCAATGTGTACATTGGCATTTCCCACAGAACTTTCCAGGTTGGCATAGCAGCAAGCAAGCAGAAGGGAAGTGGGTCAAAATGACCCTAGTTCAGTACAAGGTAGAGAATGGTAATTAATGTCTAGACAATCAATCTCTGACAAGGTAAATTGCCCAAGAAAAATGGAAACCAAAAGAGAACAATTTTGCATTGTATAAGAATTGCTATTTTGTGTTGCCAAGTATACTATGCTAGGTAAGTATTAGCAGGTACAGAGGTGGGGCTTCCCCATGGGAGAGGCATTTCTTACATGATATGAAGTCTCAGGGTAAAATGGAGTCTGTTTGGTCATTGTCCATATAGCCTGGCCCATAACATTCAGAAGATACAGCCTGGAGCCCTCTCTACAAAATGCACTTTGAACATTTGGCCAAAAAGTCAACACATAAGAAGGATTTAAACTATTATTTCAGCAAAAATTTTCTGTAAAGGGGGAGGTAGTAAATACTTTGGGCTTTGTGGGCTTTAAGTTCTCTGTTACAACTACCACACTGCATTGTAGCTTGAAATCAGCCATAAACAGTACATAAAGGAACGGGCAGGGCCATGTCCCAGTTGAACCTTATTTGCAATAGTAGGTGATAATTGACAAGATTGTTTTTTTTGGTTTTTTTTTTTTTTTTTTTTTTTTTTTTTGTGGTGCTAGGGATTAAACCTAGGACCTTGTGCATGCAAGGCAAACACTCTACTGACTGAGCTATATTCCCAGCTCCAAGATCAGGTTCTTGCCCATAGTTTGTCAATGTCTGTTCTAACTATTGCAAAATCTACTCCTGTACTAACCTGGAGAACAGGGGACATTGATTGTAGAATTTGCAATTTTACTTTGCAGAATAATTTAACCATTAGCTGTGGATACTGTTACTTGGAGACATTATCAGATGTTGCAAGAAACATATTGCATTGGCTAGTGTCCATGACATGCCCACACCAGCTCAAGAGAGGCAAGAAAGCAAGTGAGTGACTTCTTCCGCGTGTCACAGTAGACAGGCTCAGCTTGACGGGTGAGCTGCGTGGTCAGGGTGGGCTACAACGAGAAGCCTCTCCATGGGCCTCAATGCCATCACTGGCGTCTTTCTCATTAGAGATGGAGGCAGAACAGTTGCTGTCTGGGATGTTGCCAGTTACCCTGGCAGGAGGAGAGGAAAGCGTGAAGCTTACCTGAGATCCTAGAGGTCCCCAGGAGCAATAGGCATTGCTTTTTCTTGCACTTTCTTGGTTATAGCCAGTCACATGGCTATGGTAAACTTTGATGGCATGAAATATGCAAATTTATCATAAGCCCGTAGAGAGAAAGAGGGAAGAAATCCTTCTAAACAGCCCCAGGGCAGGCGTCCCCAGGAGACAAGACAAGGGTTCAGAGATGCATTATGGAAAGCAAGAAGGAAATTCAAGAGGACTAACAGGGGCTCCTCATGTGGTGGGGAGAGAGTTGGTTGCTACAGGAAGGCCTCAACAAAGCCTTACAATGTCTAGAGCCATTAGGATTCCCACAAATTTCTATCTGAGCAAACCCCTAAGTTATCCAGTAGTGTCCCCACCTGTCAGGCCAGGAAAGTCCTTCTGGGGTCTCAGAGGTACCCAGAGAGTCCTTCCGAGTGGCACACAAACTCCAGGGAACATGTCTTTTTCCCATAAAGTCACATCTCTTTTAAAAAGAACCAAAAGTCCTCAGGAAGGCCTACAAAGTCACACTTAAACGTTAACTGCACACCTGTGTGCTGGGGATTTTGCTTCCTTTTCCTCTTTTGTTTTAAAAGCACAGCCTTATTTTCAGTGTTTACTGAGAAAGAGAGTCCAGGAGTGGCCATGCCAGGACCCCTGCCCTTTCTTCTGACACAGGTGGTCTGGCCACTATCACGTGGGCACCTGGCTCCCTGTCCCCACAAGAGGCTTGGGAACTCAGGCCAATCTGGTTGCTTCATGCCTCAGTGACTAATCCAGAGTCAACACCACTGTTACAAACACCAGTTGTTAAAGATGAACCAGAGATTGGAGCAGGTGGGCTGTGTGGGCTGAGATGTTACACCTTCAAAACCTGCAGACAAAAAGAACTTCACTGTGCGGTTCACTGCACTTTAAAACACACACAGACAGGCATCTCCTGGGAGCCAACAACAAAGAGCAAGCGAGCCAGAAAGGGAGAGAGAGAGACCGTGCCCAGCACAAGGACACGCATGCCCCCTGCCTGGAAATGCCAATATGCAAAACCTGAAATATGTACTTCTGATTCTTTGCTCTCTATCTGTAGGAGCTTCTCAGAGGGAGAGAGATTGACTTTTTCATCTCAGTATCCTGAGCCCAGAACCTCGCCTTGGGATACACAAATATGTTGGATACAGAAAGAAAAGAGGGGAAAAAAAGAGGAAATGAGGGAGTTTTCTTTCTTCCTTCCACAAAAGAATTCATGGTGAGATTCCCTTAAATAGTATGCTCAGGAGGCCACCTGCACGGCTGCTTAGAGGCCACTAATTACCCGACACATGGGCAAAGTCAAGAGAAAGTACAAAAATAGTTTTCATTCCTATAGCACTTCCAGGCTGGCTTCACCACTTGGCTCCCAAGCCTGCCCCATTCCAGCTAAAGCAGGACGGGTCTGCTGTGGCTTTCTTTGGCTTTCTTTGGCTTTCCTAGCTGACATCGATAATGCAATCTGATCCCTTTCAGATATTGAAAAAGACTCAGTCCACATACTCAGGGGATTGACTCCAACCTCCATGCTGCAGGCCCAGCAGTGAACAGGTGCTTCTGTTTTCAGGCATAGAAACCACTTGTGTCAATCTGTTCAGTTCCACATGAGATGTCTGGCTACAACGAAAAATGACAAGGAGTAAATAAAGCAAGAAATACAACACAGAGACAAGAGACAAAACCATCATGAGAATGAGACTCAGATATGGTGCTGATGCAGAAACTGTCACTCAGGGAATTTAAAACAACTATGAGTAACTTGCTAGAAGGTCTAGAAAAAAAGGTGGACAGCATGCAGACATGTATGAGGAGCTTAAGTGGAGAGTAAAACCCACTTGGAGGCCTAAGATGGAAATTCTAGGCTTGCAAAATGCAGAAACAGAGCTACAATATGCCACTTACACATCTACCTGGTTGAATAGTGTTGCCCTGGATTCATGTCTACCTGGAACCTCAGGATGTGGCCTTATCTGGAAATAGGAATCTGCAAAGATGTAATTAGTTAAAGTGAGGTCATGCTAGATCAGAGCAGGCCTTACTCAAATGTCTGGTGTCCTTATAAGGAAAGGGAGAACTGGAAACACAAAGGCACACAGGTAGACGATGCCCAGGGGAAACGGAGTGCTTGAGGCCACCAGGAACTGAAAGAAAGAAGAAAAGGTTCTTCCTTGCTTCTGCAGAGGGGTCTTGCCCTCCATGCCCTAGGTTTCAGACCTCTACTGTTTTATCCTCTACAACTGTGAGACGTGTTTTCGTTGTCATCCACGTGGTTTGGGGCTTTTTGTTCTGGCAGCCTCATATGACAGTCTCATCCCTATTTCACACAAGAAAGCAAAGAGGCTTTGATAAACACAGGTAAGGAAGAATTACCTACACCAATGCGCCAAAGAGACGGGTGTTTCAAGGAGATCATTCAAGAGCTATGGAATGATGTTAAATCATGTAACAAACAGGTCCTTGGTCTCTCAGGAAGAAAAGGTATTGAAAAAAAAAAAAACAAGAAGAAGACAAAGTTGAAGAATTTTTCAAAATCAATGACAGGCACCAATTCAGAAACCTCAAAACCTTAGAAAAAATCAGGCAGAATAATTACTAACACATACATGCATACAACCAAAAATCACAACTGGACATGCTATAAGCAAACTGCAGAAAATCAAATAGGATCAGAAAATCATTAAGGAAAGTGGAGAAAGACCAAGACATGTCCTCTGTGGAGAAGTGGAGTCACAGCAGACTTTTCTTCAGATACCATGGCATCCAGAAAATAATGGAGCGATACTGAAAGTGTCCAAAAAACAAAACCAAACAAACGAACAAACAAACAAAAAAATTCTCAACCCAGAATGTTCTACACAGTGAAAATGTGTTTTTAAAATGAAGGGGAATTAAAACTTCCCTCTGCTAAAAACGGAGGGAGTGGCATATCAGCAAAGCTGAACATCCACAAAGGATGCAGTGCCAGACAGAAACTTGGATAGGAAGAAAGATGCAAATAGCAATGGGAAAGAAAACAAATGAAGAATTTTTTTTTCTCATTTTTAGTTGCTCTACTAAGTTCCAGGAAATAACAACTGAGTTTTGTAAAACTACAATGAAACAGAGAAAAATATTCAAAATCATTAATTAGACAAATGCCAACTAAAACTACAATGAAATAGTGCTATTCACATATGTGTTTGTAAAAGACTGCACAACGGCTGAATGGATGGGCCGAAGGGTGGATGCGTGTAATTCTTCCCAAAACAACGGTATCAGTTTTGTGTTGTAGAAAGGTGAGGCTCTAGCTACCTGGGAATATTAAAAATAATATTAAAAATAATACCACCATGTGCTGATAAGGAGATGGGAGAGTGGAACATTCACGCCTCGTAGCTTCAATGGGTTGCTGTGCTACAGAACCACTTTGGCAAAATTTGGCAAGTTTTCAACCACGCAGACATACAGTGGCCCTGTAACCTCCCAATCCCACTCTTGGCATTTTACCCAAGAGAAATGAAAACTAGTGTTCGCTCCCTTAAGAGAATATTGACAGCCACCTATCTCACTGTGGAAAACAAAAAAAAATCTTGAGGAGAAAGAACAAACACGCTTCTCCTGGGACATGGATAAGCAGACCATTCCTCTGCCTTCACCCACAGATGACGACTCAGCAGTAAAAAACGTTCATCGTCAAACACCTTGTGTAAGGGAAAGAAGCGGAAAGTGTGCATGCCACATGATTCCTTTTACATGACATCCTAGAAGAGGAAGACATGGGGATGGGGAAGAGTCTGTCATGGCTTCGTCTGCAGCTGGATGCTGAATACCATAGCAAACTTGCACACCAGAGCCAGACTAGGCCCAGCCAATCAAAGCTCACAATCACTGTGTACAACCAAAGACCCAGGAGGGAGAAGAAAGCATCTATTTTATGAACAGAGGTATTTTGCGTTTGGGGTTTTTTGTTACTGTGGCAAAACTTACTAATACACCTACGAAGTGCTCAGTTGAAGCATCAGTGCCAAGTGCTTGATCCTTAGTTTCTCTGTGCCTTTGGTAAGTTCCTTAACCTCTCTGAGCTTTTGTTTCCTTATCCATAAAATGGAGGTAGTATTGACAGTATAGGCTTGGGCATGGTAAGAGTCTGGCAATAAGTCAGCACCCTGGTCAGGGTGTGGCACATGCAAGGAAGCCAGCAAATGCATCCTCAGAGTCCCTTCTGCAACTGCACTCCTTACTGCTTCCCACAAGCTACACACACGATGTCCCCCCTAAATAGCCAGTCCAGGGAGCCAAACTGGTCAAAGTGTGCACTGCCCCCAGGCCCTTCACCCCTCACAAACCAGCCTTACTAAAGCTGTTTCACCTTCCACTTTAAAACTTATTTCTTCCAGTGAAGAAAAAGAATGTGGTGATTTTCTACCACCCCTTTGGGTTTTATGAAGTGACAAGCGCTCGGGTCTTTGTGTGGGTGTCCTGTGGGGAGCTTTCTCCAGCTAACAAAAGCTCCTGCAAGGCCCATGGTGCCCGTCCGTCTGCCCTGGCTCCTCCCCAGGCCTGCACCTGCGCTGTTCCCAGTCGCTTACCAGCTCCTGCCATTGCTTCCCCAGCAGCCTGGCTTGGGGGGAGGGGACTATGGACGTTTTTTAACCCCCAACTCCAGACACCAGTGGAGTCATTCTCCTGCATTGTTTCAGAGTTCATGGGTGTTGATGGCACCTGTCCAGTACAGCCCCATCAGAGGCGAGGCAGACAGAAATTCTACAGCCACCCCTGCAGCTGGCAGTCACCTGGCTCGCTGTGTGTATGGGTGGCCAGGCCCCAAGCACCAAAGTCACACAGCTACTCCTGTGTGGCCACCCTGCAAGGGAACAGCACACACCTATCTCCACCCAGAAAGGCTTGGACCTGCCACCCCTGCCACACTGTCAAATGCACACACACACCAAGACCTCTGCGTGCACACAAAGCCCCACACACCTTCCCTGCACATCAAGCCATACACGTGTGTGCACACATACACCCACACATCACACCAACACCAGCACACAGCAGGTATGCACTCATGCACACACATTCACCCACACGCTCAGGCACACTCGCACACGCCTGCACAGGCACACTTGTGCTATCCCCCTCCCACGTCCCTCACACCCAATCATCGCCCCAGCCCTGACCCACTCTACACACCGGATTCACCATCAGTGGTGATCTCCATACATGCCATTTCCCCCCAGGAGTTCTAAGGAACTGTCAAAGCCAGAAAATAAATGCTGCTCATTTCTGCCCTCTTGACAGCTTTCTTCTGGGCAAGAAGCTAGGAGGGAGGAAAGGATGAGTTAAAATATGCACATAATATGGAAATCTTTTAAGAACATTCTTAAACTGTCACTTCTCCCCAGAAAGAAGAGCGACTTTCAAAGCCAGGAAAATCAAGTCAGTGTCTTCTACCTGGCTCTCTGGCTCCCCGCCTGGTGTCTGCACAGTGCCTCTGCTTGCTTGCCTCAGTGCCCACAGCGGCTGCGCGCACTCTGACCAGCTGGAGGGCTTGCACTGTCGCTTGCACTCAGTGGACTCTGAACTCAGGGGTGTGCTTCATAGTCCCACGAGATGCACCCGCCTCTGTGCAGGGCTTTCTCCCTCACATGGTGGTCAGGAGAGGTCATCCCTACCTCAGCATCAGAAGGACTGAGCTCCTCCTTAAGTCACCTTTCCCCATGGTGAGGAGGCTGCAGAGTCACATCTTACATGTCACTCTTACTTCACAGGTGAGGGAAACATGCCTGAGGGGGCTGGTGGAACTGCACAAAGCCACCTCGTTCTAAGTAAGAAAACTTGGATTTGCACTTAACCATGTCTAACTTCACAACCAGCTCCCTCCCTTGCACCTCAGCCTGTCTCCGGACTCCCTGGTTCTGTGTGGGCACCTCATGAGCACATGCTTATCACACCTGGCTGACAGTGGATGCACTCTGTGCTCGAGACCTGCACTCCTGGGAACAGACATGTGCCTCCTTCGTCACTGATCCTGTGTGACAGTGGCTGAGTATGTGAGAACACTAGTCATCCCCAGACCAACCCCAATTAGAGGAACGTCTCACATGCACAAAACTCCTAGATAACTACCAAGTACTTCTGCATTTGTCCCAGGAGCAGTACTAAGAAGTAGACAGAAAAAGTACTATTCACCAGCCACAGCCCTTGCACTTTACAGATAGACTGAGGGTGTGAGTGGTTGACCTGCCAACCAGACAAGGCCAGGGAAAGACAGAAGGAGGCCCAGCACACCCCAGCCTGCACCTGGTCCTGCACTCCTGCTCCTCTGTGGAGCTGCATCCTGAATGGTTCAGCATGTCTGCTTGAGTGGAGGCCAGTGTCACCTCTCAGAGTATAGAGATGAGTTGTGCATTTCCTGCGCCCAGTTGTGTTCACCTCAGTATGTGTCTGTCCAACAAAACGCGTGCCTCCTTCACCTGGCTCAGGTTAGGAACAGTGAGCCCAGCAAGAGGAGTCATCTCTCCGTGCTGAGCATGCCTCCACCCCTCTCTACCTGGGGACCTTGGCAGTGGTGCAGCTGGAGAGATTCAGAGAACCCCGAGTCTGTCCTTTCTGTTGGGAAAGGATGGTGGTTTAGAGGCTGGGCTGGCGTGGCACCCCCTCCCCATTTCTATCCACATCTTCAGCTCCCATGGTGGAGGCCTTGGCTCAGCTGCCTTTGGGGTGCATCTTTTAATGAGGTGCTGGTGGCCCACCACCCAGGTGGTCAGGTCCTAAAGGGAGCAAACAGGTGCTGCTTAGAGGGTCACTCTGTTGGAGCCTAGGCATCAGACTCAGTTGGGGGAGAGCAGAGAAAGATGCTCTTGCCCATCCCGATGTCTGCCCTGTCTACAGGAGACCCTGAAGAAAAAGATGGACCCATGAGAAGCCAGCCAGCCTCTGACCCGGCCATCACTGTGATTAAATAAAACTCTTGGGGCCGGGGATGTGGCTCAAGTGGTAGCGTGCTCGCCTAGCATGTGTGAGGCACTGGGTTCGATTCTCAGCACCATGTAAAAATAAAATAAAGATATTGTGTCCACCTAAAACTAAAAAATAAATATTTAGGGGCTGGCGTTGTGGCTCAGTGGTAGCATGCTCGCCTAGCACGTGTGAGGCACTAGGTTCAATCCTCAGCACCACATAAAAATGAAATAAAGATATTAAAAAAAATAAGACTCTTGTGCAGTCTTGTAAGGTCCCTCCTGCCCCTGCTGGACACACAGGGAGGTCTCAAGCAGTGAAAGGAAGGCTCACTATCAGACGTCTCTGGCCTTGGGGCCTCTCCCCCCAACTCAGCCTGGCTGGTGCAAACCACAGGCGGACAAGGGCCACTACAAGTGGGATCAGCCTGTGGAATGCAGCAGACACGGTCCTCATTCATCACTAGAAAGAAAGACTGAATTATACTGACCTTTAGAATGTTTTGCAGCATCTCCTAAGATGCCTTTAAAACAAACAAATATTTTCCCATATATTTGAAAAGATAAAAAAAAAAGTGGTATTTCACTCCACCTTTCTTTCACTACTTCAAGAACAGGGTACTCTTTTTTGGCCAGCCACGGATGGCATGTCTTTTGAAATATTCTGAACGAATGTATGTTTGGGTTAAAATGGAGAGTAGTGGGCTGGAGATGTGGCTCAAGCGGTAGCACGCTCGCCTGGCATGCGTGCAGCCTGGGTTCGATCCTCAGCACCACATACAAAGATGTTGTGTCCGCCGAAAACTAAAAAATAAATATTAAAATTCTCTCTCGCTCTCTCTTAAAAAAATGGAGAGTAGTAAGAATCTTTGATTAATTAGATATCAGAAGCTCATGATCTCAAACATCAGCACACACATCCTATCTCGGAGACTGAGCAGCTTGACCCTCTGACTGCATCTGAGGGAAAGAAACAGCAGAATTGGCAGTGGCTTGAGGATATGATGATTGTCTCACTTTTCTCATACTCAAAATTGCAGGTAGACAAATAGAATATGTACCTACCTGATTGGTTGAGCACTAGGCCATACTGCTCAGAGGAGCTTCTCACCATTGTCCCCAGAAGGAACTCTGATTTATCTCACCCCATAAATTATATGCATGTGATGAACTCACGTCACATAGTAAAATGCTTGATCTTCCTAGCTTGATTTATAATTTCTTTTCTACTACAAACTCCTCTGCTGTTAACAAACCTGAACTTAGAGGAAGCTGCATTTGTTGAGTTAGGAGCCAATCATCAGAAAAGATGATTTTTTTTTCCCATAATGTTTTTATTATTCCAGGCATAAAAAGCAATCTTTTATATTGAGGAACACATCAAAGCTCAAAAATTTGGTAAGATCCCACACGTGGATGGGAGCTGCTGATCTGTGGGTGTCTGGAGCCCTGGGCCACTCTGGGCTGCTGTCTGCCATGGTCAGAGCTCCCTCCTCAACTCATTACAGCCCAGGATTCCACCTCGTCCCCGCAATGCCCTGGTGCTCCCCAGACACAAAGACAGAGTACTTGAAGGACTTGAACATTAATCAAGAGCCTTGTCCCCTCCTCTTCCTGACACGGAGTGTGGGACCCCTGCGGCTGACAGTGAGCATGAGTGCCTTGATAGAATACCCTCGCTGACAGCGGTCACAGTGGGCTCTGCCAAGCAGAGACATCAGCCCTGGTTTGACGAGAGCGATGATTTTAAAAGAACCTTGTTCGAAGAAAAACAAAGGGCATTGAACAGCCTGCTTTCTGATCCCAATCTGTCGCAAAGAAGGCACATTATAAAAACATTAGCACTGAACCAATGCTCCAGCAATCCCTGAATGGACGGTAGGGATGGCCAGGGTGATTTATCAAGTCCAGGACCGCAGCTGGGCACCAGCAAGTCCCCAAAGTCCCAGAGCACTGAAAGGCGTTGTGTTCGCACAGACCAGAGCCTGGCACCTCTGCGCACCCACGAGTCCTCTCCATGTTAGGGCAAATCGTGGGCCCAGCTTGGGCATGGGAGATGGGCTCAAGATATTGCTTCCAAAGTGAGCAGATGGTGCAGCCATGTTCCATGTGCGAGGGAGATCACGCCCAGCTAACACGAGCATTTTGACAGAGCACCAAATAACGCATTTATCAATCCTGACATGGTATCTGACAGGCGCTGCCTGCTGGCCCCCACCCTTCACAGCATGCGAAACCGCCCAATTATTGAGGTCACAGATGTCAAAGCTTTCCTAGCATGTATTCTAAAATGTCAAAATCACCCTCCACATGGCTTTCTTTGTTTCTCTGAAATAAATCCTTGATCTCTCTTCACCTCTCCAAGGCCCCACTAAGAGGCTGGAACTCCTTTGGAAAAAGAAGTGGAATTTGCCTGACCTTGGTGAGTCCTGGGAGTGAGTCCCTGGCCCTTCCTGCCACGACACAACTACATGTCCCTTTTCTGACTTTTTTCTGGTAAACAAGCGGCTATCAGGGCAAAAAGGCCCCCTGGCCTGAGAACCTGACTCCCAGCCCCCACTGGTTGCTGCCCTACTCAGCAGATAGGTCAGGGGTGTGCAATCTCCACAGTAGGGATGCTCACGGCTAGTGAACCTGCTGGGCCAATGGGCTGGGAGCATCACATGCACTCCTGGGAGCATGGGGCAATCTCACCAGGAGACATTTAATTAATTACCAATGAAAACATGCCACTGATTCCCTGCAGCCAGATGAGATATGCGTCATCTCCTTCCCTGAGCTCCTACAGGATGATGGTTGGTGGGTGCCCACTGGACAGGTTAGGTGAAGCCTGTGTTCAGCTGGGAGCAGGTTGCATGGAGAGTTTGGAAAATGTCTGGGAACAATGGAAAAGTAGAACTGTGGGAAAGGGGACGTAGAGGAGAGAAGTAGGCTGGGGACCCAGATCAAGCCAAAGGGGGACTGTCAGAAGCACAGAGAGGGATGCAGTGTCTGCCGCAAAGGTATGGGGGGCAGGAAGGAGGGAGGGGTGTGATGACTGGACTCTCCAGACAGAGGAGGGGCTGCGCCAAGAGCCCTGGGCACAGGGAAGGAGCCTGCTCACCTGGAGCCCGCCTGCGCTGCAGGGCTGCAGCTCTGCACCAGACACAGCCAGCAAGCCCCATGGCGGCCTCTCACAACAGCAGCACCAGCACCAGCACCAGCACCAGCACCAGCACCAGCACTAGAGAGGTGGCCTGGCCACACCCTCCTCTCCTGACAGCCCCGACATCTTCACCACCGCGTTTGAAGAGAAGAGGCCTCATTCTGTCTCCACTGCACTGAGAGGAGCAGAGCTCCTCAGGGAGCCCCCTGGGGTCCACCACGGATTCTCAGTACTCAGCTAGCGTGGGTGGCTCCCTTGGGCACCCGCTGACCCTCTCCTCCCATGAGCGGCTCTTCCCCTCAAGGTTGCTGGTCATCAGGAGTAGGGGGGAGGATGATAGATATGTAAATTGATAAGATAAATAAAATACAGACAGGCAGATCTATGGCTAGACACGTGTGCACACACAGAAGAGCCTAAGAATCAACACACACATAGATAAAATACACTAATAAACCAATAGACATACATAGATACAATGTATAATGTAAAGACAGGCAAATCTACAACCAGACATATGTATACACCCACACACTGGGGAGCTTCAAACTTACATAGATCGATAGATCGACAGATAGACATGTGGGTAGATAAGATACATGATATACAGATCTGTACATAGATACATGTGCATGTTCCCACACTGAGAAACTTCAAGTTTACATAGGTCAATAGACAGACTTGTAGACAGATAAGCTGTATAATACATAGACAGGCAGATCGATAGATAGACATATGCACACACACATGGAGAAGCCTAAGGTGTATAGATCAATGGACGTTTAGATAGATAAGATACACAGAAAGATCTATAGATGGACAGACTCTCCACCCCAAGGAACACATTAAGGGGCTTTAAAATTGTATTTCCTTGAGATCCAACATTAAATACTAAGCAGAGATGACACCCCACTTCTTTATCAGGGTAATTTGAAGTTCAACGTGCATGGAGTATTTGTAAATATCTAATAATTCTTTGTTGAAAGAAGAATGGAAGAAAGAAACAAAGCAAGGAGAAGACAGACGCGTGGGTAGACTTCCTGAACACACAACTGAATTGTCTCACAGACGTCCTCAGGCCGGTTCCCTTTCCCATACCCCACCACCCAGCACCGTCCAGCACCGGTACAGGTACTTCTTCCTCCAGGCTCCTTTGTCCCCTGAAATGTGTGGAGTCACCTATTGTTCTGGGTCCTAGCTCTGGTTCCAAGGAGTTCTCCCCTCCCTGACCTCTCAGTACTGGACCACACCTCTCCCGTCTACCGCCTGCTCCAACCTCCTGACATGTGCTCCCTGGGGCTACCTGCAGGACAGGTGGCAGGGAGGAAAGGCTATCACACTTTTCAGAAGGACAGCGGAAGATGAGAGGGGACTGAAGGAGAACACCCAGCACCCAACGCTCAGCGACATCCCCAGTGATTTCCAGAACACAGGCCCGGGGAGAAGCCGTCGGGTCCGAGGCCAGTTCCCTCCCTGCTTCTCTCAGGGTGGGGCTCAGGTGGGGAGATGGGTGTGGGGTTTCCACCCGAGAAGAGTCTCACGAGGACCAGGGGCCCAGCAGGCAGCAGCAGGCAGGAAAAGGAGGGAGCAATGGAGGGGTCCCTGACCCAGGTGCCTGGACCCCCAGAAAAGCATAGGCTCCCCCAGAAAATGTCCGAGGATGCACATTCATGTCCTCGAGGTTATTTCTTCCCCTTGTTCAGTACCAGCTCTGGAACTCTATCCCCCTGGAATTCTTCATCAAAAGATCCTAAGGATTTTCAGAGATCAACTCATCAATGTCAATTTCCCAAGGAGTCATTTTGAATAATCGTGAACATTTTGTTTTATTTGGTGCTATACGGACTCTGTCTCTAGATTCAAATAGATATCAAATAGGTGTACATTGTCATTAGCAAGTCTGAAGCTGGTTCTAGGAGGGGCATATTAATCACATTGCAAATGCTCTATTGTAGTTATAATAATTCTTCATTCCATTTCTTTAAAGTTCACTGTTTGATTTTAAGACACAACTAAGTTGTATTTTGTTGGTGTGTAATTTGACTATTTACATCTTAAAATAAGAAATTTCATATTTTAGACATGAAAATAATTTTCAAATTACGTAATTCAACCCTTCATTTGGCACTTAAAGGAATTGAAGCACAAAGAGATTAAGTGACATTCGACCATTTAAAAAGCCATTTTTAAATGATTGCATGGCAAGCTCTGGCCAAGCCAAGAATAAGCCGGTACTCATGACATTGAAGCTGATATTTTTATAGAGTGGTGCCAGTCACAAAGCAGTTTCTCCCGCAACTATTCATTGGAAAGATTGTTCATTCATGGGAAGTATTACCAGGGCCCAGGGAGAGCAAACCAGATTAATCACATTGCAGAGGAGCCGGAGGGTGGACGTTGCGCCTCATAGAAACCCTCTACTGAGCCTGGATCTCATCGGTTGTCACTCCTCAGTTCTCTTCCAGAGTTGTGGATGTCATTTGATAATTGCAGCTAGGGAACTTCTTTCTCCCAGGGGAGCAAGGGAAAGCTACACAGGTCCACAACTTCTGCTTAATTGAGGACCATGGACAAGGCAGAAATGAGGAGGATTTATCAATCTTACCAGTGAAGTATGATAGGATTTAATTTATTATGGCATTTGTAAAGAATTCTGAGAAAGGGTGTGTGTCAACAATGGGAAGATTATAATTGATTTGATTAAAATCATTAATTTGGACTGCAATTTTCACTGTATGGAGAAAGCTGGTCTACAACAACAACAACAACAAAAAACAAGCTGACAGGCAAAAAGAAGAAGTGACTAGAGAAAGGCCACTGGTTTGATCCCCTAAATATTTGTGTTAACATGGGGTTCAGTCATTTAACCTTTCCTTGGAGATGGAACCATAAATTTTCTGTTTTGATTAAAATAACTCATGTCAGGATTTTTAACTAAATGATTTCTAAAAGAAAATACAAATAACAAAATACAATTTAGGAAGACTAACCAAGAGAATTCCGGTGGTGTTGTCAAGCATATGTTATGAGAAGCGCTTACCCCCACTCCTAGTCCCCCGATCAAGTTCTGGTTTAAAAGGCAGAGAAAAATCAGTTCTATGACAGAAAATTCTCTGCATGGAACAATGATGATCATGATCCCTGAGAGCAATAGATTCGATTCCTTGGACATTAGAAGGAACGAGAGGGACAACAGAAAGCCAGGGAGTAAAACAGGAAGAAGAAAGTTCCCTGTACCAGCAGTCAGCACAGAGTAGAAAATGAGAAGGAATGTGCCTCTGAGCTAGTCCATAACCCCAAACAAATGTCTCTAATTTTTTGGAATGTTTTACAGGCCTTCTAAAGGCCCAGAAGGGGAAAGAATGGACTGAGAGAAGGATACCAGACAAAACAAAGTCTCTTTGTGATGATTCCTGGATATTGTCAGTGTGTGGGGAATGAGCCACAAAAGCTTGGACCAGGATGGACCAGGATGGAAAGAATTGATGGTGTAGGAAATGACACCCATGATCAAAGCCTGACATCATGATGTATATTTCTGCAGAGTCCAGAGGATGCCAAGTTTCCCAGGATCGAGAAAGTCACTGTATTCTTTCCATCCACACCCCATCAAGTCATGTCTAGGATCACACCTAGACATTCTACCTGGGTGCCATCAGGGAAAAAAAGAGAGTGGGGCGCTCTTTCAGTGAAAACCAGTCATGACTAAGTAGCACCAACTTGACTGAATTCGCTGGCTGGAAACTCGTGTGAGTTCAAAATACAAGTTCAGATTTTGTGAGTTTGATTTTGATATGTCCATTCCTTGGCCAAAATCTGTGCTACATCTTAGCACACACCACTTAATAGCTAAAACTCATTTTAATGATTAAACCTATCTATGAATTCATGCTGAATATAGCATGTAAGTTTTGACTTTTATATCAATGTTTTGGCACATAGAGTTATTATGGGCCTGCTAGAAACAAAGTTGGGGTTTTAATTTAATAGACACACCACCAGTTTTAAAAATAAATAGCACGTTCATTAGAAAAAAAAATAAAATCATTAGTTTGAAGAAAAAATATTTTAAAAGAATCCAGTTGGCCACTGAAACATCAGCTTCAAGCTGGTGTTTGAAGCTTTAACTTTGGCTTTTTCTTCCACATAATCGGAATGTAATTATGCATCATACCCAGAAAGTCCCCGTCACATCTGACGGTCAGTCACCCAGTCAGCCAACGGCTCCACCCCTGAAGGAAGTGTGGGCTCTTGCAGCCTCTGCTCACCACAGACCCTCACAGCTCCCCCCATTACTGGTTTCCTGCAGAAAATTTCAGCCAATTGGACACACGAGGTGTCGCAATGCTTAAGAGTTCTTGCTGAACTTTGCTCGGTTGGAAAAGGTCAAGAGCCCTGCAGATGCTGTGCTTCAGCATCTGCTCAGGTAAACAGTGGCCTCAGTGACGGATCATGTGGTCTCTGTAGACAAAGACAATGAGACACTTTGCATGCGCTTCACTGAAAACAGCTAAAAAGGAGCCACATCACATCTCCAAAGGGTGATTTCTCTCCATTTTGTCAATTCTTTATAATCATCGAGCTGCCCACACAAGCAGAAACCGTTGGTGTTTTCTTTTTGCAACAGAAAGTCTCCTGCACCTCAGAGCCAGAGGCTCCTTAGGAAGGCAGTGCCTGAATGTGTATAACATCAACGCAGCAACTTGAAACAGAGAGCAAAATTTGGTAAATCAGCTGGCTGGTTTGCCATCTTCTTGCCAAACGATTGATTCAGCTGTTTGTTCCACTACCCGGACAGAATGGAGTGGTGCTTTACTGTATGTCAGCCCAAGCTCAAGAGCTGGGTCAAAATGAAGGCTTCGTCTCCAAGCAGCCTTTCCAAAAGTCCCACCTCTTCTCTCGGCTCCCCCTGATGGAACCCCACCTGTCTCCGTGCTTTGCTCAGCCACGACTTCCTCCATGCAGCTTTTCCATTCCCCAGATTAAAGCCATGTAATGCCTTTGCCTCTGAAGTCCATGTGTCAGGCTCCTCTCTAGCTTTCCTTTCATCCTAACTATATTGTAAATCCTGCAGGAGTTTCTCTCCTCAGTAGTAGAAAACATGTCATTTATCATATTACTGATGACCAGTAATTATTTATCACATTGAATTCTACAATGCAAAATAGTAGTAAGAGTCCAACAAGCTTTTATGTTATCTATGGTCTGGCTCTTTCCTAATGTTTTCAGACCCTTCCTCTGCTCGGCTCATGCATCTCCGTCAGCAGGACTTCGGGTGCTGGGCCTCCATCTGTCCAGCCTGGAGGAACTGGAGGGATGGGGAGTCAAACAGAGCTGGGGTTTGCCAGCTGTGCAGCTGGGCTGCTTGACAGCTCAGAGATCCAAAGTTCCTGCTTGGGGCAGGCTTTGGCAAGGGAGGCACAGGGAGGGCAGGGGCATGTCTTCCAGGACAGAACACCTGAAGCTTGGGACTGTGGAGGGGAAAGAAGGAAGTACCCTGGATAGATAGGAGAAGGCAGCACTTTACTTAAAAGAAATCTAATGTGATCAGCTGAACGCAGGGCCCGTGTGGAGCCTTCACCCTCAGTCCTGCACCCAGGCACGTGCCGGCTCCTCCACACTGGAGACCGCATGCGGCAAGGCTGGCTGGCCTTCCAGAATTCCGAGACCAAAGAAACATATTCTCAGTTTGATAGTATTTGTGTGCTTGGTTTGCTTTTCCAAGGATTTTAATTAAATCACTCAGGCCTTCCTTAATACGATATGCTTCCTTAATGCATTAGAGCATTACAGATGAGGCCGTCTCCCTCCCAAAGTGTGGTCCCCAGTCCTGTCTTCTCTTCACTTCCCTCCACTTTTGTGGGAGGAGATTGTGTTGAAATTGGGTTCTTCTCCTTTCAGAGGCTTTTATCTTTTTCTATGGGAGTACAATACCGTAGCCTTTGAGAACGTACTTTTATTTCTCTATTTTTAACAGAAACGTGATCACACTATAATAATCTTTGTGGAACTTGTGTTTCTCACTCAGCATTAATTCTTTATACAATGTCTTCTGATCAAAATATACCTATGTCGTGATTGTCACAGTCAGCAAGAGCCCTGCCTGCTTCTTACCCCAGTAACATACTAGTGATGTCACCTGGCAGGTTAGAAGTGGCCAGGGTGGGAGCTTTTACACTGCTGAAGGTGGCAAAGGCCACCATCAAGACACCGTATTCCTTAATGTAGGTAGCATTTCATCATATTAATAAACCAAATTTTATTTACTCATTCCTCTATTCATAGGAAGTTACAATGTTTCCTATTTCCTGTGCTACAACAAGGCATCGATAAAATCAACTTAGGTTTCTCTGCACATATAAGAGCATTTCTCTTGGGTAGGATGCCTGGAGGTAGGTTTTTCTTTAACACGTAATATTTTTTAACATTAATGAACATTTTCAATTCTAATAGATAAGACCATTGCCTTCTTAATCACTAAAACTTTGTAATAATTACCACTAATTACTAAACATCTTTACCTGTTTGTTTCTTGGGTAACAGGTGATTAATATCGGCAGCTTTTAAGTTGATAATCAGGTTCCTATTCCCCTCCTCTCCTCACACTTCTGTGTTCATATCCCCCCGTTCGCCACCAGCACCAGCACCACCGGGTCATTCAAGGCAGAGTCCTGAACATCACCTATCTCTTCTCTTGGCTTCCGTTCCATCTCTCTGATGTCCCATTTCCTGTGGATTCTACTATCCACGTCACTCTGCAGCCCTTCACTTAGTGGGCACCGGCACTCATGGAGTCCGGCCTCTGAGGGTGGCTCATCTGGCTGGTACAACAATCGGTCTCTTCCCTCTCGTCCTTCCTCTGCTTTCTAAAACAGAAGCCATCATGGAATTCTCTGTTTCCACAGACTTCTAACAGTTCACAATCCACCTGTCGGATTAAACTCATCCTCCCAGGCAGGATGTGAGAATTTGGCCTGGCCCTGTCCTGTACCGAGGTACCAGCCTCTGTCCTAGAACGATGCTGTCTTTCTGAATCTCCCTTGGGTGTATCTGTATTACTCTATGCTCTCAGAACACTTCTACACCCACCTCTGTTTCTTTCATAGGAAGTTAGAAAGTTGAAAGAGACTCCAAGGAGACCAGGTAAGAATCGGACTATGGCAGAAACACCAGGGAGAGTGGGTGGCCATGGGTTCAAGCAGCATGGCAGACATTAAGATCCTTAGACTCTGAAGTTAAGGAGTGAGTGAGACAAACAGCACAGGGACTTAAGGCAACAGCAAGATTCAAGTCTGGAATACTGGGCAGAGAGTCCTGCCCAGTGAAGTCAAGGACCCTGGAGAGACCTAAATGCATCAATGGTCCTTCTGTCAGATGTATCTTTGGCAAACTATAGTCGCAAATTTGAGAATTGCATGGAATCCTGCCAGTCAATGAGGAAGACCTAAGAGAACTTAAATGCAACTTGCTACTTCATCAGCCTTGCTACAGTTTCTTTTAGTAGAAAGCACAAGCCCTTGAATTCTGGCTTTTAGAACTGGGTGCGACACCCATCTGTTCAGTTGCAGAGCAGATGCAAGTGGGAGGACGAGGAAGTGTGTGGCCACAATCTTGGATAATAATAAATATTTAAATGTGTATTTGTTCTTTGCAATGGATTTAGAAGCTGAGGATGAACACACTTAAAAATCAATAACAACAATCATGAGACGCCTTCAGAGCAATTGTGGATCACATGTGCTTTGGGGTTCGTCCTAAAAGTAAAGTTGGGGCATTAAATTAAGTCTTGATGAATCTCACAGGGCCCCTTTCCTTGAATGGGGTAAAACAGCCCTGGAGCTGTCAGGGGGCCCAGTGGGGACCTGACCTCTGGTTTCCTCTTTGAATTTTAGCAGAGATGTCACCTCTGCAAGCCAGGTGGGATCTTGGAGAATGCCACCTCCAAGTCCCTTCAGTTGTGGATCAGAAAACTGAAATCTAGAGCCAGCAGTGAGAAGCCACCTTCCTGGAGAGTGCCACACTGGAACCCCACCTCTCCCCGCCCCCAGCCAGCTTCTCTTAGAGGGGACTGAAAAAGCAAGGGAGTTCGGGGAGAGAACATGCTGAAGAAGGCAGGCGGCACTTTAAGGATATAAAGAACCACCTGAAGATCTCCCCAGTGACTTCAAGGAGCTGAGAATGGGCGATAATGGTGCGTCATTTGTGCTGCTCTGTGAAACATAAAGCAGGGCCTCCTGTGTTCTTCAAGTGCATCAGGATGCTTCTGTTTGTTGAGGGGGAGCCTCTGCACCTGCTGGGGTCATCTGAAGCAGGGTCTCCCCCAGGCTCCCCAGCACTTGGCTCTCCCTGCAGCAAGCAGCTCCTGCAGGAGGGACGGCCACTGCCTCCTGGTCCCTTGGCGGTCTCTGAGGGGACCATGAGAGTAAATACCACCGCAGAGTGGATGGGCGACGTTCTGCTTCCATAACTGGGGTAGGGAGGTGCATGTGCCCTGCTTTTCTTCAGAATACAAACTACTCAGTGTGGCAAAGAAGAAAAAGGTCCCCAGTACAAGGGCTTGGAAAGTAAGCCCTTTGCCCCTGACTTTTATGTACAATTTCCCCCCAAATAATCTGTTACTAGGGTCCCTGCCTATCTAAGTATGTGTCCCAAGGTGGTGGATCTCTAAAACAAACACACCTACTCAACAATGCAGAAACTCGAGAAGTCTCCTCTTCTTACTTTCATAGGAATCATTCAAAAAAATAGTAATCAAAAATTCCTTCAAGAAAAAATGACTTTATGGATAGAATCCTATCACAGGCTGTATCAGAAATGTCTGACGTTAGTTATACTGTGGGCTAGTCAGGCTTTTTAAATGATTTTTTTTTAACTCAGATTGGCACTCTGAATTCCATAGGGTAGCTCTGACCATAGAACAAGAATTTGAAAACATTTTTTTTCTCAGATTTACCCATGTTTTTTTCTCTTAGAAGTTATAGGAATAAACTAGAACATACACCTTGAGATGATCTGTCCAGGATGCCCCCATGGAAGACAGTCAGTATGTAAAATATAACTATTTGCCATCTGGAATGTCTTGGGTAAATTACCAACTCTCCTGATTTTGTCCTCTCAGGTTAAAACCTCTCATAAAACTGCAGTGGACACCTTGTAAGATGATCTTCCCCTACTCCCTGCCAGGTGTCAGATTTTTTAATCTGGAGGGTACAACAATGAACTTGAAATTTCAATCAGAATCAGAATGGATGCTGCTCTTTTTATTTTTACTTATTCATTTTTTTTTTTAGGAGAATCTGCTGGAGTGTGCATCAGAATCACCTGTAACATTGCAATTAAAGGCAGCCAGATCTGAGAAAACCCAGGTAACCTGTGTCTAGATGGGCTCCAGTCTAAATTATCATGGTGCCAGCCGTTCAGCGACCAGTAGCAGAACTTATTCACTGATGGAAAGCTGAGAGAAGCAGACATGGACAGTTGGAAAAATGCTGGTCAACATGGATAAGGTACTGCAGAGAAGGAAAACTGGGACGTGTCCCAGCAATACTTATGGATTTTAAAGTGACGGAAATACCAAGGTCATCACTGAGGCACAAAATGCTGACAGTGTAAATTTGGAAGCCAGCCTGTGGCAGCATGCCTACCCATCCTCACCTGGTAGGCTGGTAGGCTAGCCGTCTCTGCCAGTCTTCTTCCAGAGGGTGGGTGCGGGAAGGCCGCTAGGAGGCAGGAGGGTAGGGCTGAGGGAGAGGGGCTTGGAAGAGGGCCTGCAGGACAGCTGGTGCCTGCAGGGCGGCCCTGTCATGGGGAGGTGAGGGCACCTGCCCTCTGCCTCTGCCACATAGACCCTGTCATGGCAGTGAGGCCAGCTGCCAGATGTGGCTGGCTACTAATGTCCAATGGCACACAAACATGGCGAGTGCTGAGAAAGGCCTGGTGTGGCTGTGGAGTCGGGAGAACCAGGCAGGTGTGTGGCCTGCACGGAGGAGAGCAGGACCCCTGTGCCCGAGACCCACGGAGTCAACCAACTCCATGGGTATCTGGGAGCTGGTGCTCCCTTCCCAGCTGCGAGGGTGCTGGTGGGGGCCAGGCAGAGGACAGTCATGTCCATCCGGCCTCCTTCCGAGCTCCTCCCCTGGAGCTGTGTCTCCCACACATGAACGTGGACGGTCCCATGAGCTGGGCCAGGGTGCAGCGGGCCGTGGGAGCCACAGGAGGGGAACTGCGTGGCAGTACAGCAGCTGCCACTCTGCCTGACCTGTCATCACGGAGACTAAGTCACAGACCCAGAATGGGGTCAGACGATTCCAAATCGGGAACAAGGTGCCATGAAAGGCTGATGTCCAGAGGGGACCTCATGCCACATGTCACTTTATTCATCCCTCATCATCTTCCTGTAGCTGTGACCTTCCTCACAGGTCTCCTGCAGCTCCCTGGAGGCTACAGACAAGAAGAGACTGTGGCACTGAGGAAACTGGAAGCCGGAAGAAGGCTGCAAGACGACTCTGACTTTACACCTCTGCTTGTTAAGATGGTCTAATGTGGTACAGAGTCAATGACAAGGTTACAGGGGTTTTTTTTTATTTTCTGTAAAAAACTTACCAAGAATACGACAGATTTTTATCTGTAATTGCTATTTGCTGATTTCCCCCCTGATTCCCTGCAATATCTTTTGACTCAAGAACATTCCAGGTTTTAGCTGCACTTTAAACCCTAATCTGTATCCGGAACTCAGTCAATTTAAATTGACAGTGGCCAGGGCTGTGCACAGAGGGCTCCCTCCCAAGCTGAGCTTGCTTCAAAACTTCCTGTTCCTGGCAGGCAGCATGTGTGCACACACACACACACATAGGTGCACACTCATACACGAGTACACACACCTGTGCACAGATAGGCACACACACCTACATACACACATGCACACTCCCTGGTTACTGAGCAGTGTTGGGCTGTTCTCCTGGAACATGTAGGAGGGCCCGGAGACTGAGTCCCTGGGTTCTCCACCTCGGCTGTGGCCTTGCCCTGCGTATCACAGGGACCATCATCTTATTTCCTGGTGACAGAGCCCTTCAGCTTCTCTCTCGTTCGTTCATCCCCTACTCCTTTCTTAATGTAAGTTCAATTCAACTGCCTCTTTAAAATAGGCCCTATGGCCACATTCCCTATCCATCCGGTCTCATCATGACCGGATGGACATGACTGTGACATTCCCTGGGCCAGGTGGAATGACTGTCACCAAGTGTCATAGGGTCCTCTGCTCTAGCATGTGGATCGATTGGAGAGAGAAACCAGGTCAATGTGGAGCAAAACAAGATGACAGCTTCTGGAGTGCCCTGGGGACGTCACCGGGCTTGCGGCTGGGTGTTTCTTGCCATTGTCTTGTTTTCCATCAATTTCTCCCATAACTATTAAAATCACCATCTGTTCTCTTCTTGAGAATTTAAGTTAACTTCAGCACAATTTTCTGATATTTACCCCCAGTTGTAAATAAGCCATATGTGGGAAGTTTGGGTTAAATGCCAGGTATTTTAAATTGGGTAAGAATCACGAAATAAGATGACGGCCCCTGTGAGGCCATCCATCTGCCACTGCATCTTTGTCCAGCAAACGTTTATTGAGCACCAACTGTTTCCAGGCATTGTGCTAAATTCTGGGGCTTCAGAAAGGAACAGGGGCTTTATATATAGTCTCTGAAAGCAGGAGTTTAAGATAAGGAAGGAACTGGCGGGTCAATGCAGTGGTCCTGCACCCTACACGCACCCTGAGGCTCAGGTGGCTCCTGCCCATGGTGTGATAGTCCCCGTCCACTAGGAAATCCCTACTTCAGGACAGGGTTTGGTGCTCCTTCTTGGCCTGCCACCTGACATCCGAGTAGATTCATCTGGGTCTTCCTTTGACCCCTGCATGCCATTGGTCCGTCCCACTTCACTGGAGACCCCTGCCCACTCACTAGACTCTGAGCCCCAGGAAGGAAGCACCTCTCTGTCTCAGTGTTGTCCCAGCACTGTTGAAAACGGTCACTTCGAAAAGTCTTAGTATTTTCAGTGGTTGAGGGGAGGGATTTTTGACACAGTGGTACAGTTAGGAAGAAGGGGAACAGTTCTCTCGTGTTCTGTTGCACGGTGGACTAAGTACAGTGAGCCATAATGTCCTGAGGTTCTGGAGTAATTACTTAATAGTGATTGTCAAGTGGCTGGGCAGTCATGCCACTGAAAAATTGTTTGAGGCCTATATTATTCCAGGCACTCTGCCAGGCAAGAGGGTGCGTGCGTGTGTGTGTGTGTGTGTGTGTGTGTGTACATACACGTGCATGCCCACAAGTACACAGCAGCAGAGAGCAGGGCATTGGGGAAGATGTGCAAAAGAGAGCACAAAGCCCCCAACCCCATGGAGCTCACAGTCCCCCTAAGAGATTCAGGTAATAGGTATTACAATCTGTGCCCGCTGCAGAAAATCTTAAGAAATACTTTGAGATGATTATAAAAAATAATGTCTCTATCTCATATCAAGATTCATTTTTAGTATTTCCTTCTCATGTTCTTTATGTTAGATTGCTAATTTTGCCTCTTCTTTGAAGATAATATTTGACACGTGGATACACACTTAGATCTTTGGCTCATCTGTGGTTCTTGCAGTGAGGGATTGGGGTTGCCTTGGTATTTGGGATTTGTTTCTTCCTTTGGCTTCATTATTTCCCAAGCTGGACACTTATTCCACACACAGGCACTGCCTCTTACCTAGTCCTCCACTACCCAACATGTGGACAGTCGGACAGCGTCTCCCAGAGCTCGTCTGTCCTTGGCACTCAAGGGATACATTTCAAGTTAGTGCCAGGGTGCTTTCTGGATGACACATTTGCTGCTGTGACCGTGCACCTTCTGGAGTGAATTCCAAGATAAACAGAGGGGTGCCCCCACCAGGGTGGAACCACGTTCTCCGAGTGAAACCAGAGCTTTGCCTGAAACGTCCTGCCTTACAGGTGAGTAGAAGAGAGGGATGGCTTCTTGGCCTGAGGATTGGAGCTGATCACATAATGAGGATGGCCTTTGAGGATTAAGTCAAGAAGATGTGACCCAAGGCCTCAAATCACCGTGACTTAGCCCCTGTGTCCACCCATGTGTCCTGGACCCTCCATTTGAGAGAGGGAAGTTCCCCCTCCTGAGCTCTCTATGATCTTGCAGAAGACTCTGTTTCCCCTTTTTTTCACCTGACTTTCCCTCTCAGCCACTCGTCTGTATCTCTTTTTGTTCCCAGTCCCAAATACTTCTCCTCTCACCTGGTAGCTGTTGCTGCTGCTGCCTCTGAGTCATGTATTAGGAGAAATGCCGTCCTGCAGCCTGTGGAGGGCACGGGGTGTGGTGCACAGAAGCCAGCCCATTATCAGAAGCCCCAGTGCTGACCACCCCAATCCCAGGAGCGACCGGCTCCTCTCCACTCCCTGGAAGTTGGCCTCCCTTCTGCAGCCCCTGCCTGCAAACCTTCGATAACATTGCTCCTCACAGGTCCTTTGTAGGTGGGAGAGGCTGAGCGGCAGCACCCCACTCTCCAGACAACCTGCTTCTTGGCTGTTTGCAGCATGTCAAAGCCAATGAAGCCTTAGCCATTGCAGGACTCAGCCACACGGGCAAAATCATAAAGCCTGGATCCCAAGAGGAGTTTTGTAGGCAAATGGCCTCCGAAAACTTCTTCTTCCATAGAAATCCCCTACAATTAGAGAGTTAAAAATGTTAACAGGGTCAACAACAGACAAGGGAAGGTCAGAAGAAAATGCATTTTTAGGGTAGGTTTTTTAAAATGAATTTTCACTTGGTGCATTCTAATTACCCATAATACAGGGGTGCACTGTGACTTATTTGTACATCACATGACATCATGTGGACTCTCTCTGTCCCCAGTACTTCTTCCAGGTGAGCTTCAAGAACACAAACTTCTTGAAAGCAGATATTTCTGGGTAGATCATAAAGAATATTTCAGTAGGACAGTGGGCTGATTTATAAATATTGAGAATGGCATGCTTGTCCCTCAGCAAGAAAGGCCCACATTGGAGTGTGAACATCTGAGGGCACATGAGGGAAGGCTAGAGATGATGGGGAGTGGATGTAGCTAAGGGCTCAGGATGAAAGAGACCCCGGGAGAGACACGGAGACGTGCGGCCTGGAGGCCAGTCGTGGAGGGAGTCCCATGGCTCTGGGTTGCCCTGGAGGACACAGCAGAATCCACCGGCATTTACTGGTTGAAGGGTTTGAAATCTAGACGGTCTTCACTGTTGCCTGGGGAGAGACATTAAAAAGGAGAGGAATAATGTCTGGGTCATGTCTGCAGCTCCACCCAAGAGCTTTTGCTGGCCCCACAGGCGAATGACTCCCAGGGAGCAAAGGCAGCTCCTAATTCAGTGTGCTCTGAATCAGAGGGGGTCTCGCTGAAAAAGGGACCCCTGGCCCTCGGCAAGTTCTGCAGTGACACTCGTCTATTTAGAATGCAATGACAATGTCATGCACACCTGACCAGCTGACATTCAAGATAAGGTCCTAGCTCTTCTTGAAATAGCTCCCCCAAGGCTGTGTCTCAGAGGTCCTCAGCAGTCCTTTTAAATTATAAATTACTTACTCAGGATTATAAATGTGCCTTTATATTTAACCTTAAATTCTCTTTTTATTTTTTTTGTAAATCACCTTAATTTCTACTTAATCTCAGCGAAACTACAGAACTGATGTTGAACACACTTCTTCTAGCCTGAGATTCAAATATTGCTGTTCTCTAACTCTCTCTGGCTTTCTCTCTTTGCTTTGTTTTGGGGGCTGGGGGTGGAGGGAAGTATCAGAGAGATTGAACCCAGGGGCACTTGACAACTGAGCAACAAACACCCTCAGCCTTTTTTGTGTATTCTGTTTAGAGACAGGGTCTTGCTGAGTCACTCAGGGCCACACTAAATTGCTGAGGCTGGCTTTGAACCCAGGATCCTCCTTCCTCAGCCTCCCAGCCTCTGGGATTACAGGCCTTCAAGCCCGGCTGTCTCTTTGCTTTTAACTCCTTGTTTACCATGTCTTCGACTTCTTTGGGAACCCCAGAGTCTCTAGACCACTGTAGTTCCTCCTGCTGGCTTGTGTAGGCCGCTGCAGAAGAAATCGCCTCTCTGGAGGACCCACAGTATGAGCAGGGGATGGCTTACCTTCTATAAGAGCAGACCTTTGGAGATGGGTCCCCACATCAGGATCTCACGGACATGGAAACAACTTCACAAGGCGTTGTCACAGGGAATTGGACCTCAGAGTTTAAGATCTGGCATAAATAGTTCAGCCTGACCCTGTAAACACACCCTGCCTAGAAAACAGTCGCCCCCAACATCCACACACAAGTGTACACTTGTAGGCAAAGTGACACACCCCAATTAAATAGTTTAAAATTGTGTTCATATTTAGATATTTGTTCTAAAAAGCAGTTTCAAAATCCAAATTTATACACATTTTCCTCATACCTACTTTAATTTTTTCCATGTTTCATTGGTGCCTTATAGTTGTACGTAACAGTGGTATTCATTATTATATATTCATATGGGCACACAATATAACTTGGTGGATACCATTCCCCAGTACACACTTTAATTTTCTTTAAAGACTTCACCATTTTAAGTTGGTTTAAATTAATGCTTTCAACATTAATTTGCATACTTGAATATGTATTTTGAAGACACGTACTTACAAGTTAGCTCGGCCTTTCTGAAGTAGATGTCACTGCCTTGCTTGGAGGAAGCAGTTGACAGCTGGTATGTATAGTGATTAGGAGCTCAGATACTGGAGGCAGACTGAGCTTCAAATTTTTGTTCTATATAATCTAGTTGTGTGATAACAGACAAATTTAGTATCTTCTCTGAGTCTCAGTTTCTCCATCTATAAATTGGGGATAAGTGTGAAATTGTAACATATTTTCATATTGTCTCTATCATCTTTTTATTCATGACTATATACCTCCATATGATCCTACATTGTTTATAAGTTTAAATAGTTTGTCCTCCCTTCCTATGGAGTAAAATCCTAGTAATTCTATTTCATCTTTGCTCCCTGCTCCTTAAGCTAAACCCTCCAATTATCTCTCTAGTAAATATTTAGATGATTTATTCCATATCTTTTGGGTCCATTGAAAAATATAGGAATTTAAAGCAATTCTAAGCTGGCTTGTATGTTGGCTCTCTCTGGACTGGTGAAGTTTCATAAAATAGATGTGTCTTCATAAAACTACATGAATTTATGAAAATCGGAAAATATATTCTTCACATGTTTTGATATGACATAAAATGCATGTTGAAATTATTTGGTTCTTTTTCAGTATTCGTAATAGGTAATACATTAATATTTTTCTGTCTTAAGGAGTTAAACTAAGTTCCAAATGTTTCTAAAAAAAAAAAAAAGACTAGCCGATTTCTTACAAAAATGTAGTCCAATTCTGGTTCCCTGGAATTGGGGGTCCTTTGGTCTTATGTGTGACATTAAAAATTGCTTTATTAGATTCAGAGAATGATGTGGAATGGTATCTATGAACGTGGTGAAGGCCTTTAAGTCTCTCGTCAGCAAGCCCAGTGGGAACAAGGCCAAAGTGGCCTTTGTCAGAGGTGAGTAGTGCTCGGGAACAGGTTCTCCTGGGGGAGGGCAGACAGACCAAGCCCATACGGAAAACCACTGTAGCGTGTAAATCGAGTAAAATGACCAAGTCCAGAATAAAATAAAGGCATCGATGTCTCTTTTAGATGCTATTCTTTTTTTTATGGTTAAGAATTTTATTATCAAAATTATAGATGCTATTCTTTACTCACATATATCAAAATGAAATAAAGATCAAAATTCCTAACTCAAAAATATCCTATCTGAAAAAAGACTAATGTGGAAAAATTTCCCTCTGAGATTTTCTGCACCCCAGTTTCCCTTTATCTCTCAGGGCACCCATTCAATATCCTGCAGCTGATGTAGCAGAGCTGAGAGCAGCAAAGAGAAGAGCAAGTTTTCTGCTCTCTCTGGAGGCTGCCCGGGCATGACATTTGCGATTCGGTATGGCTTCTTGGTCCCCAGCTGGTCCTGGAGGTCCACAGCATCCTGGAAGCCAAGAATACCTTCTGCCCCCTGATTTTGGCGCAGCGGCGGCCACTTCCCTCAGATGTGTGCCTCCCGGCAGCGATTCTTGCCTCGGGGCCTGCAGACTGGCACGCTGCAATATGCTCTACCTGGGGCTACACCTGAGCCCATATGGACCCTCAGCTGCTGCGGCATCCAGGGCCTGCCGGCAGAAAGGCGAGGACCAGATGGAGCATTCGATACCTGTGTGAGCCCGTCTGACTCGAGGCTGCTGGGGACTTGGTGTGCGGAAAATGGCAGACTATAAACATTTAAATAATAATCCCACCGCACAAGCTGACTCCTTCCCGCTAGGAAAGTGAGGGGGGAAAACTTTCTGGGAAAGATAAACCTCTGACGGAGTAGGGATGAACTTGTTCTTTCTTTAACAGAGAATAAAAGTCAAATGATTAAAAGCAAAGGAGGATCTAAAATGAGCTCGGAGGACAAGCGTGGAGTGATAGAAAGCAGAGGCGGACGAGCCAGATCTTAGCGTGGAAAATTGCTGTGCAACTTGCGCAAGTTATTCTGGCTTCACTGAGCCTCAGTTTCCCAGATGACAATATAAAACGAGTAGGCACTGGTAGTCAAGATGTGTAGCTAAGGAGTTTGTGCCCGGGTGCAAATCAGCACACACAGTGTCATCAGGGAGGTCTCCTGAGAAAGCACATGTCAGCTGAATTAAGCAGAGTGCTTCCAAATTTGACTATTTTACAGAATGGCTCGAACAAACTCCATACCCCACAGCAAAGAGGAGAAAAAACATCAAGAGCTCAGCAACAGATTATGGACAGGGTACTGTGAGTAGGGCTGGACTGGGTTACCCCTTTCAACATTCAAATACATACATTCAAATACAAAACAAATGCACAAAAGTTCTAAATTCCCCACAAGGGTAAAAAGAAAATATCAAGCATTTAGTTATTCCTGCTTTTCACAGTATTCATGAACCTCTGGTAGGCTTCATATAAAATGCATGCCCTTGGTGCCAGTTGCACAGGCTTCCTAGCTTCGTGGAGCTCCTGGATGGTGGGGTCCCTCCTTAGGAGAAAGCTATGCAATGATGGAAGGTATCTAGACAAAGAATCTGGAGCCCAGAAATAATGGAGGAGAGCATCCCAGCAGAGGAAAGGCAAACATCCCTGAAAAGGCACATAAAATATGTGGAAATGGGCAATTAACTTAAAGTGCAAGAGGGGAAGATGAGGAAGAAGGATGCCTCCGAGTCACAGATGACCTTGATCTCCAGGTGGAGGAATTTAACATCTCCTGCAGGTAATGGGGATGATTGCAGAGTCAAAGAACGATAGGGTAAGGTCAGGTCTATACTTTAGATGAACTTCAATGATGGCTTCATGGAGAGTGGATTAAGGATGGAAAAGTTGGAATCTAGTCCTAACTGGGTTAAATCCAGTTGGGAGGCAGCAACAGATTTTATCTTGGGGCAGAAAAATGGTGAAGCTTTAAAGTAAGAAGAGAATGAAGCAGATTTCAGTTATACTTTTCAGGGTGTTGCCTCCCATCATATTTTTGGATACACTCCAATCAGCACTTGGTCTTACTGCTCCTCTGAAATTTGTCCTTTGAAGGACACCAGTGACCCCTTCATGGATAAGTCCAAAGCTCAGTTCTCAATCTTGGCCCAAGGAGTGCACTGGCACAGTGAACACTGCCTTCTCCCATTCATTTTGTTCCTAGGACACCATATTGAAATGGTTTTCCTCTACCATACTGGATGCTCCTTCTCCAGGCCTGAAGTGGTCACTCTTCATCTGCGTGGATTGTTAATCATTGCATACCCAGAGCATTCAATCCTTTCTCCTTCCTTGCTACTTTCCAGACACAGGGTTCTTTCAATCTTCTGGATATGGTCCTTGGAGAAATCAATACATTATAAATACCCCCCCACACACTAGAGATTACCTGTTTCCTTTCTTAAAGACATCTTCAATTTATTTAATGAATACTTGGGATTGCAATAAAAAAGAAAATCTTTATAACCACAAGTGAAGAAGGCACTGGAACCCCAGAGGGGTGCTGGAACGCTGTGCTGCCGCAGTCCTGGAGCGTCCGTCATACCGTCAAGGTTTGGCACTTGAATTAGCATGACTGACACAGAAGGGAGGCATGGCTCAAGGCAACAAGAGCTGGGGAAGGAGAAGCAAAATCCTGCATGAAGCCAGAACTCCCAAGTGCTGATGGTTCAGGGAAATGGAAGCTAATAAAAGTCTGTCCAACAGCAGAGGGAGAAAAATGAGAAGATTATCTTGTCCTCGGTGGATAAACCATGTGTATTGTTAGAAACATCCCCCCAGAACTAAACCCTGGACTTCACATGGATTTGGACTTATAAATTACATTTCCTTTATTATGACGGAAACTTCAAACTATGAACTAGTGTTTTAGAATAGAAAATATGCCCCAGGATGGTTGAGACTCTTGACAGAAACAAATGAAAATCATGGACCAATCTGTACCTCCTGGGATTCTGATGGAAGGGAAAGCACAAGGGGGAGACTTAACAAAGATGAGTTTCCAAACAAAATTATAAAGATGAGAAATTTCCACTTGCAGCAAAATGGATGGAGTTGGAAGACATGGTGCCAAGTGAGATAAACCAGACCTAGAAAGACAAGTACTGCGTGTGTTCGCTCATATATTGGAGAGAAAGTCGACCTAAAGTGGAATGGTGATTTTTCGTGGTTGGGAATCCAGGCCCGGGAATAAAGGAAGTGTGGGTTTGACCAGTGCTTGCTGTTTCTGTGTGCTGAGGTGGCATGCTGAACCACATTCACAGGTACAATTGATGCAATGTTAATTAAAATATATGTATATGAAAGTGCCCATGGCAGCAGACACAAGGAGGCATGAGTATCTCAAGTCCTAATCGATTATGGAACCAAAAGAAGATTGTAAACTGGTATGTTTAAATGGCTGCCTAAAAAGACAAATGTGTTTTTAAAAATGTTTAGAAAGAATGAGAGTTACCAAATTGCTGTTCATTAAACCTAAAGAGAATGAAATAGAGCAACTTCTAATCCAGAATATAGTGATTAAAAATAAAACAAAATGGGAGATGGAAATACTTTCTAAACACAATTTAGCAGAGTATTAGAAAACTGGAAGGCAGATCTGCAAGAACCCCTAGGAAGCAGCAGAATGAGTGAGAGCACAACAGATTCAACAGGCCACACAGAGGCTGCAGTGCCTGGTAACGGGAAAGCCCGAAGACAGCAGGAAGGGAAGCCATGGACATTACTAGGATTCCTGAACTCAGCTTGGGAAAGAAGAATGCATTCTTAGTAGAATAGGTCAAGTGGTGTTTCCCTTAGTCCATCTGCCCACTTTTGTACTACTTCTATTTGAAAGATAATTATTTTATGTATGGTCTCATTTTTCTGAGTGTACATGTTGCAGAATCACATTGGTCATGCAGTCACATAGATACACACAGTAATAATGTCTGCTTCATTCCACTATCTTTCCTATCCCCACAGCCCCTCCCCTCCCCTCCCCTCCCATCACTTCCCTCTAGCTAATCTAAGGTAATGCTATTCTTCCCTAGTGTCCCTCAACTTATTACATATTAACATCTGCATATTAGAGAAAACATTNCCCATTAAATTCAGTCAGTCTTAAAGTAGTCCTGAATATCATGATATATATATATATATATATATATATATATATATATATATATATCACATTTTCTTTATCCATTCATCTATTGAGGGACACCTATGTTGGTTCCATAGTCTAACTATTGTGAATTGAGCTGCTATAAACATTGATGCATTACACTGTCATGTGTAACTAATTAAAATAAATAAAAAAATTAAATTGAAAGTGTATGTACACTATTCAATTGCCGCAGTCCGGCTGCAGCAAAATAACCGGGGAGTGACGAGCAACTTGTGTACATTGATACAGCAGGAGTGGGAGCCGTTTATTGTAGGACAGGAGGGGTATATATACGTTACCCACAGCTTATCTTAATTAACATAAACTAGATACAGCAGTCAACCAATAAGGAATCTGCACACTTAATGGCTCGCTGGCGTTACTTCACAAACCACTCCCTCTGGCAAAATGCCAGGCACCATCTTGACTTGTTTACAGACCCTAACATTCAATGATGAACAAGTGACTATGAAAAATGAAGGGTTTTTTCTTTTTTTCAATTTTCTGCTCTTCTCTTCACAGAGAAAACCAGCTTTAGCAGTTTTTTTGTGTCTCCCTCCACTCTATTTAGATACAAGTATTTAAATATAATACACATTCACATACACTTATTTTTACACAAACAAGAGAATACCATATAAACTTCATTTTATTTACCTTTTTAGAACACCAAAATTGGTCCAAAGAGGACATATAAAATTGACCCAAATGTTTGCATTTAATGGCTACATAATTTTCTCTTGGGTAATAATAGTGTGTGTGTGTGCACGCGCGTGTGCGTGTGTGTGTGTATGTGTGTGTGTGTGATGGTGGGATTTGAAATCAGGGCTTCACACATACTAGGCACATGTTTTCTCATTGAGCAATACCCCCAGCTCTAATTCATTTAAAAATATGTTATTTCTGTCTCTTATTTGATAAAAGTTGTTTTTAATCATTTTCTATAAATAATGCTACAGCAAAGGTTCTTATGCAGATATCTTTTCACATAATTTCTGTGTGAAGATAAGTTTATAAGATGATTGGTGTGTTAGAGTACATAAAAGTATCGATAGTGTCACTCCATTGTACAGAATGCCCTCATGATGGAACTTTAGCTGTGTATCCTTAGATTTCCAAATATTTGTGAGCTAAGCATTACTTCATTACTTGACTTTTCTTCTACAAAGCATCCAACAAAATACCCCAAATCCACACATGATTTAAATGTCATGTGTTTTAATTATAATATCTAATCCAGGTAAATATTTCAGTTCTTTTGCTAAAAGCTTTGTGTGGCTTTCAAAAGAAAACCAACTGTGGTAAGACATCCAGACGTGCCCCTTCCCTTTAACAAGTCAGGTCTCAAGATCCAACTCAAAATCTGCATCCCCAGCTTCAGTTGCTCTGATTTCCCCCAAATTGGCATTTGTCCACTTCCTCCCGGCCCCTGCAGTCCTCTGCCCTCAGTTAAGCACCAACGCGGTTCCTGCTGGGTCTGCCTCACCCTCCATGGCGGGCTTCCTGCCTCAGGCAGGTTCCTGTCCCCGTGCAGACCTGTCCCGGTGGCCAGGCTCTGGAGCAGCCTGCAGCCTGGCATCACATCCCCCTGAAACCAGGAAGCAGGGGGTACAGCAGTTCCAGACTTAAACCACAGAGCAACCCTAACTCCGCATAAAAGGAGAAAGTAAGAAGCAAAATAAACAGGATAATGGACAAAATGTATTTGTTTAAACTTTCAAAACTTCCAGAGTTGAAGATGAACGCTCAGGTGGAAACCTGCTTGTAGAGAGCGACGTCTCCTTGCTGTGTCATGGATCTCTCCTCTCTGAAAATCCGGCCTGGGGGAACTCCGCGCTCTGGAACTGCAACACACGAGGGTCCCTGTGCTTAGGAGTGAGGACCTAGTGGACTGGGGTGGTCTGAAAACAGCTCACCCTGTTGACCTCCTGGGACTGGAGCAGAGACGCCAGTCGGGCCAAGCGTCTAAATGAAGCGACGCTGGGTCTCCTGGAACGCCTGGGAAAGGTTTGTGGTATCAGAACCCATGAAGCCAAGGATCAACCCTAAAAATAGGCTGAGAATCCTGTGGGATTTGCTTAATACACTCAAGCAGCGGCACAGTTGGTTTTCTGGCTCTCTCCCCCTCCCTCAAATGCTCTCTGATGGCTCAAAGCATCCGCCCAGCAAGCCAGCAGCCCTCGGCCCAGGACTCTGTCTCCTCTGGTCTGCAACCTCTGAGTCCTGATGCCCTGGGCCTAATGTGTTCCTGCTGTATCCCCAGCAATCGTGAGATGGACAGCACTGCAGACACCCTTAGCACTCTACAAAAACCAACTTCCAGATTAGCAAGATGATGCAAAGTCACCTGGAATCACAAGATGCCACAAACATCCAAACGGTTGAGTCTGCAGTTTTTAAAATACTCATACAGGTAGTAATTCATCTTTCTATTTAGGAGGAGGATATTTTTGATAAGACGAGACTCCAAAGCCATGGATGTTTTCTGTATCATGTTTCAGAAAACAAAAACCGGCTCTGCTTTATTTGCTTGAGCTCCACAGAAGAGCCATGTTTAATTTCCAACAAAATAAATTTTCAAGAAAAACGACTTGGTCAGTGAATGTGAGGTGATTGCTGCTCGCATACCCCTTTAAGCTGTGCCCCGCAGTATGTGGGGTACCTGCATTTCTCTCCAACAGCTCGAGCTCCGGTCCAGATCCTCAAAGGCCCCATCCCAGAAACAGAGCTCAGGTCCCACGTTGATATTTTATTAGTTGACAAGCATTTTAATCTCTTACAAAGCAAATGAATTTCTTCCGAAACCTTACTTTCCTTCCCAGATGCAGCTATATTTCTACATGAAGCAATTACTCCAGGGGTCCATCGTACAGCCTCGCAAATCATAAATTTCCAGTCAAACAAATCACTTTACATTTGATTTCAACAAAGATAAAAGAAAAAAATAATTAAAGGTGCTGACTAAGAACTTTGGGAATTTGCTTAACTACTTCGTGCTTTAATTAAAAATATATGTATTGATGCGTTTCATTTCCCTGCGAGCAGCAATATGGAAACAAGTTCTTACCAGTTCGGAGCCGGGCCTTCCCATGGTGTGCTCTGCAGGTCTACCCACTCCTTCTCCTTTCGCTAATCAGTAATCAGTGCTTTTTGAGGTTTATGTGTACAGTGTGTAATTTGATTTTCTTCCCTGGGCTATTACATAGACTGAATACAGAGATTAAAAGCACCTATATTTAGAATCAAGAAATCATGCTATGTGTTTTTGCTTCTCTTCAATGATGAGCCCTGCACATTAATCAAGGTAGCAGGCTTCAAGTGACGCTGTGGGTTTCTGCTCAGAAGAGGCACCCACTCCTTCCCAGGGTCTCAGTGTTAGGAGTGGACCTAGGAGGCAGGAACCAGTGGGCTCCAGCTGGCTCCATTCATCCCATAAAAGAGTTCCTCTTTGATTCTCAGCCCTAAAACCTTGATAAACTTATGACACTGTGAACCTCCCTCCATGGTGATGATGACATTTTACTCCTCATGGTAAGCTGATGGTTTCTACAGAGAGAATGGCAGACTCTAGATGGTGTGAATAAAACCCACTGATTGGGATAGCCAGCCCAGCTGGCCGGGCCTTGTCGGTGCCCTGACTGACTGAATGGTAAGGATTGCACCTGGGTTGCTAGGACATTAGAACACACCGGATTTGACTGGAGATTAGAGCCTGGGACAGGTTTCCCTGAATTATAGGATTTTATAATGATGGAATTGACTGAAACTCTATACTTACTTTCTCTCAATTCTGTTGATTTATAGATGAGGAAACAATAGTCCAGGAAGCAAAGAGAATGGACCAGATATATTCAACTGATTGATCAGCAAAGCAAAAATACCATCAAAATTCTCTGGATCGCCAAACCTGAGTTAGTCCTAAAATGGCATGTATTTGAATGGCCTATATCTTTTGGAAACATTACAAAATCATCCAGAAAATTTAACATCTGATTTTTAATGCCTGGGGGAACCAGATTTGTGAATTTCTAATGAAGATACATTTTTTAAAGAAATTGGGGGAGATGTTTTATTTAATGTTTTTGAACAGTGATAACAGGAGAGTTGTTGATGTGTCTGAGTTATACCCTTGGGTTTGATAACCTCCTCTAAACCAGATATAATAGGATAGGGGAGTGATTTCCACAATCCAATAGGGAGAATTTCAGTGGCCTGATCTGGACAGAGTAGCGGTATCATTCAATGCCTGGGACGGACTCCACATGGACCGAGTTGGACAGTGCCTGTCCCCTCCCCCAGGGATTTTCTCACCTGCATGGTGGATTTACAGCCAGCATTCCTCTGCTCCTTACTTGGTGATGATGATGATGACGATGACTGCGTATGTCAGAGCCATGAGTTGGGCTGTACCCCCTGCTGGAGACCTGTTCCATTGGTACAACAGCACTCATCCGCACTGTACAGGGAAACTCTGGTACAACAGCACTCATCCGCACTGTACAGGGAAACTCTGGTACAACAGCACTCATCCGCACTGTACAGGGAAACTCTGTGCCAGGTTCTATGACCTTTTGTTTCCTGCCACACAAGTTGTATAGCAGTAATATCCTTAGTCATGTGTGATGACATTGAGGATTGGAAGGAGCATGAGTTAGAGATTCCTTATGCCCTCGTCTTCCTGGGGACACGTCATCTTGGGAACTGCCTGAGCAGGAACTTGTCCATCTCTGTACCCTTCACCAGCGTCCTTCCTGGGGAACTTGAGGGTCTGTGATGTCCTACTGGGGAGAACAGAGCCATCTGGTTTTTGCTGGCCCGTTTCTCTGTCACTTGTCGGCATCAGGCTGCCTTTCTCTCACTTCCGCAGGGCACTGTGCTCAGAGGCAACCGGCCTCCATTTCCAGTTTTGAAAGGTAGAAAAACACAAGAGTCAATGCCCATCTTCCGCCTTCAAATGCTCATTTCTACCGTGTGACACTGGACAATTCAGTTTCTCTGAACCTCCATATCTTCAGTTACAAAGGAAGGTGACCTTAATACTATTTCATAGGATTGTTCTCAAGTTTACAAAAGGCAGTTTCTTAAAAATGCTCAGAAGACATGAGTGGAATCAACAAACATGTTTCATGGATTCACTGTTCTTATTACTTGTGGTAGGTACATCCTGGGCTGGGTCTCCCAATAGATGTACAAACTCCAATTAACTGCTTCTGTTCCTAAAGATACAGGCCAGAGAGAAGTGCCAGACCCCATTCACCTAGCTTCCCAAGCAGCTAAGAGGGCCCTGAAAGCTCTGATCTGTAACTGGAGAGACCTGAGTACAGCTCTTCACTGGCGCTGTGTCGCCATTCAGGAAGGCGAGGACTTACCATTACCCCTAACCTTCTGACAGTTTGGATAGTAACTTCATAGATTTTGCTGAGCTGCAAGTAGTGCCACTGTAAGTAGCTGCTTCAGCACACTCGCAGGCAGGTCAGACTGCATTTAGACAGTTCATTTTCTAAAGTGTAAAGAATCTCTTACAATGGTGACTCTTTAATCATCCACATTTTTTTTTTTGAAATGACAATGTCAGGTTGTCATTTCTCCTCGTGCTTCTTGAGGTTGGGTGGACTGAGGGTCCATCTGGGGTCCATCTGGGCTCTGGGGCCATCGGGAGAAAGCATGAGCATCCAGAGCAGCTTTCCTGGGTTTAATGCAGGTACAAATCACCAGGGAGCTTCATGAAATGTGCATCTCACTCAGTACTGGGGAGGCGGGCATGGAGAGGGCTCTAACAAGCTGCCTGGTGATGCCCGCCCGGGCTGCTGTACCACCAGGTCCTGGACAACGAGAGAAAATGCAGCAGAGCTTCCTGGTGCTGCTGAGGCTTTTAAGAGTGGATGCTACAGAACCAGCATCTGCCAGCACCTTCGTGATGCAGCCACAGTCCTGGAGATGTGGCCTGAGCCTAAATAACAAAACGAGAAAACGGCCTCCGGAAATAATCAGTTTCTCTACCAGGGATAGCTGATGTCACTGATTCAAAAAATTGGGGGATTTTTTTCAACTAGGAAGTAGTCTTCATATATTTAATAAAATTCCTTTTGAAGTCGTGGGGGGAATGTCCTAGCCCATCACCTTGGAATTCTTCTCAGAAAGCTCTTGTAGGTCAGCCAAGTTTGCCCTTACCAAAACACATAGTGACCTTGATCTTGAGAGCTTAGTCATTAGCTGATCATCAGATGTGCTATTCTTGAGAAAAACTTCATGCAATTACATACTATTACATAGCACCTTTTCTAAGGCTGCACATAAACTACATTATTTACTCTTGGTCCAATACACAATCATTATGGTTTTCAATCAATCAAATCTCATCAGCAATGCTTTAATTTTTCAATTGCATAAAGAGAAGCACAGGAGGGTTGTGACAGATCCAAGATCACATGGAAATTTAAGAAGAGAACAGAGACAAATACCCATTTGATGGGCTTCCAGTTTAATTTCTGTCTATGTCACTACAGTATGTAACTCTTAAATACCATTAGACCTTATTGTTCATGGAGTCTGCACTTGTCAATTCTCCTCCTTTCTAAAATGTTTTTGCAATGCCCAAATCACTCCTCACTCCTTTTCATAGTCATTCACTAAAATGTGCAGAGCAGGGAAACTGAGAGGCCCATCACCCAAGTTGCCTGCTGAGGTTCAGTGGAACCCACTCTACCCTTCACGCTGTGGCTCCCACACTGGAGCAAGTATCTTGGTTGAGATCTTAGAATGCCATATTGTTTTCCTTTTTGTTGGTGATTCCACTATTTAAAATGAAGTCCATGTGTAATTCTGAAGCATTAAATGGGAGAAGACTGAGAGATGCCTCCTAGTAAAACTACACACGCCAGATATAGTGCTGCTGGCTATGAGTTCAACACTGATTGATCAGCTGTATATTAAATGTGGTGGCATTAAACAGAACCATGCATAAAACATGTTCAACCTGTTGATCACTTGATTCACAGTCAGTATTCAGAATTCAGGGTTCCCAGTGGTTTCATAGAACACGACAAGGACCCACAGCGAGAATGTACTATAGCCTCGGTCTTGCACATCGTCCTGTTCCGGCATCTGCTGCCCATTAGGTTTTAAATACCTTGGTACATATTCCCAGAGGGTACCCTGCTTAATTATCACTGACTTGTTTCCTAGGGAAACTCAGAAAGGGAACTTACATGAGAGTCAAAAAAATGAAGTAATCAACCTGTTAGAAGAACAGAGAAGAGAAGGAGTCCCTGGCACCTGGAGGATGGTGATATAGAATAGATACATATGCATGTGTGTGTGTGTGTGTGTAATATATATATATTATATATTATATATATTATATATTTATATATATATATAAAGAGAAGAGTCTATACTTTGGCCTGTAGGGACACAAATCTCAGATTCAAAAGAACAACAACAACAAAAAAAACTTTCTGCAGGTCACTGTGTTTAGGGCTTACCATAACAGGCACTGTATATCAAACTTGTTCATTAAACCATCATCACTTCCCTGGTGACACTGTCTTCAATATCATCTTGTTTGTTTTCATTTTCCTATGTGTCTTTTGACCAACCGAGCATTCACAGTAGGACAAGACCTTTTAGGATCCCTCATCTCCTTTTGCTTTGAATTTCACAATCCTCATTTTATAATTTTCTGTGCTCTGTCCTAAAGGAGAGTATCCTGTCACCAGCCACCATATCACGACCTCGCAGATACTTATAACAGCCACTGTAGACACTTGGTCTGAAATTTTAAATTCATCATCATTCTGGTACGTTCCTGTTTTATTTATAGGCCCTCTTTTCTAACAATTGAAGGACACAGTTTTCTTCTTCCCAAACTCTCTGTGGGGACAATTCCCTGGCTAGCCAATGAGTTACTGAGAGGATGCTGGGAAGTCAGCCTGTGAACGTGGCTCTGGGACTAGCCCGCAGAGCCAGGACCAGCATGCGATGTTCTACTTCCCCTGGGAGCCAGCCACAGCTGCTCACCTTCCCCAAGTAGACAGGAAGCAGCGTGGCAGTGGGCAGGACCCACGGGGCCTTCCCTCCTCGGGACCTATCGTCATGTGTAGGGCTGAGGACTAAATGCTATCCCGTCAACGGCCTGACTGTACCATGTCATTTACCCTCAGGGAGGCAGGGGATGGGGGCCCAAGCAGGGTCCCATCCCAATGTGTAAGAGTGGCTTCTTTCAATGACACCATTCAATGACATCATGATTATTTCCTTTTCTTCTGGAAATGCAAATATGGATGGACCATTTGCAAACTTGCATGACACCACCAAGGTCCATCTTTCGCTCTCACTATTATTCCTTTGTCAATAACTGATCCAGTCTTCTCTGGTTGTTTTATAAGATTTCTTCTGAAAATCATGTACAGTTTTATGGCAAGGTCTATGTCTAGGTTTTGAAAAATGATTCTACTTATGAAGAGGTAATATTTTTCTATCTGAAGACTAAGGGAATTTTTAACTTTGAAGAAAGCCTATTAAAGGTGGTTTTTTGAATTATTTTTATTGCATAATATCTTGCTTTTTATTGACTGCTTCTTTTGGATATATTAAGCATACTTACATGTTAGACTTTTTCCCACTGGCCCTAATTACTTTACTATAATTTATATTAGTCACTGGGTCTTCTGATGCATCTTCTCAGCAGTGAGATTCCACCTTTGTCTTTTATTTATAAACACTTTTCCAGCTGAGGCAATTTTTCAAGGGAGTTTTTCTCCAGAAGTGCTCTGCAGTTTGGAGGTATTTTATGGCATAGTTTCAAATCAGTTTTTGACCAGCTTACCTCTGATTTTCATGCATTAAAGTATAGGTGTAAAGTCTATGAGACCGACTCTGACTCTGTCCATGAGCTGTGGCCAGCTCCTTACTCCTGGAGCCTGTCTTTGAGCTGCAGACAGAGAGGTTCTAGTCCCGGCTTAGGACTGGCACAGCCCTTGGTTATATGCAAACTGTCCAAATTCTTCCTCCCATGGTCCCTGTTTTCCTTCACCTCTGTTTCAGCGCCCTCTGGGGCAGCCTGAGGAGTCCCCACCTGGCTGGTCATGGCTCCGAGTAGAAGACATGCAGTGCCACCCTCCCACCATAAAGGAGCCCAGTGGAAACAGAAGACACACGCCACCGATCCAGCACAAAGGTCTTGCTCTGCTTCTTGAGAGCTTCCCTAGCAACAAGTCCCCTCTCAGGCGTCCATGCCTTGTATCTGAGCCACAACTGAGTAGGGCTTGCAGGTCAGGGAGGCGCTCATGAGGACCGGATGGGAACTAAGCCAGGCATGTGGGAGTGGATTCCCTTGAGCACTCAGTGGAGAGGTTTCCTCTCTCCCTGAAGTCTTCTTCAGGCCTCTGGGCAGGCCTCTGGGCCTGTGGCCCTGTGGGCAGGCGCTGACCTGTGCAGGGCCAGGGGAGCCCTGTGCTGTCCCTTGCCACAGGCCCTTGTGCACTCAGGCACCAGGTACAATCCGCAGCCTTTTCTCTCTCTAGGGTCACTTCCTCAAGGACTGCTCACCTGGCACCTCGGTGGTCACCCTCTCCTCTGTCCACCCCGCCCCATTCCCAGTTTTGTCCTGTGGTTCATGCTGCTTCTTTGTCCCCCTCCCTACTCCTCCCTCCCTTCTTGCTCTTCCACCACAGACCATAATGTCTGTGTCACTGAGCCCAAAGTTCCAGCCATTCACCACCATGAACTTGGTCACTCTTCCTTGAAGACAAGGAAAATGAACCTTCTAATGTCCCCTTGAAAGAGCAGATCCTTTCCTTCCACCATTATAACGCAGCCAACAAAGGAAGGAAATGTCACAGGAGGCGCAGGGAAGCCCTGGTGTTATCATGCTGTCAACACCGGCTCTGGGGCCACTGGCCTAACTCTGCCTTCAGGGCTAATGACCTACTGAGGAGGTGGTGACAGAGGCCCACGGAGACCCACAGCGCTGCGTCACATCCACGGGTGACCAGAGCTCAGTGGTCCTGGCATTTTCCTTCAAGAAGCGGAAAACGCGCTCTGTGTTAGAGATCAGAACACGTTAGCCAGTAAGAAAGAGAGGGGCTGGGGAAGGAAAGGGGAGGATGGGAGAGTACCGCTCATAAAAGGGACAAAAGAGAGTTTTCCCTCCTGGAGGGAGCTGCAGGGTGGAGCAGGTAGACAGCGCTGGATTCTCCAGGGAGGAGCTTACAGGGCTGTGGGACCAGTGCCAAATCCATCCCTGGAGGGAAGTGCGCAGCGGGCAGCAGGGTGTTGGGCAGGCCTGAGGGATGGGCTGGCTCTGTGCAAGGGCTGCGCAGGACCTGGCGGGGCCTCCGGCTGCAGACGCGCAGAACAGCGTGTTAGTGCTCTGTGAGGGGCTCCCCACAGCGCTGCTTCCCAACCCTGTGTCACTCGGCTGTCTGTCCCTGTGGCAAACACACAGGAAAAGCAGCGTGAGCTTTGGAGATTTCAGTCCACAGCCACTGTCCCCACCTCTGGGGGCTTCAGGTGAGGCACTGAGCTCACGGCGGAACACAACTGCTCACCTGGCGGCCAGCAGGAAGAAGGGCGGACAGGGACAATGCACCCTTCAAAGCCAGGCCCCAGTGACCTCACCTTCCCACACTCACCTCCTGACGTCGCCGCTGTCTCCAGGAGCAGCAGAGGCTGGAGGGGACGCTTCAGGTGGAGACCACGGGCTTTATCAGTGGGCTGCTCTTCAGAAACTTACCTTCCATAGAGAGAGAGTTGATGATCTCCCCCAGGGAGGTGAGACGAGGGTAGGGTCAGCGCCCCAGCCACTCACTCCCCAGCTCTGTGCACCCTGAGGCCCTGAAGCCTCTCCCAACTATGTCCCGAGGCTCCCCGGCCCCGCTGAGGGCCACACAGCCCCGGAAGCACTCCATCCTGCCCAGGAAACACGCAGGTGCTGACAGCAGATCTCACGCCACCTGGGTGGCTCTTGAGAACCTGGCCTTGGGGAAAGGGGGCCTCAGGAAAGGGAGTGAGCACCTCCTGCCCGACAGTCCCAGGAATGCAGAGTGGGGCGAGGGGCATGGAAATTGTGGACAGAGAAGAACAGAACAAACTCAGGGCAAGGCAGGGAGACAAAAGCAAGGGAGCCCGGGGGGAGCGTCATGGAGTAGGACACCAGCACCCAGCCTGGAGGCTCTGTGCAGAGGGGCAACCCTCCCGACCTGCACTGGCCGCCTCATGGCATCACAGATGGCAGCAGTGGCACTGTTCACCATGCACGTCTCAGTGCGTCACTTCATGTTGAAACCCTGCGAGAACTGGCTGTGGTTTCCAGGATGAAGTCTCCCTTTCCCCTGGTGAGACAGCTGAGGCTGCACATTTGCCCCAGCACCTGAACGACCATGGGCTGTGCCTGACCTCACCAAGGCCAGTCTGGTCTCTCCGCTCCTCCTTCCCCTTCTCTTCCCTCGTCTTCTCTTCCCTCCTCTTCTCTTTCCTTCCTATGTCTCTCGCCCCCTCCTTTATCCTTCCTCTTCCTCCCCTCCCCTCTCTGGTCTTCTGTTCCCTCCCTTTTCCTCCACTCCTCTTCCTACAGCCCCCTTGTCTCCCCTCCTCCCCACCCTCTTTCACCATCGCACACTTAGGACCCTACCTCACTTCTTTTGCTTTCTCTCTCTCTCTCTCTCTCCTCTCTCTCTCTCTCTCTCTCTCTCTCTCTCTCTCTCCTCTCTCTCTCTCTCTCTCTGGATCTTTGCATAGGCTGATCCCCCTGCCCTCAGGGCAATTCTATCCACACTTACAAGCTGATTCCCTCACTGAGACCGTCTGACTTTCCCCAAATTGTTAAGGCATGTCTTTTTCCTCCACCAGATTTAAAGTGTGGTATGTTCAAGGATGAGCTCCCAGTACAGCATGGGCCGAGGGGAAGCATCTGATAAATACTGGAAGGAAGAGAAGGAGAGAGGAAAACAGCCAAGAGGGAAGGAAGGCAACATTTCCAAGCCACTCTGCCTGGAGTGCTGCAGTCATCCCAGGAAAATGAGACATCTCCAGCACCAGGTGCCCCAGGTCCCTGCTCCACCATCCTGTGGTACTGCCCTGGCCCTCATGGTTCATGCAGTACCTTCACACACAGGGACGGGGTGGAGGTGGGGAGAAGATCCTGCCCTCCATCTAAGGAGTCAAACCAAAGTCAGACCCAACTCCATTTCTACCTCATTAGTCAGTGCTGAGGACCATGGCAGCGTGAGCTGGTGGCAGAGCTGGGAAATGCATTATTCTAAGAGGACATCATAAAATTCCTTCTGTTACTATGGAGTAGTGAAAAGTAAGTTCTAGTCCTTCAGTGGTTTTTCACTACGCTAAGAACTTCTTGCACCAATAGCTTGGTGATTCTTTTCTGCAAGCCTACAACAAAAACAGAATTCTAGAGTCTTAAAATTGACACTAGTCTCAATTGCAAAGCTGCAAGGAGCAAAACAAAGCAAAAAATAAAAGTGAAGCACTCAATAAACAACAGAATGGAGAATAACAACCTGACATACAGAATCATACGAAAATAGGCAATGTTTTCTTTCAGAATCCACACCCACCACAAACACACCTCCTTCGAATTTAGTAGCATTAAACAAAAACAAAGTTGTGCTTTGCTGAGACTTTTAAGTCAATATGTGGCATGCCTGCCAGCATTCCAAAGAGGAGCCGGGATTTGATAAATGACATAGCACGGTCACATCAGAACATCATAATCAACTGTGAATTCAAAATATTGCTATGCTGAGGACAAATGTTTGCTGCAGTTTGGCCTGGGAGGGGACAAAAGCAGGTCATTGAGGCATCCAAGTGTTTCTCCTTGCTCCCTGCAACTCTGCCCAACACTGGACTGGCAGCTGGGTGGATTGAGTTCTATCATCCATTAATGGGAATGGATGACAGAGTGTCAGCAACTTGAGTGTCACATGTGCTGTGTGGCTGGGGCCAGAGGTCTGGGAGATGGAGTGTGGTGGGGCCATCTGTCACCCGAGGCAAAGATGTGCTCCAACCTGAGGCAGCGCACGACACCCAGGTCTCCACCTGATGTTAGACAGCCTGTTTCTTTATTTAAAAGAAAAATAACTAGGGCCGGGTGCCAGGGAGGAGGCATGGGCCCCCCGCCCTCAGCAGCAGGAAAGCTCATTAGCTTAATCTTCAAGCACTTGCAACAGAAAGCAAGCCTGCTCCAGAGAGCCCAGAGAAAGCAGATCTCGCCTCCTCCAGCAACTGGGGTGCGGCAACATGGAGCTAGGACCCTGCGCAACCCTGCCTGGGATTTGTCCCCCTCCATCTGGGTGAGGGGCATGGCGCCTCACTAAAATCCCTTCTCTGACCTCTGAAGCACAAAGACCTCTTCTTCCTCAAACTCGGCAATGGTTCTGAACCCATCACTATTAAAGCATCCTGCTTCACACTGTTTTGATGATTTCTATGTCCACACCCAAGCCTTATTATTCAAAATTCGACTTATGATAGTTCTTTGCAAACCTGATAGGTTTGCAACCCAGAGCAAGAGTTCATCTGAAATAAGGAGCTCGCCACTCTGAATATAAATTGGATCCTGCCACACTCTCCCAATTTCTCTAGCACCGCACAAGCTGTTTTATCAAAGAATGACCCTGGATTAACTGAACTGGTAACGTGTAGATAGCTTCTGATGTGGTCATGATGGTGGCCCTGTGGTTCACTGAAGCCCAGAGCTTGGCTACCAAAACTCACCCAAAGTCTTCTTGCCATGCGGCCTGTGTTCGGGGTAACAGGGAGGTCACTTTGGGAAGCAGGGTTTGTAGCAGACTTACCTCCCACCATGTGCATGTGAGGAAGGAGATTCCATAGGAAGGCTCTGGGGCTGAAGGGTGGGAGGACGGGAAGGGCTAGTTAGCGCCATCAGAGTGCCCTGGAAAGCACTGGCAGGGAAACGCTGAGAGCCTTGGAAGATTCGCTGGAATTGGCCTCACTGTGGGTTTACACGGCTTCCTTGCCCCGTTCCATCTGAGCCCAGATGGTCAGGTGGAAAGAAAACAGCTAACTGGCCACAGCCCCACCCTCGGTACAGTGAAGTGGCCCTGCTGCCTTCACAGGCACTGGGTTTCCTCAGATGGATGACTTCTCTACACCTTTCCAACGGGCCAGGGAGTTTCAAAGACACACAAGGGTGACTTCGGAATGCTCATGCACTTTGCCCCTGAGAGTCAGTGGTCAGGAGATGGCTGAGTCTCTGAATTTAGGGACAACTGTGAACAAAGGGCGGTGGAGGCAGAGCAAGCCTTGGGATCTTGATTGAGGGCCTTCCCAGGTTTCAGCAGTGCAATGGCCTGAGGGGACGTGGAGCCGGACCTGGCTGCAGAGAAGCAGCTCCAAGCCCAGGAGAAGTCCAAGCCTCTGCTCCGGCTGTTTTCCTCCCTTAGCAGTGGGGCCAGTCGCTGTTTCTAAATGCACGCTCCTTGAGGAGTGGGTTAGGGAGAAGAGGGTGCTGTCCAGTTAGAACAATGATCACAAAATACCCCAGTCCCCACCATGTCGTTCACAAATGGAAATGTTTGAGACATTAGAAGACTGACAGGTGGTGGGGAGAATTCTGCCTTTCTAGAGATCAGTAGAAAGACTGATTTGGAAAGATGATAAGGAACATGGATTCCTAAAATAAAAATAGGCTTTCCGAAGTGAATTTTCCTGGGTTGAATTAACAGCCCTGTGAGGCAGCGAGTCCTTTGACCATCTGGCCAGGTCTGGAGGAGGCCGGATCACTGTCTGCACAGGCCTGCAGGACGGACTCCTACCTTGAGTGGTCTCAAGTCCTCCACAGATCCACGTGAGGGCATTATATGTGGGAGAGGACAGGCTCAGGAGCTCAGGGTCCCAGGCACTGGTGGCTCTGGGCACACAGCTGGGCAGTACTGACCAACAAGAGGCACACGACACACACAGCAGCTCTCACAGAGCTCCCCCCTGGGCCCCTCTAGATGCTGGGCGTCTAAAATGCTGAGCTATATTCTCCTGGGAACTGGGGTTCATGCTTATCTTTTTTGGGTTATATAACCAGTAAATAAAGGAACTGAGATTTTAGGGCCTGTACAACCCCAAAACCTGACCCTTGTGAGTGTCTTCCACAGGCTTTATGCACAGATGAGATGATCTTTTCTGAAGTCCTTTGTTCTATAATGTACCTGACAGCAGGACCCGGGTGTCACCTTCTTATCATTTAATGGAAATTTATTGAGCATCTGATATTGGCAAGGACCATGAAGATGCATAAAAATGCTCCTTCCCCTCAAGGAAGCAGGACAGCTCATAAGAATGGTCCCAAAGCACACACTACACTCGGGATGGGCGGAATTCTGTCTGATTCCATCTTCCCGCCATGTTCACGATGCAGAGATGGTCACCCTCTCTAGACGTGAAGGCACTGAGGCACACACCATGGAACTGAACACATGGGATCTTCACTTAAGAGTGGGACCGAGATTTGCATCCTGGTCTTGTCTCCACACACCTTACATGCACAGGAACGTCCAGAGGGAAAGGTTAGACAGCACTGGAGACCAGAATAGTCCTGAGCATGGCTGCTGATGCCGGTGCCAGTGGCCTGTGAGCCCCTGTGTGCTCTAACCCAGGGTGCTTGTTGCTTTCTGTGGTCCTAACACTGCAGCCTCTGGGTAGGACTGGGAGCACCAGAGGCACCCACCTTCTCCAACTGACAAGGGGGGCTAGCACTGTCACTTTCCCCTTCCCAGGGAAGAAGCTGCTGTTGGCCAGTGCGTGGTGAGCAGAATCTCCGGCTCTGTGACGTGTACAGCCCACCTGGCCTCCACAGACAGGGCTTTCCTCACCCTCCTCAAAGGTCTCATGGCCAGTTGGCCCAATCATACCCTCTACTTAAAAAAATGAACCATGCAATATGGAGAATAACTATAATGTGTCCTTAGTCAAGTGTCATTAGGGCTCTGTCCCGAATACGCGCCACTCACCAGAGAACGAGGAAGTTCCATCACAGTCACTCATATGTGCTGCCCTGGTAGTCTAGGAAGAGCTTCCCGGGCCTGCTCATCAGACTTCCCAGCATCCCAAGGTGTCGGATGGGTCACTGTCCTCTCCCTGTGGCTGAGCATCTCACTTAGGTGAGGCCACGTGCTGTGGAATATTGGGGCACCCTGCTTAGGTAGTTAAAATCACAGCAAGAGATTTATATCCCATTTGGGGGATGAAGAGGCTGTTGTGCACCTCACAACACCAACCATGCTTTGTGCTGAAAAACAGAAATTGGGTTTTCCATTGCCTGCCTTCCCACTGGGTCTGGATTCTGGAACATGGCACTACTCTGTGGAGCGCCCCTTCAGTTGGCCCATGAAGATGGACTCAGCGGGAGGAGGTCAGAGGAAGTGCAGATCTTCTCTGGAGTCTCTGACAGTCCCCTCTTGGTGGTTCTCCTGATGACCTTAGGTGCTGGCCACGCATCGGCCTCTGTGCACCTCCCAGCAGCGCGGCTGACCCCTGGGTCTCCCCTGCCCATCGCTCACCTCCTGGGGACTGCGAACGTGTTGCACCAGCCACTTTGCCTTTGCCATGAGGAACATTGCTGACCCTTGGACGGGAACGTGAGTGTCTTAGTGGCAACACACCCAGAAACTGCGTCTTGTATTCCGATAGCTCCACAGACCTGGCCAAACAACAGTTGCTTTTTTGTGCTAAAATGTGATGGAAAGGGATGGGCCAAGGAGAGGCTTCCAACCCCTGAGAGGTACCACTTGGAAAAAGAGCTCATTCCGAGAAGAGAGAGCATGACCTTCAGAACTGGGGTAGCTCCCTGCTGTGCACACAGTGCAGGGGTGCTGGTCAGAGTGGCGGGGCCAAGGTGTAGGAGCGTGTCTGTCATGGGAAGCAGCCTAGCATCCTGAGTGGCCTGGGCAGCTATGAGCACTACTGACAGAACTTACCACCTGACAAGAGAACGACATGAAGGTACAGACTCCCGTGTCCTCTTCTGAGGAATGGAGCTGCTACTGCTGCCGCCATGGGCAGCTTTAATGACAGAGGTTCAGGGAAATCGTGCAGAGCAAGTGGGATGTCTGTCCACGTGGTAATGGCCCCCTCCACAGGAGCTCTGCAGGGACCCAGGGGGTGCAGAGTCCTCAGAAGTGGTCTCATCTAACCCCCAACCTTCCAAAGGAGTTCTCTACATCCCTTTCGCAAATGAAGAGATTGATCACTAGGAAAGAGAGGAACAGTGATCATCAGGATTACACATGTGCAGGTTCATCTAGTGATTCAGGCACAAACTCTGTAAGAGAAAAACAAAAGGGCCATGTTATCAAGTTCTGGGCTTCCTAAACTCACTCAGTGGCCAGCATCTGGAAGTCACTTCACTGCTTTGGTCAATGGAAATAGAGTAAATAAGAATATATTAGCCACAACCATGAGCATTCAATGATCCTTAGTATAATTCAGGCTCTGTGCCTGGCCCAAGAAATACAAAACATATGTGTGTGTGTGTGTGTGTGTAAATATATATATATATATATATATATATATATATATATATATATATATTTAATATTGTATATATATATATTAATTTTTGTATCCATCCATCAAAAATATATATGTACATATATGCCATAAACTACTATGTAAATGTGTATGAATACCCATTGTGTAAATATATATTTTTGTGTGTATATACATGTATGTATATCAAGAAGCAGTCACTAACATCAAACCTAGAATAGAATAAGCATTAAGTCTTGGTTTCCTCTTTTCTTTCTTTCTTTTTCCATTTGAGAAGATAATGAAATAAAAGCAGTAACAAAAGAAACCACGGTAGTTTGATGCCATCTTACAAATCACTCTCAAATGTCTTTTCTTTGCAGGAATGCTATTTGTTTACATCTGAAACGCATTAGAGATAACCCTATCCAGTCTGTCCATCTTTTGAAGACATTTTTAGGGTAGCAAAATACACCTTTTTTAATTTAAGGATAAAGTAAAATCAATTTTGTTGTCCCTGTCTACCTTTCAAAGGCTACAGGGAAATGTGTTCAGAGCCTACTTCATCTTGCATCATTTGTAGAATGCTCTCTACTGCAGAAGTATCATATTACTCAAAAAGACCTTGCAGTTGTATCAAGTCACAATTGTCTTCTGTGTGTTTTGTTTGCATTTCTCCAAGCCCACCTCTGCTGAACAGGTCCATCCATCAGGAATAACTTCAACCAGTACCAGCACCAACAAACAGGCACAGGTAGGTCCAAAGACCTCATAATTAGTCATCAGTAATAAGAAATCTATGCTTTTAAGTTGAAGCTCCCCTTCTACTTTAGATACTAATTATCTTAAAGGTAAAGCTTCAACTTGAGCTATAAGAACTAGCTTTGTGAATCTGGTTTTCAGAACCGATGGAGCTCTCCGGGGACAGCAGAGTCTTGCTGAGGTATGTGATGTTCTAGTGGCGCTGCTCTGACTACTCACAGTCCCTCCCACGGAACAAAGGAGCCAAATGTCAGGAGTTGAGGCAATGACTTTTTCTGCATAGAGAACTCCACATTTAAATAGTATTTATGCATCAAGAATTAACTCATCTTAAGATAAATTCACACTTCCCCTCTCCAATGGATGCTGAAATAATAAAATATAATTAAAGTGAATGTAATGGACGAGTGCTTCTTGGGAATGTCATGGTCACCAAACTGTTTCTCCCCCATGGCAGGGATCGGGTGCTTTTATTATTTTATTCCCCTGATGCTATCTTAACTTTGGGAGGAAGGTTAAATTATTCGGAAAGCTATGAACCATCTACATATTTATTCTTTTTAAAGGTTCTGTGGTGTGTTAGCATCTGTATTGCCAGAAAACAAAATTTTCTTCAAAGTTATTCTTGGGCAGGCCTGGGACTCAACCCATATGTCTCACAGTTCCTTGCAGCTCCAGCGCTATTCCTGTGACTGTTCCAAACGTGTCTGCAGAGCTCTTTGCTTCCGTGAATGTGTGGCGCCACCTATGGGCAGGACTACAGAAGTTCACTTTCTTTTATCAGAAGACAAAGCTTCAAGCATTTCATTAAAATGTTGGGGTTTGAGGGTCTTTAAGATTTCAGAAGCACGTGTGTGAAAATTAATAAACTGTATTAATTATTTTCTCTGTAATAATTTTAAGAGTCAGTATTCTGCCACTGAGGTCCTTAGGCTAGGTAAATCAGTAGAGAAAGACAAAGAACTATTTTCTCACTGTAAGCTCTCTGAAAATGTTTGCTTTGGCTCTGCTTTCTGAGCCATCTCTTGGAGAGATCAAATGCACGTCTGTGCACCAGCTCTTAGAAAGAGAAGAACACCATATAAGCCCAAGAAAAAAATAGCTACCCGTCACAGAACTGAGAGCCCAGCCTTTACTGTTGCCTTTCACCATTTTGTAGAGATAGATACAGTGTCAAGACTAACAACTCCTCCTGGACAGACAGCTAGGCAGAACTTCATAGTACCCTTATTCTCATAGAAACACTTGCAGCTAGGGCAACTGTAAAGCTTTTGGATTTCCTGTGCAGGCTGGACTTCTTGCTCCCTCTGTAGCCAGCAGACCGAGCTACAGAAGAGTCTGAATCTTATCCTTTCGTGAATATGAAGGGGAATCCACAGAAGCAAAAACGTTCTTTCTTTGACACTAAATACCCCACTTTCTATCTTCCTTTGCCTCTTCATGACAGATATCACGGGTGTATACATATGTCCAAACTTCTTCAGACACATCCACAAAATATGTGCAATTTGTCATATATCAATTATGCCTCAATAAAGCTTTCCAAAAATTCAGAGTTGGATGGAAGAGGGAAATGACTTTTAATATTTCTGCTAATCCATCTGCCCAAATGATGGCCATTTTTCCCTTTTTAATCTTCAGCATAACAAAGAGCAGTTGGCCAGCTATTGATGGTGAAACTCAGCAGTCAACTACCTTGTAAATTAGAAGCTGTGGTTGTAAAAACGGATTTGTATATCACCGGGAGTGGAGAGTGTGTCTGCCTTGTAAATTTAATTAAACAGCAGGTGCAAAAATCAGGTCATATGGCTTTGATGTGCCCCGTGCGAGGATGACAAGGAGACAATGATTCTAATATGAGAAATTTGCATACATTTGCATCGGATCGCAGAGAGCACTGGAGCACTCTCCCACTTTCATATTTTATTTCTAGGAAGTTGAATAAGATTTGAATGAACGATTTCTATTGTAGACACTGCGGAAAAACACAAGAAAGGTTTTAGCGTTAACGTAGACGGCTATGGCTGACCCTTCCTGAGGCACTGTGAAATGCAGCCACCATCACTGAGAAATGAGGCACCTCTCAGAAGGGAAAGGAACTGAGGGTGAAGAGAAAGGAGAGAAAGAGGCACTGCATCTCTGCACCTTCAGTCTCTCACAGAAGGTGAAGCATTGATTAGGACCTTCCTTCAGGGGATGTCCCCAGGGTGTGACACATTCCTTCTCTTTGTCCCATAGCACTACAAATTCTGAAATACAAAGATTGAAAAGGAGACTTTTTCAGATTCAGCAATTAAATTAGCATCTTGCAGAAATCCTTTTTGCCTTGTACTAGACCCTGCCTTGGCTTTGATAATAGCAACTCGGAAGGAGCGCTCCTTGGGATGTGTTGCCCAGGTAGGAGAACACGCAGTAGGTGAGCAATCACAGCCAACACCAGCACCATCTAGAGGCGGCTGCTACAGGGGCACTGAGCTGCAGGAGATTTGCCCAGGTTGAAGCTCGCTAGCCGCTTCTCCATCAGGGCAGGTGCCTTGCAGGTTCCCAGCTCCTCCCCAAGGACTGGTCTGGACTTTTGGCCACATGCAGCCTGCATCTCAGGGCCTTCAAAGCCGGGGTTCTGAGACTACCCAAGTTTGTTCCCATCTTTGTGACCACCTTCTCCTGAGGGGAGCTCCTGGGACCCTGTGCATGGCACAGTTATCTGCTCAACATTAATTTTAAAGGATGTTATGAGCAGATACGATATCAGAAGAAAATATGTGATGGGTTTTTAGCAATTATTTTTGATTATTTATCAAAACCAAATCAGATAATTATGTAAATTTGTGTTCCATCAGGGAAGTCATATTTTAAATGTGCAAATCTTAATTCTTATTACTCTGAAGGGTGACTTTTCTTTAAGTCAAAATCCAGAAATATCAGCAAAAGTTAATTAAAATTTTACTTCTCATAATGTCCCAAGTCCTGAGAATGTTGCCCAATTCATAACAAGCCAGAACCAGAGATGCCTAGATTCTGAATTTCCCCTTGTACCAAGCAAAAGTCATCATGAAGACTACAATACATAATGACCTAATGAGAAAACATCCAGGAGTGCACCACCTAGCCCTGCCCTACATGTCCATGGGGCATCTAGCACCTGGTACACAGCCAGGCCCTGAATGAATGAATGAACTAACGAAACAACAAGCCATGTCCTCCCACCCCAGGGCACCCCCTGACTGCTCCACCGGGAGGGTTAGGATTCTTGATCTTCCTTTCAGATGGTGGACTGTTTACAGCTGAGCTCTCCATGAACGCTGGCTGAATCCCTCCCGTCTTCAGAGCCAGCCAGCCCTCTCAATTTCATCAGGCCACCTGATGCTCCAGAGGTTCTCAGGAGGCCAGGACAACATCTGGAATAGACTTGGAAGTGGCGCATCCAGACCCTTTTCAACATGACAGAAGAGAAAATATACAATATGAACTGCGCACATTGACGAGGGCTGCGGAATTTCTCAGCGGAGGCTCAGGCAATTACCAGTCTTCAGTGGGACGGCTCTTGATGAGCTGCAAGCTAGAGCTTCTCCAGAGTGAAGCCAGCTATTAGAGAAAGACTCTGACGCTCCAAAGAATTCTGCACTAATGGCTTCTTTGCCAAATGCTGGTCTGACAGCTGCATTCAAGGCGAGCCAGTCAAACAACAGAGCTCACCTTCAACGTCTCATCCTCTGTGTCTCACCATCTCATAGGAAAGCCCAATTACTTTGTAGCCTTGTTTTGTTGAAGGTGACTATTATACTTCATGAATTCTTTGGTCCTGGGAGCTGTTTTTCCTTCTTTTCACGATGATCTTCAATAATTATCTTCTATGTGAACAGACACACAGCACTCTCCCTCATCCCTTTGTGATGGACAGACAGCATTGCACTCCAAAATGACTCTTGCTCTTGGGAGACCTCACAGGTGCAGATGACTGTGCAGTCACTGTTCATACCTGTGTTCATAACTACAAATTCTACAGGGTGCACAGGCAGACTTTTTCTATCCCCAACTGAATTTATAACCAGTGTTCCTACTCAGCCTGGTGGAGAAGCAGGTGAGTAGGTCTAAAGAGACTGTGGATGAGGACCCACATGCATGTGGACAGGAGGACAAGTTCAAGAGCAAAACACCAGGAGGTTACAAAAGAGCCCACATAGGAATTTCAGCATGATGTCATTCCTTCCAAGTCCTCTTCCCTCCCTTGTTCTAACATGAGCTTGGCCGAGGTCAGTACAGACTTGCTTTCTTCATCAGGCCCCTAACTCTCCTGACTGAAATTTGCTAATGAAATGAGATTCATTTAAGGTCCAAATGGGAAATTTGCATTATTAATTATAAATGGCTCCAGCTTATATGAGAGCAGCCATATCACCAGTCATCAGAGAAATGCAAATTTAAACCACAGAGAGATATCACCTCACTCCTAAATTGACCGTGATTAGAAAGACAAGATAACAAGTGTTGGCAGGAAGTGGAGGAAAGAGAACCCTTGCTCACTTCCCTGGGAACATATGAAAATTATGGAAAGTATGGAGGCTCCTCAAAAAATTAAAATAATGTTAGCATGTGACCCAGAAATCCCACTACCCAGTGTATCCCTAAAAGGAATGAAACAGTACGACAAAGAGACATCTGCACCTAAGCTCACCTAAGCACTCTTCAGAACAGCCCCCTGTCCAGTCCAGCCACATGTCCACCATACACATGGGAACATGAACCTGGAGATAAACATGAACCTGGAGGGTACTATGGTACGTCAAGTAACTGAGAGATCCTTGTGGAGCAGAAGGTCATGTTCAATCAATAACTACAATTGCATCTCACCCACCATAACAAGCCTAGGATTCAGAGTAACTCTTGGGGATTCTCTGCAGACACTTCCTGATTTCATGTTCACTTCTGGTTGAATATGACATCTGAATAAGTTTGAAAATGACAGAGAGATATGAAGGGTCTGAAACAGCATTCATAATAATTTAATTTGAGCAAAGATCCAAATTTAAGTGTGATATACAGAAAGCCCAGGACATCTATTTCAGTAGAAAGAAGGCCACACAAGGCCAGGGCTTCTCCTGTCATTCACTGCTATGACCGTGGTACTCAGAGGAAGGCCAGGTTTACATGATAGGCTCAAGAAAGATTTTTACTGGCTCTTTTTAGTTATACATGACAGTAGAATCCATTTTGATGTGACTATACGAGCATGAAATATGTCTTATTCTAATTAGGACCCAATTCCTATACATGCACATGATGGTGGGGTTCACTGTGGTGTCTTCATGTGCGTACATAGGAAAGTCATATCAGTTTCATCCCTTTGTCTTTCCTTTTCAACCCCACTTCCTTCCCTCCATACCCCATTGTACAATCTACTGAATTTCAGTAGTGTGTTAGCTTCCACATATCAGAGAAAACATACAACCTTTGGCTTTGGGGCACTGGTGTATTTCACTTAGCATGATAGTTTCCAGATCCATCTATTTACTGGCTAATGTCCTGAGGTCATTCTTTATGGCTGAGTAATATCCCATTGTGTATATATACCACATTTTCTTTATCCATTCATTTGTTAAAGGGCACCTAGCTTGTTTCCATCAACTGGCTATTGAATTGAGCTGCCATAAACATTGATGTGTCTGCATCTTATAGTATGCCAATATTAAATCCTTTGGATATATACTGAATAGTGGGATAACTAGGTCAAATGTGGTTCCATTCCAAATTTTTGGAAAAATTTCCATATTGCTTTCCAGAGTGGTTGCATCAATTTGCAGTCCCACTAGCAATGTATGAATATACCTATTTTCCCACATCCTCACCAAAATTCATTGTTACTTGTATTCTTGATTATTGCCATTGCAACTGAAGAGAGATGGAATCTTGGTGTAGTTTTAATTTGCATTTCTTTAATTGCTAGAGATATTGAACACTTTTTCATATATTTGTGGATCATTCATATTTCTTCTATTCTGTTCCATCCTTCTATTCTGTTCCATTGGTTTTCTTGCCTGATTTGGTGCTAATACCATGCTGTTTTTGTTATTATACTTAAGATCTTGTATCTTAATGCCTCCTGCTTTGCCTTTTTAAGGATTGTTTTGGAAATTCTGAGTTTCTTATTTTTCCAAATAAATTTCATGACTACTTTTTCTCTTTTCATGAAGAACATCATTGAAATTTTTTTTATTTTGGAAATGCATGGAATTTTTGTAGCGCTTTTGATAGTATGACCATTTTAACAATATTAATTCTGCATATCCAAGAACATAGAAGATCTTTCCATCTTTCCATCTTCCAAAGTCTTCCTTAATTTATTTTTTTAGTGTTCTGTATTTTTCATCGTAAAGGCTTTCTCCTCTTTTGTTAAATTATCCCAAGTTTTTTCTGATTTTTTTTTTTTGGTTGTTGTTGGTTGGTTGGTTGTTTTTTGGTGAAAGGGATGGTTTCCTAATTCCTCTTCCAGCTCATTATTCATTGGAATATAAAAACACAAACTATCTATGAGTATTAATTTTGTATCCTGCTACTTTTCTGAATTCATTTATGAGTTCTAGAAGTTTTCTGGTAGAATTTTTTTGGTGTTCTAATTATAGAATCATGTCATCGGCAAATAGAGATACTTTTAGCTCTTCTTTTCCTATTCATATCCCTTTAATTTCTTTCTTTTGCCTAAATGCTCTGGCTAGAGATTCAAGGACTGTGTTGAATAGAAGTGGTGAATGGGGCCATCCCTGTCTTGTTCCTGTTTTAGAGGGAAATGTGCCGCAGTCCGGCTGCAGCAAAATAACCGGGGGGTGACGAGCAACTTGTGTACATTGATACAGCAGGAGTGGGAGCCGTTTATTGTAGGACAGGAGGGGTATTTATACATTCCACACAGCTTATCTAATTAACATAAACTGGATACAGCAGTCAGCCAATAAGGAATCTGCACACTTCATGGCTCGCTGGCGTTACTTCACAAACCACTCCCTCTGGCAAAATGCCAGGCGCCATCCTGACTTGTTTACAGACCTTAACAGGAATGTGTTCAGTTTTTCTCCCTTTAGAATGATGTTGGTACTGGGTTTGTTGTATAAAGCCTTTACAATGTTGAGGCATGTTCCTTCCATCACTATTTTTTCTAGTGCTTTCATCATGAACGGATGCTGTATTTTGTCAAATGTTTTTTCTGCATCCCTTGAGATAATCATGTGTTCTTGTCTTTAAGTCTATTTATGTGATGAATTACATTTATTGATTTATATATATTGAACCAACCTTGAATAGCTGGATTAACCTCACTTGATCATGGTGTACTATATTTTTAATGTGGATTTGGATGCAATTTGATAGTATTTTATTTAGAATATTTGTATCTATGTTCATCAAGGATATTGGTTTGAAGTTTTCTTTCTTTGATGTGTCTTTGGTTTTAATATCAGGGTGATATTAGCTTCATAGAGTGTGTTTGGAAGAGTTCCCTTCTTTTTCATAAATAATTTGAGAAGGATTTGTATTAGGTCTCCTTTAAAGGTCTGGTAGAATTCCCCCATCTGGTCCTGGGCTTTTGTTTGTGGTGGTGGTGGTAGCCTTTCAATGGCTTCTTCAATTTCATTATCTGAAATTGATATGTTTAAATTTTCTATATCCTTCCTGTTCAATTTGAATAGGTCATATGTCTCTAGTAATTTATTGGTGTCTTCGAGATTTTCTGATTTATACGAGTATAAATTTTCAAAATAGCTTTTGATTATTCTCTGTATTTCAGTAGTGTCTGTAGTGATATTGCCATTTTCTTCATAGATTTTCATACTTTGTGGTTTTTATTTCTCTTGATTTGGTTGGCTAAGGGTTTATCATTTCTGTTTATTTTTTCAAAGAACCAAATTTTGATTCATTGATGTTTTTGAATTTTTTAAAATCTTGATTTCACTTATTTCCTGTCTTCTGATGATTTGGGTGTTGATTTGTTCTTCTTTCTATAGGCCATGAGATGTAATGTTAGGTAATTTATTTGGTATCTTTCTATTATTTTAATGTGTGAGCTCAATGCTATAAACTTTCCTTTTAGAACTGCCTTCTTAGTGATCCAGAGATTTTGATATGTTGTATTATTATGCTCATTTACATCTAAGTACTTTTTTATTTTTCACCTTTGATTGCTTCTGCTGCCCATTCAATAGTAAATTATTTAGCCTCCAGGTATTAGAATAGTTTCTATTTTTTTAATCATTGATTCCTAATTTCATTTCATTGTAATTGGATAGAATACAAGGTTGTATCTCTAATTTTTTTGTATTTGTCCTAAAATATAGCCTATTTTAGAAAATATTCCATGTGATGCTGAGAAGAAAGTATATTAAGTCACTGATAGATGAAATATTATATATATCTGTCAAATCTAAATGATTAATTCTACTTTTTAGTTATGTAGATCTTTATTTAGTTTGTGTTTGGATAATCCGTCTAGTGATGAAAGAGGCATCTTAAAGTCACCCAATATTACTGTGTTGTGGACTATTTGATTATTGAAATTGAGAAGGGTTTGTTTGATGTATGTAGATGCTCCATTGTTTGGGCCATAAATATTTAAAACTGTTATTTCTTCTTGTTGTATGACTTCCTTAAACAGTATGAAAGGGCCTTCTTTGTCTCTTCTAATTAACTTTGGCTTGAAGTCCACTTTATCAGGTATAAGATTTGAAAGCACTGCTTGTTTATGAGATTCATATGAATGATAAGATTTTTTCCAATTCTTTTACCTTCAGTCTGGGGGTGTCTTTGCCTGTCATTTTAATTTATTTCTAATTTTAAATTGAATTAGAGTTTCCTTTGATGTGCTATTTTTCTAGTGTAGCTTCACCCTCTGCTAGTTTTCATTTGTACTCTCCATTTCTTCTTCATGAAATATTTTATTGAGTATGCTTTGTAGAGAAAGCCATCTTTCTAGTTGTGAATTCTTTTAGCTTTTGTTTATTACAGAAGGTTTTCACCTCATTTTAAAATCTGAAGCTTAATTTTGCTGGATATAATATTCTTGATTGGCATCTTTCAGAGTTTGGTATGTGTAATCCCAAGACCTCCTAGCTTTTAGGATCTAGAAAAAAAAAATCAGCTGAGATCGAGATTGGTTTACCTCTAAGTGTGACCAATCATTTTTCTCTAGCCACCTTTACAGTTCTATCCTTATTCTGCATGTTTGGCATTTTCATAATAATAATATGCCTTCAGATAAGTCTGTTGTAATATTGTATATCTGTAGTTCTTTAGGCCTTCTGTATTTAATTTTCAATATCATTCTTAAGATTTTGGAAATTGCAAGGTGCGGTAGTGCACACCTGTAATCCCAGCAGCTCAGGAGGCTGAGACAGGAGGATTGAGAGTTGAAAGCCAGCCTCAGTAAAAACAAGGTGCTAAGAAATTCAGTGAGACCTAGTCTCTAAATAAAATGCAAAACAGGGCTGGAGATGTGGCTCAGTGGTCAAGTGCCCCTGAGTCCAATCCTGAGTAAACCCCCACACACACAAGAAAAACAGAAGTTAAGAATAAAATTAATTAAGAGAAAAGGAGAAGTGATTGGAGGGTAGAAAATGGTTTATAGTTTTGAAATATGAATAGGGAAGAGGTGAAGTAGGTTGTGTTGTTTATGAGAGGGAGGAGAAAAATAGATGTAAAATATTAAAGGAAGAGTGAAAGAGAGAACATAAGTTTTGGCTGTTAGCAAGAGAAAAGAGAGAAAGAGAACAGAAATAAAGTCGTGAAACAAACAATACAAAACCAAACCAAAATATACTAATCAAAAACCCCAACCCTCAAAAAACAGAGGAAAGAAAAATAACTACCTTCAAGAGATGCTAGAAATGAGAAGGAAGAAACAAATATGTATGTGCATAAATGTCCATGCATGATGGGTACACATTCAAAAAAAAGAAAATAGTAAACGTGAGTATAGGCCCCTGTCTGTGCTGAGCTCTCTTTCTGTCTCTCAGCTTCCCTTCTTGGCAGAATGGCGTGGGGTCGCAGGGGAAGTGCCTTCCGCTCTGGGAGGTGAGTTTCTGGAAGTGAGGCTCCAAGGGGCGGGGTTTAGGTCCTTGTGTTTCCCTGTGTGTGGCGTTATCAGGTGTTATTAAACCAACGTACCTCTAGGACTGTACCCAGGAGTCTCCCCAGGGCTGCACCATGGGATGGGGGAGCCAGTCCTCGTCACTTCTGTTTTTTGTTGTTGTTCTTGTTGTTGTTGTTGTTGTTGTTTTGGTGGATTCTGCCCTGCTTGGCCTCCAGGGCTCTGTCGCCAGCACCCTCCCGTCTGCCCATTGGAACTTTGGAGCTGCTGCTGCTGGTCCTGCGTGCTGTGGGACTCAAAGGAGGAGGGAGGCGGGCTCTCTCTGGTCTTCCTGACCAGTGTTACCCCAGGAAAAATTTTCTTCATGCCTGAAATTCTCCAGATTTACTAGGCTCAGTGTAGACGGCGTGGCTGGTGTCTGCGGGACTCATGTGTTGGACTCAGTCCCAAACTCACAGACCTGAGCTCCTCATCTCAGTTGGCTCCACGGCACTGCAGGCCTCCCAGTACGGCTCCAGCTTTGGCTCCCTGTGCACAGCTGGCAGACCCAGCGTGTCTTTCCTGCACCACTTTTACCAGCTGAATATCCTGGGTGGGCCAGGGCAGGCTGCCCCTCCCATCCCAAGATTCTCCAAGCTGAGAGTGTCCGCAGCACTTCTCAGCCTTCCTGGCCTCATGGGCTGGTTTCCTCAGCTCCTTTCCTGTCGGGAGCCCAGCTCCAGTTCTGTTCCTTTTGCTTGTCTGATGCACAGTCTCCAAGGTTCTTTGTTCAATACTGAGCATCAGTGATGTCCCCTTTCATCCTCCTCACAGAGAAGCAGTATCCCACAGCTTATTCCTGGGTCATGGAGCTGTGAGAAACACCACTTCCCCCTACTTCACCATCTCAGGGTCAACTTTATAAAACTTCCCCTCGAAACATAGTATTATTGAATGTTTCATTTTAGTACACCATTAGATTTACAGGAAAATTGTGGAGACATTAAAGGGAGTTTCTCTATACCCCCTCCTAGGTTCCCCTAATACTAACATCTTAAATTAGTTTGGTAGGTTTGTCATCATATTAATTGCAATGAGCCAATGTCCGTGCATTGTTATTAGCTCATGTTCATAGTGCATTGGCATTTCTTTAGTGTTTACCCAATGTCTTCACTTGTTCTAGAACCCCATGGAGGATCTGTCACATGACATCCATTTGTATCTCCTTAGGCTGTTGTTGGCCCGGATGTCGCTCAGCCTTTCTGGTTTGGGGCGAGCTCTAGATTTTTGAAGAGCCCAAGACTGTGCAGAATGTCCCTCAGTTGGGGCTGTTCTTGCATTTTGTTTTCATTTGGTTTGTTTTCTTGGGGACACTGTGCTTTGGGAGGACGAGGGCAAGGGCGAAGCACATTCCTACTCCATCATGCAAAGATGAATGCCCTCATGACGACTTCTTGTTGCAGATGTTGATCTGACCGCAGGCTGACATCATGAAGGTCAAGTTTCTCCTCCACAGAGTTGGTCATTTTCCCTTTGCACACTGTGATCTTTGGATGGAAGTCACGGCACCAGCCCATGTTCAAGCAATGGGAAGGAGCACCCTGCTTCTCGGGACTTAAAACCTACGTAGACTCTTTGGAATTCTTCTGCATGGATTTGTCTTTTTCCCCCACTTACTTATTTATTCAATTATTTACTTACATCACGAGGATTACAGGATATTTGTTGTATGGTTTTTGTTTACAATGCAGTGCAATCTCATTTAATCTGTTGCTCATTTTTTCCAGGCTTCCCAGTCGGGAGCTCTTTCATTTGTTCCCAGAATCCGATGCTTCTTCCATTGGAGAATAGTATTAGAAACCAAGCCCAGGGCCTCGGTGTGCTTGAGGTCACCGGGTGTGACTGCTCCCAGTCCGCCATAGCTGACAGAGGTGGAGAAATACGTGTGCACTGTGCTGCTTATGTTCACACAGCCGTCACCCTCCTACACGTTACCACCTGTCCCTCTTAGCAGTAATTTTGAACGAAGTTTATGCGAGGATATCTTGCAACTAGGCTGGGTGAATTCCTCACACATGTGTATAGCTGTGCCCTTTCTGTTGCAAAGCAGATGTGCAGGAAGTGGAAAATTTCCAAGAGAGAGCATCCAGCCTTGGGCAGACGTGAAGCAAGGGGCAATGAGCACATTGCAGACAACACTTCTTACTCCTGCAGGGAAAAACAGAAGGAGAGCTAATCGTACATGGAGACAGAGCAAGAAGGGTGTGGCTATCTGTGCTTCCCAGGCCAGCCCACCCCTCTCCTTCAGGAGCCAAAGGCCCCTCAGGAGCATTCCAGGCACACAGGAGGACAGCCCTTGCACAGGTGGCTCTGCTCAGTGGGAGCTGAAGAGGGAACTGGAACCGTCGAGGTGGCACCAGTGTCTCCAGTGTGGAAGATGAGGGACATGAGGAAAAGCAACCACGTCCAGACCAGAGGGGACCCAGAGGAGCCCCACAGGCAGCTGTGTGCATCGGACACTAGGGGCACCCTGAGTGTGCATGCTCCGTGGGAGAGCCAGGGGCAGATGAGCACAGGGCAGGTCAGAGGAGAGGGCTCTTGAAAAGGCAGCGATTTTAAAAGAAGCATATTTCTGTTTATAAATCAGGAGTTTTTAAATAATTTGTAGAAAAGAGAATTCAGAAAAGTGGAGCATGTTTGAGGAAGCACATCACTACAGAAGGTGCCCTTCATGGCCCTGGTGGTGGAGATGACACACACAGCATTTCTTAATGCGCACGGACCCACCAACTCTCCTGAACAGTTTGGATGGAAGGCAGCTGGCACGGTCAAGTCCCCTCAGCCTGCTATACCTTGAGGCCCATGAGTAGGGCCTAAGGAAAAAACAAAATAGACACCTAGCTTCTGATACAAATGGAGAAATACTGAGTTCAGGGGCATTTCAATGTGTTCCTCCTCTCACTATCAAAGTTCCCGGCAAATTCCAGATTTAAGCCTTGGATCTCTCTAAACCACTTCTTGAAATCCCTCAGTGACAAGTGCTTCCAAACACAAATCTTCAGCAGGATTTTTTAAAATGTGGACCAGTGTTGAGCATGATCCACGCCAGGATCAGACATGCTCAGAAGCAGGCAGAGACACAAGTTTGCTGTCGTTCCATCCGCATCAGCGACAAGGACACGTGATTAATATGACAGCAGGAAGCCCTCACGGATGTCTAGCCACAGCAGAGCGCCTGGAACAAACCCCGCATGACGTCGTAACACTTCATTTTACACGGCCTCACGCAGGGACTCCTTTCCCATTTGGCAATGGCGAGAGAAGCCTGGTCCAAGCTGCTGCAGAGGATGGGCTGCGTGGCTGGGTGCGCGTTTGTCGATCACCAGCTTATCCCACTGCGGACACGGTGCGCGTCATTTCCCCAGTCTTTAACACAGCCTGGAAGGTCCACCTGACCACCCCCAGCTACGGTAAGGAAGCTGAGACTTGGTCTAAATGGCAGAGCAGAAATCCGGTTCCCAGGTCTGTCTAACTCAAAACCCACGCTGCTGCCCACCGCTGAGTGTGTGCACGCCACTGCAGGGCCTGCCAAGTGTTCCTCTCGATGCACCACCTTGCTTTCTAATTACATTCTTAAGGCAAGGGAAGGAAACCCCCAAACAGGAGGCCATGCACTCCGTGGGATCACCATTTCTGACTCTCTCTCCTTTAGGGCCTTCTGTGAGCCATCTACAGCTTCCAGGGTCATTTCCTGATCTGTCTGTGACGGAGGAGGAAACCTGCACATTCGGCCTGAACGTTCAAGGCCTCCTGAAGGACCAGTGCCTGTATAAATGAACGGGAATCAGCTAATGATTTTGTCTGTAAAACAAGAGGCCAAGAAAAAAAAATGCTGCCCTTGGCTTTCCACAATCTATGTAAAATGTTATAGAACCCAAATATTTGCCCACAGTGATGTACTTTCCATCCCTGACCTTGCATACTCTGGCTTAAAGCAGGGCCCACTCAGTCTCTCCTCACATCCCACAGCTGCCAGCTCTGGTGACAGCTCCTCTTTCCATAGACCAAGGTCACATCAAGAACAGCAGCAAGTTCTTAAACTGCAGACGCCTCCTGCCTCGGGGTGACTTAGTGCTTCAACTTAGCATGTAAACGATCGATCGTAGAAACTGGCAGCGTGGGGACCCTTCCCCTGGATGACTTAGGTTATCCAGTCTCAACACCCTGAAGGACACCTCAGATGTGGTCCTGATCACCCTGGGTCCCCAAGAACCGAGTCCAGATCTCTGCACCAGCCACGCTGCTGAGGTCCCTCTCCTTCCCTCTGGTGGATCCAGAAGTGACCTCAACTCATCAACTAGCTGCACATTACACACACACACACTCACAGCCACACACACTCACCTGCACACCTCGCACACCTTCACCTGGGGGACGCGTTTGCCGATCACCAGCTCATCCCACTGCGGACACGGTGCGCATCATTTCCCCAGTCTTTAACACAGCCTGGAAGTGCCCTCATAACCTCATAACCTCACAGGCACTCGCAACACACTATCCCACACCTTCACACACACACTCACACACTCTTGTACACACACACACACACCCTTATAACTTCACACACATTTGCACACACTCATACATGCCCACACATGCCCTTATAGTCACACACACACTAGCACCTTTTCTTTTCTAGGTGAACTGCACACACTGTGATCTGGGTGCACACTGCCGCACTCTCTTTTCCTCAGAGTGGTCCTGTACATCCCACCCTGCACATGCCTCCTTCTCCCTTCCCACCCTCCCGCCCCACTCCTTTCTCAGGCCTGGTGGCCCATGCCCTTCCCTCCCTCCAACATCCAGAAAGGCCCCAGGTCTGGCCACCCAACTCCTCAGGGTTCTCACTGGGCTCCTCTGGAAACCCTGGGCCCTCCCAGGGGGGTGATTTGAAGAGAACCTGAGGCGAGTTACTCAAGGAGAGAGAGGCTTCCTCTGGCCCAGGGTTCAGAGTCCTGGCTCCAGCGCAAGTGACCTCAGTGCCACAGGCCTCTGAGGAGGGCGGCACATCATGGTGGCAGTGTGTGGCCCAGCTGACTGCCCACGTCTGGCCCAGGAGCAGAAGGAGGGAGAAAGAGTGAAGGGGACCGTGACCCAAGGACCTGCCTCCTGAGTGTGCTACCGCCTCCCAGTCCCACAATGTGAGGGCCAGCCTCCAGCACACGGACACAGGGGACACTGCCCATGCCTTAGCCCTGTCTCTCGTACTGAAGTTGAGCTCATGGTGAGATAATGCAAGAAGGCTGGAGGGGAAGTGACTGGACCGAGAGCCTTTAACACAGTCCGCACCCGGCACCCCGCACCCCGACAGGGATTCACTGGGAAGGTATCTGAAGGCCTGAGGCTGTGGCTGCACAGGGCGGGTCCTGGCCTGGGGCTGCTTTAGGGCTTTATAGTTGGGAGCTGCCCTGAGCTCTCTCTGCTCCCTGGGGCCATGCTCCCAGCCCCTTTGCTCTGCCATTCCCTTCTGCCATGTGGTCGGCCTCACTACGGCCTGACCTCTGAAACCCTGAGCTGCCCCAACAATCTTCTCCTCCTCAAACTGCTCCTCTTAGATTTCTGGGTCACAGTGACAGAGAACCTGACTGAAGCAACCAACTTCCCTTGGGGACCTGCCCCGTCCTCCCCTTTCCGCCTGGGCACTGCTCTGGCCTTGCCAACACCCCATCTCTTACACAGCTCTCCAGACCACTTCCCAGTTCACCATGCTCCCTCTCTGTCGGATGCTTCCTGCTTTGTTTCTCATCATTGCCGCAATTACTGCCACCAAAATCAACACTTAATGGACACTTAAAATGAGCTAAACCTGGTAGCAAGTCCTTTATATGTGCTATGTCAACGCTGATTTTAAAATGGCATGAGCTCTATAGTTATTAGTGCTATCGCTTCATATATAAGAGAGAAATCAGGCCTACACACACACACACACACACACACACACACACACACACACGTTAAGTGAACTCTCCCAGCCCCAGGGCTGTCTAGGATCAGGACCAGGACACAAACCAGACGTGTCTAACTCCTACCCGTCAGTCTCTGCACGCTCTGTCTGAGCCCAGCAGGGACACTGCTTCTCTGGGCCTTAGCCCCTGTCTTCCCCCACCTTGAACGCTGTTCCCTGCTTGATCCATCCTCACCCTTCAGGATATGGCTTAGCTCCTGCATCCCTGGCAGCCTGATACTGGGGGCCACAGACTCCCTCGGGGCTTAGGCTGCTCGTGGGAAGCCCACTCTGCCTTCCGCGAGGGCCCTCGTTGCTCCACAAGCAGCTCTGGGCAAGGAACGGAGCTGGCTGTGCACAGGGAACAGAACTTTTCCTCAGGATTTGCTGGGATTCCCCAAAGGCAGAGAGCAGGGCTTGGGGTCATGTTCCTGATTGTGCCAAGTGGCCACTGTCTGAATCTTTGCTTCTTAGCTCCACAGTCCTGGTCTGAATCAAGTAGTTTCATCGATGGGAGGGACCTCTCCAACGGGGATGCGAGGACAGTGCGAAGGGTCTGAATGTGCCCTCTGCTGATATGATAGTGCTGAGAGGCCGGCCCCTAGAAGAGTTCGGGAGCTGAGGGCCCCTCCCTGAAATGCAGTGGCCACTTGACTCGCCCTTCCGCATTCCCCAGTGAGAGCAGTGTCCTTGCCTGTGGAGGATGAGGCCTCTCCAGACCACCAAACATGCCTTGACCTTGAATTTCCCAGCCCACAAAAGTGAGAAATACATATCTGTTCTTTATAACTTACACAGTCTCAGGGAATGTGTTTTAGCAGCACACATGGACTAAGGCACAGAGTTTACCAAACTGAAACCTGAGATGGCACAGGCCATCTGGAGTCCTTCTACCCAGAGAGTGTGGGGCTGGCACGAGCAGGTTCATGCTGTTGGTTTGGGCAACTGGTCCTATAGTCAGGAGAAAGAAGGTTGCGAAGAACATTGGGAAACTCAGTCAATATAGGGAAACTTTGGGGACCTGCACAGTTGCTGAGACTTCTGCAGCAGCACCACCAGGACAGGGAGGGGATCTGGTCACCAGGCACAAAATGATGAGGACGTGTTGCCCACGTGCAGTGGTGTGAGGGAGGGAGAGGAGGGAAGCAAACCTCCAGCCCGGGCGGAGGCCTCAGGGGCCACCGGCAGAACCAAGAACCGCAGCCCCTGGATTTCTTGGCTCTATAATATGATTTTCAAAATTCCTACATTATACTCCTTTTCCCTTGTACTTCTCTGTGCTAAATGTAGTGGAACCAGGGAAAAGGCAAGATTGAAGGGTCAGGATGGCCAGGGGAAGGTCGCCAGAGCCTTACCTGCAATCCACGGCCTGGAAGTGGAACTCAATCACCCCAAAGTGTCTCCACATTCTCATTTGAAAGAAAATGGAAGCAGATGCTCCTGCGGATTTTCTTTTTTTTTTTTTTTTTTTTTTTTTTTTTTTCATTCCCAGTCAAAAATGACAGTTCACAGGTCTGGGGCTGGGGCTCAGTGGTAGAGCACTCACCTAGCACATGTGAGGCCCTGGGTTCGATCCTCAACACCATGTAAAAATCAATAAATAAAATAAAGATATTGCGGCCAACTACAAGTAAAATTTTTTTTTTTAAAAAAAGAGACAGTTCACAGATCTTTCTCTCCAAGTCTATGACATGGCCTAGAATCCCAGGTACTTTGTTTGCTATTCCAGCATATGCATGAAACAACAGCAGAGGAAATCTTCCATTTCTGAAGGACGGTGGCCACCTGAGGTCCAACACTCCATTTCTGTCTTAAGGTTTTTCTTTTTTTTTATTTAACTCTAAGATTTTAGTGGAAACAAAATTTCTCAGGGGTAGAAAGTGCCTGGCTCCCCATGCATGGCAATGCCTGAGGATCCTGAACGCACTTGCTATGGACCTGGCAGGCGAGAATGGCAAGGGGCGAGGCTTTTCCTTGAAATCCCAGCGTCCAGAGCAGCAGGTTCCCAGGGGGCCTAGGCATCAGGGATGCCTCCTGACCCCCTGCTCTTGAGTGTGGCTGTGGCCATGTCCCAGAAGTCCCCATTTCCCCAGGTTTTCTCATGATGTCAGAAGAGCCCGGTTCCTTCTGTTGACGCCCTTTCTGTCTAAAATAGCTATGGTTAGCTAAGCCCAAAGTTAATCTGGCTTATCATGGTGGAAGGGGGCAGCGGCCAACTACACAGAAAAGTGTTGCATCGCTGGCACTGTGAAAACTCTATGACATCGTCTTTTAATTGGGTTTATTATTATTATGTTTAGATTTTCTGTAAACCCAGCACTTATTGCCGGAACCTGAGACACATGTTTTCTACCATTCCGTGTCAACTTCTGACTGCCCAAACCCAAACATGTAATTTTTGCCAATGAATCACTGGAGCAGAATCCCACCACTAACCACACTCCAGTCTGATGGACTCTTCATCTTCATAAGGTCTTAGCAAAACTGTCCATCTCCTTTCCCAAGTCTAATACATTAGCCACAGCACCTTAGAAGGTGGCAGAGGAAAGACCAGACAGAGGGTTGATGAGCCAGGATGAGTGTTCACATCTGAGTGGGAAGGAGAGCAGCATCAGTTAGGCCATATGGGTTATAGCCCCACTGTGGTTAAAGTGTGGAATATTTCAAGGTAAATTAGATCCATCTATTCTACAAATATTTACCAAGTGTCTGTTCAGACTACTGTACTATGACACCCATGACCTTCTCTGACCATCCTTCCCCCAAGAACCTTCTGATTAGTCACAATTCTGAACCCGTGTTTTTCTTTAAAACAATTGTAACTATTTAGGGTATTTACTTAATTGTGCATCATTCATTTCCCCCACTGGAAGGTTAGCACAGCAAGGTCACAGAATTTGTATGTTTTGAATACCTATATGGTGAGCAGCACGTGGTGTAATGTACCATGAGTATTGAATCTGATTGACAAAGTCCTGTGGGGAAAAATAAGAATCTTGCAGCTGAGGGTAAGATTACGGAAGTTGTGAAAGACTAACATTTTGTTCAATTAGAGTAGAAAGGAAATCACTAATGTGGGGTTTGGTGGGTACCATAAAATCCAACTTCTTTATTTGATTTTGGACCAATGTTTCTGCCCAAACTGCATTCATAAGAAGCTTGGCCCATTCCTGGTGTGAGCTCACTTACTAAAAGCAGAAGAAACTTTGTTCCAGAGCTATCAAAAGCAACATTGTATTGTCAAAATCAGCAGATGCCTGGTGTGCCAATAGTTCATTCCTTTCATTCACCCTGCACTGCAACCACATTTTATTTGGTTGTCAAGGAGTTTAAGTGATGTGAACCATCTTTAGTTTAATATTTATATTTTAATATTGAAGCTAGGTTGACATCTCTGGAATCCACTGGGGAAACACAGGAGTGCAAATCTATACTTCTCAGAGCGCATGAACAGAAGGCCCCCAAGGCGAGGTGCATATCCAGGAAAATCATTGGTCTTCACCTGCCTTTCATTCATTTTTCTATCCTCAAAAGCTCTAACCAGCAAAGAAAAATTACAAGTCCCATTTCATAACACCCTGACAATGAGATGCTCCTTCGCATCTCCTGATACAACCAGAGACTCAGAAAGAGCACGAACTTACCCACAGACCAGCTTTATGACTGTACAGTATGTTTCAGAACTATCATGTGGACACTTAGAGATTTGGTTTTTGCATTTTATTCTTTTTTTTTATTATTGTTCTGACCTTAGAGGATGCCCTTTCCAGAATGCCAGAGACCCCCAAAAGGTCTGAAAAGAGGCTCGGCTCAAAGATCATTTGGGTCAAGAACCATTGTTTTCTAATTGGTAACTAGAGGGACAATAGAGGGTGAATGCCACTTCATAATCCAGGAGGAAGGCTTGGGCAGGCTGGGAGGAGGACAGAGGAAACACCGCAGGCTTTGGGTAGCTGATGGGTCTGGCGTGGATGGGCCATTCCTGTTCGTTGGTCCACAGAGTAGCACGGACATTTTCCCATCATCCTCAGACTGTGTGCCTTGGGCTCAGTTGTCCACCGTTTCTTGAACAGTCTTGAATGGCTCAAGAAGTCCCTGGGTATCCCATTTCAAGTCTTTGTGGCCTTCCTGGGTCAGGTGTGCACAGGGGCTGCGGGGCTGCTCTGCGCTCCTCTTAGCCAGCACCAGGTCGACAGCCTTTCTTAAAGCAGACGCTCCTCTCTGGAGCTGCTGTGAGTCCACAGGGGATTAGTCAAGGTTCTCCAGAGACACCAAGCCTGTGGGATACACATGGATAGACATAAAGGAGGTTTATTATGGGAATTGGTCATGTAACAAGGAGGCTGAGAATCCCACAACACCATGCCTCTGCCAGCTGGAGACCCATAACAGACAGGGCTGTAATCCATTCCTGTCCAGCGGCCCGAGAAACCAGAGACCCAGTGCCCAAGGACAGGGGAACAAGAACAGCCCCACTCCAGCTGAGAGCGAAGAGAAATCGCCTTTCCCCTGCCCTTCCTCTCTGTTCAGGGGGCTGCACAGTCCCGCTCACACCGGGTGAGGGCAGATCTTCCTCACTCAGACTGTTGAAATGCTAATCTCTTCCCACAACATCCTCGTGGGCACATCCAGAGGTAACCTTCGCCGGCTGTTGGGACATCCCTCAGCCCAGTCAGATGGACACATGCAGTTTCCCGTCAAGCATGCGTTTCAGTTCTTGTCGGTTTGCAATCCAAGTCAGACAAGCCTGGTAGTTTTAAGTTGGTAAGTGTCCAGGACTCAGACTGGCCTGGAATGTCAGCCCTACCCGGCGGGACAGGGACTTCTGTGGCGATTTGTTTTCCTGGTAGAACAGGAGTGTGAATACTGTTGACTGCCCCCTGACAGTGTGACACTCCAGCTCTGAAGTGTTGATATGATGCTCTGTACTAAATCTGAATCTGACCTTCTTTACAAAGGAACTCATTTTTAAACATTCTTGTGCACATAATGTCTACGTATTTCATCCAGGTGCCCGACATGCCCCCTGGGTCAGAAGTGATGAAAAGAGGAAGAGGGATGACACAGCCCTGGGATCTCTGGAAGACCATTATTTTAAACATGGAAATTTCTCAGGGCAGAAGACAAGGTAACATCACAGGTCAAAACAGTATATTTGCTCTTTCTTGGTAAATCTCTGTTTGAAATCTCACATTCTGCAAATAGGCACAGAAAGAAAAGGTTTTGCACCACATAGATTTGGCTTCAGCTCCTATCTCTGCCACTGCAAGTTTCAACAATTCCAGCTGTTTATTTAGCCTTTGGACTTCTTGATTTCCTCACAATGGACAAAGACTGTTTGGGAGCCATAAATGAGCTAACCTAGAAAACACAGCAGCACACGCAAGACAGAATCTCAGCAAATCTTGTCTTGCTTCAACAGTCCCCATATTCAAGTTTGGGACAGGTATGGCAGGCTTCATGTAGTTAGGATAACAAACTAGAGACTCACCTGACTAGTTGCTTTTTTCCTTATTGAATTAACTTGAGGATGCCATTAATGCTGATGGAAATAGTATTTAATTGACTAGGCACTCAGCTCATGGTTATGAAGAACAGGTGAGGAACACAATGGGAAATTATGATGTCATGTCCCCTGAAAGACTGTCACCAAGGAGGAAGACAAGTTCTTTATCAATAGAAGGAAAAATAGCGTTAAGAATGACATCAATGAGACTGTAGCCCAAGTGGAAAGCAGACACATTTGAAAAATATCAAGGTGAAAAGAAGACAGGATTTGAATTAGATCTTATTGTCCTGGAGCCTAAACATTCAGCATCCCCCTGGAAAAGCTTAAGCCACATATCTAACTCAGAGCCTTTCATGCCTCTTAGAAATAACAGACTTCAGCTCCATTCTGCCTCCTAAGCAGTGCTGTGGTTGGTCCAAGCAAGAAAACAATAAGAACAGACCAGATGGTCCTTGGTTCCTATCAAGTTAAATTGTATAATGCTAAGGTAACCTCTCAGTTGTGGATCCTGATCCCCTGCAAACTTGCTTCCCAGCCCAGACTTCATGGTGGGCAAAGGAATGAGGAGTCATCAATAATGAGCCATTTTTTTCTCAGCTAGACTGTGATGCTTGGAAAAGGGTGAAGACAAAGAGAAAAACAACCACAGCACCATACCACCGAGAATTGGTCAAAGCCATCCATTCACTTATTGAACAGTAAATATATACATCACCTGTCTGCCGGGTGTTAATCTTGGTACTGAGGACAGAGAAAGAGACAAAAATCTTACCTCCATAGAGCATAATGGCCCTCTTGGGGGTCAGAGTAAAATAAATAAATAAATAAATAGATAGATAAATAAATAAATAAATAGATTACATATTTGTTCATGATAATCACTACAGAGGCATCAAGCAGGGGAGAAGAAATGTCCTATGGGAAAGGGGGTATCCCAATTTTGGTATCCCAAGCCAGCCATTTTCACTGAAGATATGGCATTTGCGGAAAGATCTGACTGAGGTGAGGGAGCAAGCCCCAGAGGTCCTGATCCAGTGGACTGTGGGATGGAGAAGAGGATGAGCAAGATGGAGCAAACGCTCTGGCAGTGATCCAGAGCAGCCACTAGGTGGCAACACTAAGATTCTGGGCAAGAGGAACCCGCATAGCACATAAGAGGAAGGGGGCACCAAGGTCAGGCTTAGGGCTGAGCAAATCCCAAGTTGGGCACTGCATGAGTTTCCTGGGGCTCCATGTCAAAGTGCTACAAACCGAGTGACTTTAAATTTCAAGATGGTTTGGTCTCCCAGGTCTGGAGCCAGGAGCCACGAAGCCAGGAGGCCCTCTTCTCTCTGGAGCTCTGAGAGCTGCATGTAGTTTGCTGAATTATGATGCAGCCTACAACAGACCTGAGGTTAAGGAAGCAACTGAGTGTGCAAATTTTGGGGCTGGGGTTGTGGCTCAGTGGTAGAGTGCTCGCCTAGTATGCAGGAGACCCTGGGTTCCATCCTCAGCACCACATAAATATAAAGATATCGTGTCCACCTAAAACTAAAAATAAATATTAAAAAAATAATAATGTGCAAATGTGGACGCTAGCAAGGACTGCTGGTGGGAGATATGAATTTGGTGTTCATTGCTAAATGGGTAAAAGCAAAGCTGAAGGATGCCATAGGATCGTGACGGTCATCAGGAAGGTGAAGACCCAAGGACTGAGTCTGAGAGTGGTAGCCTTTGGAGCTCGGGAAGTAGAGGAGACTCCAGAAAAGGAAACTTGGAGAAAGTACCAAAAAGTGACTTAACCCCTGGAAGATGGTGTCCTGGGAGCTAGGAGAATAAAGGGGTTTAAAGATTAGGAAGTAGAAGACCAGTTAAGACATTCAGAAATGAGCAAGAAATGGTAAAAAGGCAAATCAAGGGGCAGGAGTCTTCCCTGTCTAAGCCAGTGTTCAATAGCTTCTGGGTAGTGAGTGAGTTCCAGGACCCGGGCACCCTGGGTCCACACAATAGACAAACACCAAGTGCCAGCATGCACAGCACAAGCTCCAAACCTGCTCCACCTGCCATCTCCTCCTCCCTCTCCCCTGCCTCCTTCTGTCACTTGAGATGGAATTGAACCCAACCATGCAAAGATGAATTGGAAACATGCCTGTTAACCAACCAGAGAGAAAAAGGCTGGTCTGCTTCATAGGGATTGTTCCCAGAGGACCAGGAAGAAGCAGGGAGGCCCTGGCCCCACTCTTCAGCATGTGGCCCACAGCACTTCATAAACTCGACCGGTGAAGCCAACTCCAATGCATTAAAAAGCAGTGGCAACTGAGTTGGAAGAAGGCAGAAGACTGAGGCAGCATCTCGAAACCCCTCCTGGAAGCTCATCCCAGGAAAAATCAATGTGCAAGAGGCCAGTGCTGGGGAGAAAGAAAGGCCTCAATCAGTGGCCAAAGAGTAGAGAAGAGGGGGCTTTGCTCATGAATCAGCTTCTGGACTCCAGGGCATTGAGGTCTTGCAGACACACAGTAGGAACACTGGGAGAGAGGGGGGGGCTCCTAAGGGGAGGAAGAGTCACTGTTTCTGGGGGTCGGAGGAGAGCTCCGCTGCTTCCCTTTCCCTCTCTTCCTAGGCTGGTGTTTCTGGTCATGGAGGTTGGTAGGTGTCTCCAGCCTTGAAAGGGGAGAGAGGCCAGGCAAGTCGAGGTCAAGTGAACCCTGACTTATCATCCCAACAGAGTGTTCCTTAGAAGATCAGCATGTCTACGTGCACAGCTGAGTGGAATCGGACCCGAAGGTTAAGGCAAACAAAGAGACAGACCCAATAGGAAGGCAGAGATGCCCGGCATCTTAGTGCTGCTCTGGGCACCCACTAGTACCCGCCGGCTCAAGCTAAGAGTCAATGTTTACACCAACAATGTCCTTCAGGTACCTCGGCAACCATTGTCATCTTGTCCCACATGCCCTGGGTGAGATCACGGGGGTTAATAGTGTACTGCCCAGCTGTGAGAGCTCATTTGGTGGTTTTTTTTAGTCAACTGAGAGCAATTAAAGCCAGGGGGGTTATGCAGGTTTTTCCTCAGTACCAGTGACATTGACGACCTCACTGGAGACGCACTGGGTAGCAGTGATAGTGAACAGGAATTGGAATTCCGTGACTCGGTGCACCCCAACAGCGGCTTCATGGAAGCAGCATCCATGGGAAGAGCTGGGGCCACCTTTCAAACCAGCAGTATTCTAAATAGCACAGTGTAAATAGAAAACAAAGCAAGGGCTGAGGTTCTCCCAGTGTTTGACTCTTCTCAGGACAGAACTGGAAATGATGAAATGGTAAATCAAGGGAATGCACCGACACCTTAGATATCCATTTCTCAAATGACCTCCTAAGAACACAGAAGACAGAAACAGACTGTTGCAAATGAGACATAAATAAAGGGGAAAAGGTGAAAACCAATACCCTGGGTTTCCTAGAGGTAACTGGATTATCCGAGGTGGCCTCAGGTTCCTTCCGGAAAACATGGGGGTTCACAGTGGTACTTTGAGGCTTCGGTCTCAGTGTCTGGCAGCTGAACTTGACCTTCTGTCCTCCTTTTCTACATCACTCCCAAGTTCACATTCTCACTGGTTTCTAAAATCAGGTCACCGAGCAGATGTCCACCCTGCGCAGGGCATTTGGGTCACCGTGTAAGAAAGAGGCGGCCACCCTGGGGCAGCTGTCCTGGAGACAGCAGGGGAGGGCCTGCAGCCCCCACGGGAGCCACCCTCCCCCGCCCTTCCCCGCCCTTGCTCCACACTGCTGCCGCCGCTGCCGCCGTGACTTGTTTCCATTTCAGGCACAGCAAACATGTGTAAATACTTTATTAAAATCAAAAAAACAAAAAGCCCAACACACGAAGTGAAAGCTGTTCCCTTCTGATTGATTTTTCAAAAGCTCCCTAGACTGCTTCTGTACAGATGTTTGCAAAATGATTGGAGGCAGAGTGGGCTTAATTCATAAAAGCAATAAAATGCTGCTTATTGACTGAGCAGATGAACGAGCTGAGGGGGGATAATTTGGAGTGTTCTTATTGGAAATGCTTTGAAGAAATGTAATGATAGTGCAGAGACAGAGCCTTATTAGCTATGGTAAATATATTTTCTTACAGAATGCTTAGGAGATTTTGAAATAACTAGAAAATAACCCTCAGATTTTCAGTTATGCTGACTTTGGGGCTAAACATGTGTTAACTTTCAATTTTGTAAATCCATGTAATCCTTGACTTGCACGATCTAAAATCTGTACGTGAGTTCCTCGTGTAACGAAAAAAGACTGGGGCTGGGTGTTGGACACCTGGGTGCTGGCCGGGTGCGAGATTGGTGAAGTGGTTCTCATCCCAGACCCTTGCTGTAATGGGGTGTGCCCTGTCTTCACCCCCGGAGCTCAGAGGCAGGTGGGGTGAGTCGAAGCCCTCCAGCACTCCCAGGAGGGTGGAGGGACAGCAGCACGGGAGGGAAGGGGACCTTCCCTGTGCTTCAGGAAACAGCTCTACTTTTCCCCATTGGAGAGTTCCACAGAAGACCTTGCCTGCCGAAAGAATGCTTTGCCTAAAGAATTCTGAGGTCTGTGGCTTCATCAGCAAAGCCTGTCCTACCTACCCACCAGTGCACCCAGAACGCTCAGGAATCACTGTAGGTGTGCAGTTGTGCATGTTATTATTTGAATCACACAGAAGCAGATGTGTCCTCTATTGCCATCCCTTGTCCCCAGTCTCATGATATTCTTGAATTAAATCAATACTATTTTATTATTTCTAACTCTTTTCATAAAAGTTAATAAGTATGAATATATGCAGTGAATTGCACTCAGCAAAAAAAAATTTAAGAAGTAACAGATGTCGGTGAATGGGTGTTTAGACATGTCAGAGGCAGGTTCTGACAAAATCGGCCCGAGGTTGTCTTTGGAAGCACCTGGCCCAGGGGCTCCTCTCCTGACCCAGTGACTTTCTCCTGTGTGCATTCTAGCTTGGGGCCTGGGACGTCCTCACATGTATAGTAACATACATATGTTGGCATCTTTAAAGAACATGACTGCTGGTAGCAAGAGCCATGTCCTCCTCCAATGAGACAGGCTTGTCATTGGCTGTCACTTCTGTGGTCCCCAACACTCCAGATTCACCATGCAAGGAGGCAGGCCAAGATTCAATACAAAGGCCACCTGCAGTGCTGTGTTTGAGGTTGGTTTCCACTCCGTTTTAGTGGTTGGAATACCACTTTAGTGTCAGATGGAGGTGATGAGGGCTGGGGTGGTGGCTCAGTGGTGGGGTGCTTGAGGTGGCTGAGGTACTGGGTTTGATTCTCAGCATCACATATAAATAAATGAATAAAATAAAGGCCCATAAATAACTAAACATTATTTTTTTTAAAAAATGGAGGTGATGCAAATATTTAAACAAAACCTTAATTATTTTAGATGCCAACAACAAGAAAATTTACAAGTCATGATGGGTGGTTTCCTGTATTTCTATCATTTCTTGTATTTTTATTGCAGATTTGTACCAGCTCTGAGGTCCTAGTTCCTGACACGTTAGGCATTTCCAATAGACTTCTGATGAGTCTGGTGTACACACCTAAGTCTTTTATTCCAAACTCAAGTCTGATGTCTGGCTAAAAAGCTGCGGTGGGTCATCCTTGTGGGTTTTACCCTTCCTGCCCTCCATCTACGGGCTCTGGCCACTCATAAGTGGTGTCCTCAGGACATGGATGTCCATCCACTCAACTATACTGAGTTGCCACTACCCCGTCTGTGTGGCCCAGCAGGTCAGCAGCCCCCTGACAATCTCTTAGAGGCTTCAGAACACGTGCAGCTCTGGGCCCACCTCTTCAAGCCTTTATGCCCTAAGAATCTCTCCCTCCTGGAGCCTCGAGGTACCGTGGGATGTCAACAGGAACAGCTTTCAAGTCCCTCCTCTTTGAGTCTGAAAGGCATAGTTTCCTACCCCGGCTGAGAAAATCATTATCTTCCTGTCAGCACATCTGTGTACCCATCGACCTAGCTAGCTAGCTCCCTCTCTCCTGGTCATCCACCCATTCCTACCTACATACCTGTCATGTGCTCAGCCTCTCTCCATCCACTACTAAGTATTCATCATCATCTACTTACCTTCTGTCTATCAGCTACATTTCACCTGCCTGCTTCCCTACCTAGCATGTACTTATCATTTATCTACCACATCATCTATCACGTGTCATCAATCTATGAGTCACCCATCTATGCCATTTATCTAGTTCAGGATACTCCTTGTCCCCTCTTCTGTTCCAACTCTATTGTCTTATTGCTGCACACCCAGCCTTCCTCAGAGCCTCGATTGTTTAGAAAGGTACTACCAGGAGGTCTAGCAGGTTATTTTGTTTGCCACCATGTAAAGAAAAACCTTGCTACTTCCAAATATAAGTAGCAATATTTCTTTCCATCTACTTTGCCCTTGGTCATGACCTAAGGGCAAAGCAGATGGAAAGAAATATTCTCCCATGTGCAGCTGCATTTCCATTGAACAAAGAAATGAAGAGCAGAGCAATTCAGAAATGCAGACAGAGCCGGAGCTGACCTTCAGACCCATGTGTTTCCCACCTGTTTGGTTTTCTGATTTTGTTTGGTTTACCACAACTGTGGACAGTGTCACATAATGCTTACAAAGCACACGTTCGTGTGAACACACTTTCATGTGAATAAGTAACAATGAATCCCAGTTATGTACAATTACAGTGCACCAACAAAATATGGGGGGGGAATGAAAAACAAAAGAAGCTCAGTTTTGAAATTCAAATCCCAGTTGTGCCATTCACGAGTAATAACAAGTCATGATGGGTGGTTTCCTGTGGGTAAGTCACACAAATTATGTATGGTCATTTCCTTTTCCATAAATGAGGATAAGATTTCAAAGTATAGGAGGTAAGACGGAAAGCTCTAACTTCATAATGCCTATTAGATATCATGTCTAAATAAACATTAACTACTATTATTGAATCACAAATTCCCCTTGAAACAAAGCATGTCATATTTTTTAACATGTAAAAACATGCATTTGCTTATATTTGGTGCAAAAGTGACACCTCTGAACTTAACATGAAAGTATGCATGTTGACTAAGTTGATCAAGGACTTGTGCATGAGAATAGCATGAAGAGGCACCAGCCTTGCTCAGCCACCTTGAGGGCATCCACACAGAGCAGTTGTTCCACATGGAGTCTGTGCTCTGGAGAGCCAAGCTGTGCATTGGCCCGTGAAACAGGATACCACCTGATAAATACCAGGGACAACACTTTTGCCATTAATCTGGTAGAAGTGACATATGGAAGTCAACTCCTTAGAAAGAGACAAAATTAGTGAAATAAGACAAAATACAAAGATGTAGGACAGAAGAATGAAAGCAATTAGATTTAAAAAGAAAAAAAAATACGCTTTTTTCTTAGAATTACCATATTGAGCTTTCGGGGGTGCTGATCCCGCAGTAACTTTCACCAACTAGCAATTCAGCTGATGCATACAGCATGGGTTGATATGGGAGGGTAAACTGACCTTTCCTTCAGATTTCCTAGTGAACTCTGCATCAGGACACCCAGGAAGATTGCTAAGTACAAAGGAGTTGGGAGCAACGTGTCCTGTGGGTTGTAGGTCTGTTTGTGTTTGCAGAATCTGCCACCTGTACCTTGTGAGAAAAGACAACCTTCTCACACAGTGGTTCAACTTACTAGCTCCCAATTGCTGTGATCTGAGTACATATTAGGGCCAACAACCAGAATGGGAGGCCGACACAGTATTGGATCCGGCTGGAATAATCTGCCAACTGGTTATTCAATATGGAAAGCAATGAGTAATGCAAAACCCCAGATTCTTCTCCACAGGCCGAAGGAGTCAGACCTCGCCATCTCTGCATCGCCTCCTGGTGTTTCTTCTTAAGGTCAGGTCAGTGGTACTGATGATGTTGGCTCAGTCCATGGGCTGCGTAGAGCTGTGGTGGAAAGAGCTGGTGTCTACTCCTACAGGGAAGACAGGCGCCTTCATGATCAGTATCTGAAGAGAGCCCGCTACTTGCCTGCAACTCCTTTGAAGTTGCACAAAGATAGAGGGGAAGTCACAGCTCTGAAATTGGGCATTAGTCACAGCCAGAGAGTAAATGACAGCTCCCGCCACTCTCTTCGCCAATTTTAAATAAGTAAGATGAGAAGAGTGGGTATGTTCACATCTCTTTTGAAATGTTGTGCTGCATTTCACATTGTGAGGCAGACTCCCGAGGGTCAAGCACTCTTCTGCTAAATTTCACATGGTTATGCTTGTTAAACTATGATATTCTTCTGATTAATATTTCTAAAACCATGAGTTTAAAAAAAAGAAACATCTATTCAAACACAATAGGTTAGTTGCTTTATGAGATGGGCATAGTATGGGTCCTGAGTGGTCTGCCAACAGGGCTCCTCTGGTATCCGCTCTCTTGTAGGAGGCAAGAGAAAAAGAAAGAAAATCAGAGAACTGGAGGTCAGATTTTCAAAATACAGCGACCACATTTTAAATCTTACAGGTAGCAGAAGAACACAGCTAAGAGAATAATGCACCTTCCCTAAATAAAGGTATATGGCGTTGAATTTAAGAATATCCCTGACTCTGAAAGAGAAAATTATTTTTTTAATGTGTAATGAGGCAACCTATCTTTGTTGTAAATAAATTTGCATAACCTTTTAATGTCTTGTTAGAAAAATAGATGCAGAGAAAGAGAAGGGAAAAGGTTTATGTAGATATCAGAGTGATGGGATAAAGAACATGACTCAAAAGACTGAAGGAGGTGCACGTCCTCGTTTTCCTAGAAGCATATTTTAAAATTAATTTAGATATGTATGTGTGTGTAAGTTTTACATATGTAGTTATATATAGGCATATGCATATATAACTATTGTATATAAGAATATCTTTATATGCATACAAACACATATATGTACATGCATGCCTCATAGAGAATAAGGATATTCTTTCAAATATCACTACATCTAATGCACATAATACACATACAATGAATAATGGGGTTGTGTGTTTCACACAATTACTTATCTAGGGAAAGAAAAAGTTAGTGGGAGTTCACTGTGGACAAGCTTGAGAATGAAAACCTCCCAAGGCATCTAGGCTTCAGGGAGGAGCCCAGCTCATGAGTTTACCACCAGGACCCCCCTGTTGTCTGGGTATCAGTGATCTGAGAACAGATCTCCTCCTTATCAGGCAGTGAGAAGAGAAAGACAATTTTCAAATAGACCTCGAGCATCGCTTTCTGTAGTAAAAGAATGCCCTCAGAAGAAGCTGTTTCATGAAGCCTAACTGCTGCCCATTTTAGCATGGCTAACTGGCCTGGGAAAGGGAAGGCATCCAGTCTCAGGTCCCTCTAGACTTTCTGCCTCATGTAAGGGAGGGGGGACTGAGGAGCCTGGTAATGTGTCCCCTGAAAGATTGAGACCTGTCCACAGGAGTGTGGGATGCATCTCTACCCTCACAACTTGCCACATAACTAAGCACCCGTAAAACAACAGTGAATCACACTGCAAGCCTCAGACCCTATGCAAGGAGTTCCCACAGAAACCAAAAAACTGAGGAGACAGAAACAAGGGCACTGGAGAAAATGTTAGTGTCTGATGTCCACAGCTACAACAAAGAATAAACAGCCTGACTCCCAGAGAGATAAACATGAAACCTGATAAGAATCTCATTGTCTTTGACTCAGGGCATCATGTGGAGTCAGAAGTCATGCTCAAAGGCAGAAAACGGAATTGGGAGCTCTGATAACAAGCATCGGCACCAGACAGACACGGCAGAGCTCTAGAATCATTAGACCAAAAATTAAAATAACAATGATTAACATGCAAAGGTTGCTAATGAAAAAATGGGCGACACACAAGAGCAGGTGGGGTATGAGGGCAGGCAGATGGAAGACCTGACAGCATCAAAAGAAATGCCAGGGATCAATAACACAGTAATAGAGTGCCTTGTGGGCCACCAGTCAACTGGACATGACCAGAAAGAATGAGAAGTCTAGGAAAGATGTCCACGTAAGCTTCTCACCCTAAGGCAAGGAGAAAAAGAATGAATAGATATACAAGGAGGGAACCAGGATGTCCCAGAAATGAGGATGATTACAGAAGGCCAAACATGGTACAGGAATTCCAGAAGGAGAAAAAGAGGGAAAAAAGAAATATTTAAAACAATGGTGAATGTGAATACTCCCCAAATTAATATCAGACACTAAGCTACAGATTCAGGAAGCTCAGAGAATGCAAATCTGTGCCCGAATATCAAGAAAATCTATACCCAGACACATCATGTTCACACAGGATAAAGCTAAGAGTTAAAAAAAAAAAAAATCTTGAGATAAGTCAGTATTGAGGAATGTCCCCTAGACTGAACTTCTTTACAGACACCTACAATGAAGAAGAAAACGGACTGAAATATCTGGTCTTGAGAGAAGAGAGGCACCCACCTGGAACACATTATCCAGGGAAATTATCCTCCAAAGTTGAAGAGAAAATGAAACTTTTTCAAACTAGCAAAACTTGAGAAAATTTGTCATCAGTGGACCTGCCTTGAAAGAAATGTTAAAAGAACTTTTTTCAGGGAGAAGGAAAACCTAATCAGAAACCAGGTCTCCTGGAAAAGTGTGTGGGGGGAGGGCATTTGAGAACTAAATGAAACTAAAATAATTGATTTTCCTCATTTTAATGGACCTCGTAGATAAAGTACTTCAAAATATTAGCAGCACTGCACTCCATGTGGAAGCTTAGGGATAAGGGAGGTGACAACCGTGTTCCAAGAGACACATTAAGAATGCTCTGTTTGTTACAGGGCACTTAATTGCTTATAAATATATATTGCAAACTCTAGGACAACCAAATATAAAAGAAGTGAGTCTGGAAGTTAGCAATTTCTCCTTTATTTGCACTTATGGATGGTACTGGGGTGATAAATATATTAATCTATGCATTTGTCAAAACCCATAACCTATAGATGTGAGAGTGATGTTTAATGTATACAATCCAAAAAATTAAAATTAATTAATTAATCAGATGTCAAGGGATCCAAAAAATAGTATGTCAAGCACCCAATGAGTCACTGTGTTACACATAAATGATGCAATCTCACAGAAGGAGGGAGGAGGAACTGACCCAAATTACCTTGGAAATGTTGATCTGTTTGCATCTCATCTTAAATTGTTGTACACACATACTAGGACTGAATAAATAACAAGCAGATGAAGGACAGTTGGAATCAAGCTTCCCACTGTTGAAAAGGGAAGTTACAGCTGAATGCGAAGGTAAGGCTAGGATGAACCCCAGGACCATGTTGGATCAGATCAGAGACATGGTATGAACTTGCGTGTATGTATGTGTGTGTACTCAGACATGTATGTACAAATGAACACAGAAGTTATGTATGGAAGATATTTCCATCCACAGAGAGGGCCTGGACACCTGGGTACCAATGACCACATCCAGCATCTGGGTTGTTCAATGGTTAGCCTAGAATAAGGCTCAATAAATATTGTTTTCTTGAGATGAAAGAATTCTATATGTAAGTGGCTTAGTACAACATTCATCATATAGTAAGTGTTCAGTAATAAGATGGTCTCAGGGAACAACTAAGCAATGATAATAAATTTTCCTTGATTCAGGAATCACACAAAGGTCTCAAGAGTACATTCCTTCTTGATAGAACCCGGGACTGAATATAGTGAGAACCTGCAGCATGTGGATCTGACTCGGCTTTCTCTCTCTTGGCCCTTCAGATCAGTTCTGGCCTATGTGTTGGCCTCTTCTCTCAGTAAAAGTTCAAGGGGTCTTTAAATACACACACACACACACACACACACACACATTCTTAGATTTCTAGATGCAAAGGAAAATCTAATATTTCTTGTTGTATTTTTCTTTTGCTTTTGTGCTAAAATTTATTTTTGGTGGTGAGTGCTTATTTTCTAAGCTGTGCCTTTTTGGCTATTGACATGGGCAGTTCAAATACAAGCTGAGGTCTGTATTTATTAATTATAGTTATAGATGTTCTGACCTGTTAAATTGAAGGAACAGAAAGTTTAATTGGACTTCCAGCTTTATTTGATCTGAAACCCAAGCTCATGACAGGAATGTGGAAGGCTGACCGAGTTCTAAAATGCATCCTTTCCGTTTCTTTTCAGCGTGGAGCCTCCGTGCAGCCTCTGCAGAGGTACTGCCGGGGAGCGGGAGGGAGATCTTGTTTCCTAGCTGCAATGCAGTTTCACAGAACGTGGAAACAAAAACATAAAGGACCCATTAAACTGTCATGTCTGCTCCCTGCTGGCCCAGGATTGCTCCCTGCAGGACATTTTCCAGTTGCTTGGTCGATTCTGAAATGGCCCAAGCCATTTCCACCCCTCCCTGGGGAGGCTTTCCAGTGGCTCAGCAGCCCTCCCGTTCACGTTCACATGGCTCCAATTCTCCTTAGCTCAGTGTTCCTTTGCTTCCTTTTATTCTGCCTCTCCCAGGTTCTCTCTCTTGGCTGTGCTCCCCCCACACCCCAGGTACTCAGAGGGTAAGTATCCAGGTCATTAAAGGCAAGAATTTAGTTCTTTTGATCTCCACTCTGAAACCCAGCACTCAGTGTCTCTCTTAATTGTTCTCATTGACCTTCTTTGGAAACTCTTGGTTTGTAGTTAGTTAACACCAGAGCGATTTAAGCAAAACATGGCTGAATTATCAGGGCTCCCCTTATTCTGGAACTCTATACCATGTATTTCATATGTTTTTGGATAGACACAATCTCTTTTGCAATCGCCTTGAAGACTTATTTTATCAGGCAATGTGTTAAACATTGTGTGAAAGCAGTGAAAAACTTCTTTCTCTTGATTTAAACCCCAAACCCAATACCTCCAGTACAACAGACTGGCCTGATTGGAGATGGACCGACTTATAAATTATGCATATGTGTCCAGGTTTTTCCTAGATGTTTTATACAATTCTAATACAAAAGATCATGACTCATTTTAAATAAAGTACATGCTGGCCACTCTGACAAATGTCAAGCTACACCAGCCTCCTTTAAAAATGTTGCCTTTTGATATTAGAAGCTATTGTCATATTTGAACCAAGGGCATTGGAGTCCCTATCATGAGCCCTCTGGAAAGAATCTTGAGATCAGAGGAAATCACCAGGGAACACTGAGCCGGAGAGAACTGAAGTCCGAGTGTTACACAATTTCTTATTCATCCCCTTAGTACTCTGAGTTGCTAGAAAGATTCTCAGGTATGTGTGTGGTGGGGTGCAATCTGCAGTGAGCAAGAAATTTTATGTAAATATATCTGGCCAATTGCCAGACCTAAATCTCTAACACTTAAGACATTTGTTATTATTTATTGCCTTTAATTCTAAATAAATATCCCATTGCTTATTTAATTTTGTATTTATAATTTTGTGAGCTTTTTCTCAACAATGTTCACTGAAATTGTTAGGTCACTTTATTGTCAACTTTGTTGAGCTGGTCATGATGAGGGACTCCCTGAACCACTGTTTAACCAGGATGAACTCCCTAGTCCTTAACCAGAGATGAAGAGATAGTTTTCTGACCCTGTGCCAAATGCAAATGCAGAAACCCCAAAATGTACCATGGAATTCAAATGACAAAATTGATTCACTCGGGGTTGTTGAGAAGGGAGTCATTTAATTCTTTAAATTATTACAAATTCTGGTAAATTTGGCAATTTAAAATTTTTAAAAAATCAAAACCTAACTGACCTTCTTTAATTGCTATATTCTCAGCTATAAACCCACCTTTAAAAAAAAATTAAAAAAAAAAACCACCATTCACTATATTCCATTTTTGCATCCCCTATGATCTAGCATAATGCTCTTTCCACAATAGAGTTTAAAGCATACATTTAATTTATTGATTTTTGGATGTACAAAGAGATTAAAGGAATTGGAGAGAAATCTGTATGAAGCTTAATGGGGATGAGTCTCTATTCCTCAGCTACTGAACTGAACACACCACAACACAGACGGAATGGGTTGGAACTGAAGGCTGTTTTGTTCCTGAGTTATTTCATGGGGCTTAAGGTCTCTCCCTGGCCTGGAGGCTCCTCCCCTTGAATGTACTTTTTCACCTGAAGTGTTCCTGGCCAGTGATCCCATCCTCCTACCTGGACAATAAATCATACAGAATTACTGTCTGCTTCAAGCCTCACTAGTGGTTCCTTGAAGTGCCATCTGGGCTGATGCTATTTATCCAGATGTATTTCTTAAATCTTTAATTAGCAACAGGTTTTTATGTGAGGACAGAATGCAACCCCTGGGCTACTTCATGTGCCAGTGAACCTCACACGCTCCTGGGAAAGCTAGGAGCCAAGTATGTTCTCTCTGTGTTCTCCCTCCCTCTGTAAATGCTCTTTGTAGGAGTCAGACAAGGCAGCAAATGTTCTGGTGGAAGATCAAGCCACCGCAGTGAAAGCAAACTCTAGCCAATCTACATATTCACAGGACTTCCTCCATGAAGCCAGGTGCTCATGAATGCATTCTTGCTGACTGCATGTCTACTTTTGCCATGTTTTGAAGAAGCAAGAATTGAAATCTTGAGCTGTAATTGTTGATTAGCCTAATTCTATTTCAGTTTCTTTCAGTTTTGCTACACATTTTTGAAGTTTTTGTTATTAGGTAGGTAAATTAACCCTTACAATTATGTTCTGTTGATAAATTCTCCCCCTTATTCTTACGAAAAGATCTTTATCCCTCATAATATGTATTTCCTCTGAAATAAAATTTGAATAATAATATAGTCACTCTAGTTTTATAATTGTTTTCAACCTTATCATTTTAATCTATTTGTGTCTTTATATTTCAAGTGTATTGAAGCACTGATAATGCAGCAGAATATACTTGAATCTTTCTTTTCAACCCAATTGGACAATCTCTGTCTTTTAATGGGCTGTTTAGACCATTTATACTTAATGGGATGTTTGCTGTCATTTGGTTTAAGTCTTTGTGTTGCTATTTATCTTTTTTTGGTCTCTGCTTTTTTCCTCTGTACCAGTCTGGAAGGTGGGAATATCTAGCATCCCTGGCACTGTGCTATGATGAGGCCCTGTCACTCTTTTTCTCAGGTGCTTTCTTGACTTGAACTGTATTCTCTTCTTAATGTTCAAGGGGGACATGGTGCAGGCCTCTGGCATTTTCTTTATTCGTNCTATATATATATATATATATATATATATATATATATATATATATATATATAAAAATCTTGGAAACATATATCCATATATAATATATACTTTATTTATGTGTTATTTTATTTATTTGTTTATTTTTGATTTCATGTTAAACTGTACCCTCTATCTGTTTCTTCCATTTATAAAGGTTCCAGATTTCTGTCTAGGAATTGGCCATGAAGCAGTCTCTTGCATGCTTCTTCCGTGGACTTGAAAGTGACTGCTCCCGTCACTTGAACAATTGCTTCTCCTTGAATGTGGGCAGGACCGTGACTTGTTTCCAGTCAAGGGAATGTGGCCTCAGGGCCACACAGGACGTGTGAACAGGACTCCCAGGAAGCACGGTTCCTGCTCTGTTAGTGTCGCTCTCCATTTCTAGTTCTGTGGAAGAAAGCTGAAAGAACACAGCCGCTCAGGGACAGGACTCTGACACCCAGAACCAGCAGGGAGGCAGAGCCTGGTGCCACCAAAGCTACCGTCGAACGGGGCCCTGGCCCACACCTTGATGGCAGCCTTGCAGCAGCCCGGGCAGAAGACTCAGCTAGGCGCTGCCCAGACGCTGGAAGACGATAACTGTGTGTGCTTTCGCTCCATGAAGTGTGTGAAATTGTCTCCCTGCTTGGGAAACCTAGTGGAGACACTCACAGAGCCCACCTCACATTCAACGTGTGAGTACACATATGTCTACAAGTAGCTATTGCCCATATTTCCTTTCCCTCTTTTTTCCTGAACCATATTTAAGTAAGTTTCAGACCACATGATTCTTCATCCTAAAATATTATAATAAGAAAAATCATAATATAACTATCATACCTCCACCTACCTTAATATCATACCAAACTCATCATCTTGAATAGTCTGAATATTTGATATCCATAAGATGATATTTTTCACTTTTCAAAAAGTGGATCAACCCTGAAGTGTTGGCACAAAGATATCCAAGAGGTCACCCTCTGATTTTGGTCTCTAAATCTTTTTCAACGACAGATTTTCTCAAATTGCCAGAAACAGACAAAACCACTCCAGGGATTAAGGCCAAGCTTGCCCAGCATCAATACACATGTTGAAAAACCATCTCTACCCCAAGTTGAAGGGATGTGTAATATCTACTTAATAAGACAGTAGAAACATGTGGGTGGGTGCCAGTTTGCCTCTTCACTGGAAAGCTGAGATGTTGACAGAGAAAGAAAGGGAGTCAACACTTTGGCTTTGGTGTTTGCTTTTAGCATCCAGAACATGTTTGGGGCTGCCCTGCAGTTTTATTATAAGACTTAACAAATACTGAAAAGCAATTGCAACACAAGGTCTCTAAAACTGTGGTCCTTATAATTGTCTAGACAATACTGAAAGTCTGTCTCCTCCAGGTCCCCAGGTGACTGGTGGGCAGCATCATTCTCCACCAATGTCCAATCTCCACTCTGACCTCCCTCCCAGAAAGAGCTCAAGTGTGGCCACACGGCTTCTTCCAACCTGCAAAGTGTGAGAAATGAGCATGGTGCTACCTGAGGCCATGGGTGCAGGGTGGGCTGCTATGTCTCCTATTTGCTTCTCCACATTGTCGGCAATGCGATGGATAGGGGTTGACTTCACAGCCTGAAGTGACACAGAGCCAGCCTTCAGAGCAACATCTAGCACAAGGACAGATGAGCCTCTAGTGTTTTCTACCCGGGGATCAGGGGTTGGCTCCTTTGTCCCCGTGGCATTACCTAGCCTGTCCTGACCAACATCCTTGACTGGCTCAACTGTGGGATTTCATACCTGCTCTAGATGACGAGCCAGCCGTCCAGCTCTTGGCCTGTCTTCTCTATTCCTTTGCCAAAGCCATTGTCCACACTGCTGCTGGTGTAAACCTGACGGGAGACAAACTTGTTGGTGACTAATTGGAAGCTCTTCTGACAGAGCATAGGAAAAGTTGACCGTGACCTGCCGCCTGCCTCTCAGATGACTGTCCCTCCTCTCCCACACCACTGGCTCTCTCTCAGACCTTCTCACAGATCTTGCATGAGGCCCTCGATTCCTGTCTTCTCAGCTGGCTCACAAACCCTCCCCTGCTTAGAGGACAGGTCCCTATAAAGTCCTGTCCATTCTTCAAAACTCAACTCAGCTACCTTCAATTCTGTGACCACCGCTGACGCTGTCATCATATCTTAAATATAACCCTAATATTCAGCTTGGTATTCATTTTTGCCATGGTCTGTATACTTTTTAGTCTCTTTATAGAGAATGAGCACTTGGAAATATAAATTCTTTTCAGTTAGGACAATAGGATTCAAAGTTTAAATATCTTGCTGGGGGTGGGGGATGTGGCTCAGTGGTAGCGCCCTCGCCTAGCATGCACAAGGCACCGGGTTCGATCCTCAGCACCACATAAATATAAAATAAAGATATTGTATCCACTGAAAGCTTAAGAATAAATATCTAAACATACATACATACATAGTTACATACATACCTTGCTGAAGATTCAGCAGTAAGTAAGTCGTACCTACGTCCTGAACCCAAGTCTCCAGTGCATGGACTTTCCTTTGCACAAGGCCTTCTTCCACTGAAGCCCCAAGATGGAGGGCTGGTCCTGCCCTGTGCCATCCAGGGCCTTGCCCCCATGATGCTGGGAACACCTGGAGAGTGTCAGGGCCAAGCACCTGTCCCTTTCGCAATGGCCCTTCCTTTAACACCAGATGATTCTGTGAACGTAGTCCACGCAGGCTGGCAGAGTCAGGAGGAAATCAGGACAAGGGCTGGGGATATGTCGCCTGCCTTCTAGTTGCTCTTCAGTTGGGTTTTTACGAATTTATGTTCTCATTTTATTATGGATTAAATAATGATTGGGGGTGTCATTGAGATTTTTAAGCTCCATTTGATGATGTAGAGTGAGCAATGGATCTTCTCTGAAGATCCATTCTAGTTCCCCACTAAATAGGCCACTGAGTGGTTTCAACTCAAAGTCACGCACTGGTTGCTGGAGGAGAACCACAACTTCCCTTAAATTGTCTGTAGGGTACCCTCTGGCACTAACAGGGCAGGAGTATCATGGCGCAGTTCAATTTGACAAATAGCTAAACATTTCATGAGGACTTACTTTGCACAAGATCTTGGCATTAAATCCAGAAAGCCGTTCATGAACATTTAAATCCAGAGTTCTGACACAAAGGCTGCAGCCATTGCAGATGAAATGTGCTCTCCTGCCCTGCTCCAACCCTCTCCGCATCTCAGGCTGGCGATTTCAAAGCTTTGCAGCCTGCATCTTCTTGTTTATTGCCGATGGCACCCTTAGTGGGTCCCTATGGAGTGACTTCAGGGATTTAAATGTTTTCATGCTGGGTACAATCTTTCAAAGAAAGTTCTTGCCTGAGACAAATTTTCTCCAAAGGTTGTAGTTAGTAATTTGCTTCCTGTTAATAATTCCACACACATTGATCTCACAGCAGCTGGTGATTATTTGACACAAAACCTCTGAATTTATTTTAAATTTAGAAAAGGAAAATTTGCTTCAGTACCTGCTTCCCGCTTGGGCATTTCCTTGGGAGATCAGAATACCTTGAATAGCTTGATGAAAATGACCAGTATTCTCAACAACAAAGCCTCAGACTTTTCACCCAGCTGCCCACAGTAAAAAGAGAAAAGCATTTTTTTTTCCCTATTCAACTGAATTCCAAGAAGGAGTTTCAAGAATAAAAGCATTTTGAGTTCCATCCCCACTTCACTGGGACATAAACTGCTAAAGCAACATGTCTGCTTTACAAGACCAGCTTCTCTTTTTGTCCTTCGCACCATCCCCTCTGAGGGCGGGCGATCTGTCCCCAAGGGCCAGCTTCTGACTTTGGAGTGCATGTAATGCTGGAACTGCGGCTCCAATAAAGCAGGGCAGGGTGTTCACTGTGGCACCTCTGTCAGCAAGAAAGCAAGTGTACACACAGTAGGTGCTCACAGCTGACCAAACCACTTTTATTAATAGATGTTGTTATCTCTTCTCAGAGATCAATGGTAGATTGAGATTTCTTTGGATATAATGTAATTTCTGCTTCTCTGACTACAGTTTTCTTACCAATGTCGTCTCTGGAGGACACTTGAGGTTGGTCAGACACACCATACCTGAATGTGCGCAGGTTTCCTGCCTCGTTGTCCTGCCTTCAGGAACCTTCGCCACTTTATCCCTCTTGACGCTACCTGAAAATTGGCCCCCCTTGGTATACCCTGCTCGTTGTCTGGTCTCCTTCCCTAAAGCCATTACTACTCCTGTTCTCAAAGTGAGTTAGAACCCGAGGAGCACTCAGGGCTTTCTAAGTCACACCGGCCAGGAACCCGATGCCTGCCACGGAGCAGGTGCACCCCTTCTTCTTTACTCCATGGCCCCTTTCTGCTCCATTGCTCAGCTGGTTTCCTTTCTTCAGGGCCCTGTCAGGGCAGCCACATCATGCGTTCCCTGAAGCCTTAGGCAACCACTGAAGCAAGAGTGGCCCTACCTCCCCAGACGCTCCCTCTGAAGTCACTTCATCATTCGTTTTGATCAAAGGTAGAATGAGCTGAAAGAAAATGCAGAGCCGGGGCTGGGGTTGTGGCTCAGTGGTAGAGTGCTCACCTAGCACGTGCGAGGCCCTGGGTTCCATCCTCAGCACCACATAAAAATAAGTAAATAAAATAAAGGTATTGAATCCAACAACAAAATAAATAAATAAAACAAAAATAAATCAAAAATAAATAAAAATTTTTTTAAAAAAAGAAAATGCATAGCATTTGGAGTGGAAAGGTGATCGTCACATTCCTGATCATGACCACGGGACAGTCATTGAGATGCCTTGAAAAGCCCCCCTACTCATTTGTGTGTCAATGTCTCATTCCTGTATAGGTGGCCGTCACAGCATGAGACCCACAAGCCTGTGGGACCCCACAAGGCAGCGGTTGTGGCTGGCCAATACTCTCGATGGCTGCTTCTCAGGCACCACCCCATGAGCTGTGCTCTGGAGGAGCTATCCTTCCAGTGCTACTTGAACACAGAAATGGCTCACTTTACCCCCAGCACTGAATCCTAGCAGGCTTCCTTGGTTTGAAGTTGAACGAAACTGGTAATGATTCAAGGAAGAACCAAGGGGTCCAACTTGCAGGTATTGTTAAGAGGATGAAGTGTCAAAGGTTCCTGAAGGCCAGACAGACGGACAGGACCCACAGGACAGGCTCTCACTGGACAGTGCAGAAGTCAGGTGCGGGAGTGCACCGGCAGCTCAAGGCTTCGTGCTTTGTGTCAAACCTGCAGGAGGGGGAGGGATGGGTGCTTCACAGAGAAGGCAGCCTTCAAATTCCACTGTACTGGGTGATCCCCGTCTCCAGCTTGAGAAACCGAGGGGAACAAGGGCACGTGGGAGCAGGGCTTTCTGGTACATCAGCACAGGCCAGTCCCCTGTCTTCCCAGCCTCCTGCCACTGCCTCCTGGAACCTGCCCCTGGACCTCTGTGCATCACGTGCCTATGATCATCACACAGTTTAGACATTTTCCTCATTTAACCTAGGGGACCCGACCCTACCTAGACCCACAGAAAGGCACGTTCTCCAAGAGCCCTAGAAGGCTAAGCGGGGGGTTGGCCAACTTCTGTCCAGTCCAGAGAGGAAACATGAAGCCTTTGAACACTGGACATAGGTTTGTTGACACTCTTCTTCTTTTATCTTTTGTAACAACCATTTTTAAAACACTTGGACCTTTCTTACTCATGGAACACAAGGAAAGAGGCCATCAGCAGATTTGTCCCCTGATGGAGGGGATTCTGGCTTTCATAAGACCCCAGTGCTTCCCATGACGCGCAGTTTGAAGTAAACACATCACAGGTCAAGTGTGTCATGCTGAGTGTGAGTATATTGCAAAGCCATCTAGAGATGGTCCTTCTTCACTCAGAGTCGTGGAACTGATGCTCAGGGAGAAACATGGGCATGGCACAAAGATGAACCTTGCTGGGACTGGTGGGAATTTCACTGCCGATGAGCGTCTCTGGAGAAAAGCTGAAGACTGACATGAGGAGACGCTGGGGACTGAGTCTTAAGAGACTGCACAATGTGGCATAGAGAGCGAAGAGGACGTGCCTGCAACAGACACAGAACCAGTGGACAGGGAGGGGGGAACGTCCGTTAGCCCGTGACTCATTGAGAGATCGCAGCCAGAATGGGGTTTAGGCCTTAGGAAAATTCAGTTCCTTAGAGGCCCCAGGTTGTTTCTTGGTCTATGAAGATGATTTAGTACATTTTTATTAATCAATGTGGGAGATACTAACCCTTTAGCCACTTCCACATCCATGATGTAATTCTGACTACTTTGAAGAATAGTTGAGTCTTTCTTGAATTTACTATTTGGTTAAAATGATAATCTTAGCTTTTGTGTGTGTGCGTGTGGGTGTGCTCATAAGAAATTTATTTCCTTTTTTATAGCTTATTATTTTTGGCATGTATTGGCATGGGATTTAAATGTGGTATTTTCTGCTAACTATTATAAACTTCTAAAGAGAATATTATGAAAGACTAATTAAAAAAAAAAAAAACTTGCCAAGACAAGGGGAGAATTTCAGGAGTTAACAAAAGTAATAGGATTGGAATGAGCTTAAAGTGGGCGATGTTTAAACATAAATTTATGTTACCTTTCTGAGAGAACTTGATTTAGACAACCCACATCTATCTGTTTCAGTTTTACAAGAAATAAACAGGAGAAAATAATACCTGGTATATTTACTGTACACTGTCAGTGTTCAGGATTAATTAAAACATATAAAAAGGTACTTAAAACGAGGCATAATGCAGAGGCATAGAATTATTTCATAAATAACAAAAATTACGCATTAGCAGTGCATCTTTTTATTGGCCAGAGAAGCGAATGAACTGACATTCCCAGAGCACCGTCTGGTTTCTGTGTTAATCTGCTGTCTCCGCAGCGTCCATGTGAGCTGCCTTTAGTTCCTGCACAAAGTGGAAAAATCAATGGAGCAAACAACAAACTGGCTCAAGATGAGCACTTACAAGGCAAAAGAGGTGGATGAAAAGAAAGTCTGTCCTGTGTTCCTGACTCTTACACTTCGCAGGTACCTCCCAGCAACTTGTAAAACCTCACACTTTCCCGCCAGGCCTGGTGGCACACACCTGTCATCTCAGCAGCTCTGGAGGCTGAGACAGGAGGATCATGAGTTCAAAGCCAGCCTCAACAATTAGCCAGGCACTAAGTAACTCAGTGAGACCCTGTCTCTAAATAAAATTCAAAAAAAGGCAGGGGATGTGGCTCAGTGGCCGAGTGCCCCTGAGTTCAATCCCTGGTCTCTCCCCCGCAACCCCAAAATAAATAACATCACACATTCCTCTCCCTGATTCAGAAGTCAGGTGATCCTGGTTGTTGGCAAAGGATACATAATAATGAGACCAGAGCTGGACTTGGTCCATTAATTGAAAGAAAAATTTAATGGAAGAATCTTTTTAAATGACCTAATATAATCCCATTTTTTAAGTCAAGCAAATTCTTTTCAAATTCAACTGGAACATTTTGAAGATCAAATATTACCTTCCCATGTGATATTCCTGAAGAAAGTGTATCATTCTCTCCTAGCTTTGAAATTTATGTGTGTTTTTCTGATAGAATTACCATATTTTTGTACTCTTCTATGTTGTCTGCTGTTGCTATGTAGCTGGTAGGCTGATATAGTGGATAGGTTTCTTTCTTTCCAGTAATACATCATAGTGTCTTTGCTAAGTACTGCTTTATGAGACATATAGGGATACAAGTTTAAATTAATTCAATGACATGTTGCAGTAGCAGCCCATGTAATTTACTTGAGATGACAATCCCAAGTCCAGATACTGTTTCCACATGGCTATTTCCCTGTATAAAGCCTATTTCAATGATATGACAAGCTTTCTCTCTGCAAGGCAGCTGACAGCTTTGGCTTTTTACATCAATTTAATACACAACTTGATTTCATAAATCCCGTGGCTAATTCGCGTCAGAAAGGCTCAACTTCTGCATCAAGTAATGGAACAGAAAAAAAGTTTGAAGAGACACTGGCTTGATTCCCAAATCTGATAAGAGAGATAAACTCATAAAATCAAAAAGGTCAACAAATTCAAATAAGGAAAAATTCAAGGAAAATTATAGCTAATAAAATTATGCACATAGTATCAACTTGCTGAAACCAAATGCAAATAAAATGTTAAAAAAAAAAAACACACACAGAGAAAAAGGATCCATTCATTCAAAGGAGCAGCAATCATTTTCCAATAGCTGGCACCCCAAAAAAAGTAGTAGCATCATATCTTTAAAGTGAAGAAAACCAAGTTCTTAAAAATACTATCCTACCCTCAGCAAAACTAGGCCTCAGAAAACAATGTCAAAATAACGATTAGACATGAAGTCAGCTTCCGATAAAAGGGTGAGAAGGTCCACTGTCAGCAGAATGACACTGCAAATATCACAGAGGGAAGTTCCCGTGCAGGAGAGGATTGCCACGAGCTGCTGGGGAGGGAGGCTTGGGCCTGTCACCTCTGCTGTTGCTTAGCTTTCTGCCACATTCGTTTTGGTCCTAAAAGTCATGCCCTGCTATGCCAACTTTGGGACTTTATGTGAGTAAGGTTATATTATGTGTATTCCTCCAACTCGCCTTGTGTTTAAATTTTAACCCTAATACCCACTAATTCCTAGAGTGTAGATGCAATTCAGTTCCATTGCTCTGTCATCCAGTTGTGTGGACCAGCATGCATTTACCTGTTCTGTATTTACCTGTTCTTCTACAGAACATCTGGGTGGTTTCTAACATGCCGCCATGTCTTGTGTGTCTTGAAGAGGGCGTGAGGGCTTCTCTCCTGTTGAGGTGCACATCCAGGTGATGGCGCCTGAACCACAGGCTGGTTGAATCTTCAACCAAGCCAGCTGATGTTGTTTACCTCCCAAAATGGTTTTTACCAATTTAGACTTCAAGAGCAATGTAGAAGTCCTCCAGCTGTTCCACGTTCTTGCCAACACTTGATATTTCCTTGATATTTTCAGTCTTCAAGATTATTTCCAATCTTATGAACCCAGTGTCATGTATTTATTTCTGTTTGCAAATGAAACAAACATTTTCATATACTTATTGGCCATTTTAATTAATTTTCTATTTTTCTTTTTTTATTCTATTATTTATTTATTTATTTTAGCACCAGTATTTTCTTCATCTAGAAGCACAGATCAGTGATTTCTTCTTCTCTATTGAAATTCTTTTATTTTGAAGTGGGAAAGCTTTGCCTCGGTTTTTAAAACTTAGGTAGATCGTTTTTATATGAGTATTTAGCACCTTTAAAAATTTTACGTATATTGATCCCTTTTTCAATCATAGGCTCATATAATATTGTTTCAAATTTCTTACACCCATTGTTCTTTGAGGTATATTTGGTCTAAGATTCTTAATTTTAACAAGTGTGTTCTGCATTATTTGTTGTTAGTCACCTTTTCACCTGTTGTAATCTTGCACCACATGATAAAGACACCATGGCCCCTCTTCCAAAGCTCCTGCCCTGCCGGCCTTTCTCCGGGCAGCTGCCGTGCCATGGTGCCCTACCTGGCTCCCATTACTCAGTGCCAATGTCTCCCAGGGGAGCCACCCCTCACCCCTTCCCCAGCCACTGCCAGGTCATTCAATGCCTGGAGTTCTGGGACACTTACTAGTTCACATAGATTTCAGAATTTGAATATGTTTAGTTTTTGTGCTTTATAACTTGATATTTCATGGTGATTTTGAGTAGATTGTGTGGCCTTCCTTGGGCTAGTGGTGGCCATGTCCTTTAAACCATTCTGTATGGCTTTGCTTCCGATGTGCTTCTCATGAATAGCACCTATTTCTCTGTATAAAAACAATTTAACCAAGTCTGACAATCTGTTTTTAACTAAGCATTTTAGTTCATATACAACTACTTTATTAAGATAAACACGTACACATAGCCATATGTGCTTATTTCTACCCCATGATTCTTCATATTGATTCACTTTATCTTACTTTGAAGCGGCTTAGTATACATTCCTTTTATCACATTTCAAGCTCACTAGTTTGGAAATTATATGCTTTATAATTCTTCTGTGGCTACCTTGGAAAATTGAACACGCACACTTCACTCCTGTAGTTAAGTACTTTTCTTTTTTTATTTATATATGACAGCAGACTGCATTACAGTTCTTATTACAAATATAGAGCACAGTTTTTCATATCTCTGCTTGTATACACAGTATATTCACACCAATTCATGTCCTCATACCTGTACTTTGGATAATAATGATTATCACATTCCACCATCAGTAATAATCCCATGCCCTCTCCCTTCCACTCACCCCTCTGCCCTATCTAGAGTTCCTCTATTCCTCCCATGCTCCCTCTCCCTATCCCATTATGAATCAGCCTCCTGATATCAAAGAGAACATTCAGCCTTTGGTTTTTTATCTATTTACCTGTAAATGCCATGATTTTATTCTCTTTTATTGCTGAGTAATATTCCACTTGTACTTCAGCAACACTGATGTCTTAGAACGTGCTTTCTGTTGCCTCTCTCCTGACTCTGAACCACTGTCGCCCCCTCCAGGTCTCCCTTGCTGCTGCAGGATCCCAGCCTTCCCACCACAGCAGGACAGGCCCCGCCCTGCTCAGGTCCCCTCTGCACACATCACTCCCTGTCCTCAGTCCCTTGAGAGTCTTAGGTCTTCCCTTGGGGGAGTTTAGAAAATTCTCTGTCTACTGGATGAAAACTGTCAGTTTCTGTTCATATGAAAGTCTTTATGTTCTCCTCATTCTTCATATGTTCCCACTGCATGTGGAGTTTGACCTGGTCATTTATTGTTGGGATGTTGAAAATCTTATTATTTTTCAGCTTCCACTGGGGCTTTGAGAAATCAGATTCAAATTGTCAATTTTGTAAACATGACCTTTCATTCCACCCGTTTTCAAGATCTTTTGTCTGTATTTGGTGTTTGTCTGTCTGTCTGTGTGATGTTCTTCCCAGTTTCCTCTGATGTGAGCACGGAAGGATTGTTTTCTTTACTATTCCTGCTGGGGTTTCCTGGGACTTCTGCATCTAAGGATTGATTTCTTTTGACAACTCTGGAAGATGTTAAGTCATCACATCCTTTAACAGTGCCTCGTCTTTCACTGCCTCTCTTACCTCCACCAGGAGCTCTGATTTGGTGCAAGTCAGTGGTTTGGGTCTGTTCTGGGGCATTCACCTCCTCTGCTGCACTCCACAGAACTTCACAAAGTCTCTCTCCCATGAATCCAATCACCATTAACTCTCCAGTAAGGTTTTAATTTCAATTATTATGTTGTTTTTATTTATTTATCATTTTTTAAACAAACCTTTATTGTTTTTAACTCTCTTGTTTTTGCAGATATTGTCAGACTTTCCTAGTTCCTCTTATTACACATGTGGTAGAGAGATGTGTACCCCAAGAAAAGATGCCCATGCTCTAGAACCTGTGAATATTTTACTTAATGACAAAGGGCATGTGTGGACACGATTAAAATAGAACTTAAGATAAGGTTGTTAGTCTGGATTATCCAGAGGATCCAACCTAATCAAATGAAGCCTTAGAAGGAGAAAAATTTCTCCTGTAGGAAAGGAAGAGAAATACCAGAAGAAAGGGAAGAGATTAGGAGATGACCCTAGTGAGAAACCAAGTTGCCCGTATTGGCTCTGAAGACACTGGGGTCCCCAGGCAAGGACTACAGAGTCGGCCATCCATTACATACAAAGAGGCATATCCAGGGGCTGTGGCTGTGGCTCAGCGGTAGAGCGCTCGCCTAGCACGTGCAAGGCCCTGGGTTCGATCCTCAGCACCACATATAAAGTTAGTGTGTGCAACTGCAACTAAAAACATAAATAAACATCTTTAAAACAAAAAAAAGAGGGGCATCTCCAGAATTAACAGCTGGCAGCCAAGAAGGAATGGGGCCTTACCACAAGGAGCCAGATTCTGCAAACAGCCTGAATGGGCTTGGAAGCAGATTCTCCTCACAGCCCTGTCACAGAGGCCTGGCCAACTCACAGGTGGGTTTTGAATTGGAGACACATGTAACAGAGAACTCTGCTGAGCCGTCCTGGGCCTCCAACCTGCAGAGCTGGAGATAGCACATTTGCATTGTTTCAGGACCCAGAACAGTGTTAACTGTTCACAGCAGGATAGAAAGCCAATGCGACACTCTCAGCCAATATCAGAACTTGACGCCTTACTGCACGGGTCACAGATCAGCAGCAAGAGCTGAGCCGCTAACCAACTGAGTTAGAATTTCATTGCAGTCATATTGAAATCCCACAGGTGACTCATAAAGCTTCAGAGGTCAAAGGAAGTCAGTGTCTCTGTGTGTCACAGCCACACCTTTGTAGTGTGATCATATTGCCTTGTGTTTCTGCTCACTCTTGCTCATGGCATCTCCCTTCCTTGTGATTTCCTACTGGAACACTATCTGTGCAATTCCTGAATGCTCTTGTCTCTACAGATCTCCACTGAGTAGGTCCAGGGTGGGTCCTGAGCATGCACATGTTGAACCAGGTAAATGTTGCAGAGAGAAATTGCCTTGGCTTTTACCAGGTGTTGGGGACATTCTCTCCTGGCTCCCAGGTTTCCTGCACAAGGAATGTGCATTTGCTGTCCAAACCTGTGTGCGGCTTCCCTTGTGGGTATGAATCCTCAGGAGCATTTCTTTTTGCCTTCAACTTTGTGCTAACACTGAGACAAGTGATTTTCTCTATAGTCACATGAAAAGTGACAGCAGAATGCATTACAGTTCTTATTACAAATATACAGCACAATTCTTCATATCTCTACTTGTATATATATAGTATATTCACACCAATTCATGTCTTCATACCTGTACTTTGGATAATAATGATCATCACATTGCACTATCATTAATTACAGAATCACAGATTTGGGTGGGCAGATCTATCACACATCCCACCAAATCCCACACTTAGCGTGGCCTTAAGAACAGAATGGCATGTTCACCTGGTAAGCTAATGTCTCCAGTTGGAACCTACTTTATTGCTCTGGTTACCTCTCCTGGGTACTCTTTCATCTTATATTTGGCCTCTATGTGGTGTCTGTTTTCTTAAGTGATTGCTGATGTAATTAAAAAGATGACTTCACACTTTTATTCCTAGCAGCTCTGGAGGCTCACGAGTTCAAAGCCAGCCTCAGCAAAAAGCAAGGCAGTAAGCAACTCAGTGAGACCCTGTCTCAAAATAAAATTCAAAATAGGGCTGGGGATGTGGTACAGTGGTCGAGTGCCCCTGAGTTCATTAATCCCTATTACCCACCCCCCAAAAAGATGCTTCTATATGTTTTTGGGAAAATATCTTTTAAAACCCTAAAGTGATGTTTTTTTAATTGTTCTCACTGTTAGGTAACAATCCTCCAGAAGCATGCCACTGTGAGTCCAAGGCCACAGAGGGGCTAAGTGTTTTCTCCCACCACTCCCAGTACTGGATGCCAAGCTAACCTGATGTATTAAACTTGTGGGTAAAGACGGTGCCTTATTGTGCTTGCACAGTTTGTGGAGGGGAGTGGAATTAGGCTCTGTTTGACTTCAAAGTAACTTTCAGGTTTAAACCCAAATGAGCTACACTCCAGGATGTGTATTGGTGTCATTCGGGAAAATAGATCAGGTTGGAAGGAACAAGTCTTTCATTTTGAAATCTGAGATTGTTTCCTTTGCGATATCCAAGTGCAGATATCAACTAGGCTAGAAAAATAAATGTGCAACAACTAGGGGCAACAATCAGAAGAATAAATGTTTCTCTCGTCTTTTGCTGCAGAGAGCAGTAGGCTGGAGGCCAGGAGAGCAAACCTGAGCTGAACTCCACAGGGAAGGCCTCCTGAGAAGGCTGAGGGTGCACTGAGATTCATCAGCAATATTTGCATTTGAAAACGTGTGTGCTCCTAGTGAGGATGCAACAGGAGATCCCTGACAGCAGGCACACCTGAGAGGTGGGCAGACGACAGAGGTGTTTGTTTACCTCATTATCTCCCTGCAAAAAAAGAGAAAATTCTCAAGATTCATTTTATTTTCAGGTGGTATGATGCTCCGCATGGTTATTTACTCTTCCTCTAAACAAACAAACAAAACAAAAGAAACAGAAGGTAAATGCCATAAACATAAGCTGGAGAACGCTCCAGAAAGGAATCTGCTGTGGCGTGGGTGCTGGCCCTGCCTTCCTGGCTCTGCAGCAGGTGCTCTGATGGCACCAGCAGAATCTGACTCCCAAGGAAGGAACCTCTGGAGACTCCAACTGTGAGTGGCGAGGTCTGGACTTGGTGGAGGTCTCTTCCCGGATCCAGAATCCTGACTGTATGGATCCAGTGCCGCCTGCAGTGATCTGTGACCCCAAGACTCCTCCATGGGTCTGACCAGTGCTGGACTCTCTCCTTCCCTGGGTCATGCTGGACTCGCACTTGGCCCTGCTGATGCCCAGATCCTCTCATTTTCTAGACTCCAGTCATCTGCTTTTTCCTGCTTCAATAGATTGGAATTTGTATTTGATATTTTTACTATAAATGCACCACCTGCATCCCAGACTAGGTCACCTTGGATATTGACACTGGCATGGATCAAATGGATGCTTGCCATCACCACTAACCTTAGAACTGCTCTGGGTAAGCCTGAGTGTTTTGCAGACTCCTAGTTCTTATGATCTTGGTTGACCCAGCAGCTGGTCTGATCTGGTCCCAACTTCCCTCCCTGACTTGTCAGCTCATGACTCTATCCCTGCTGCAAGCCCTGGAGATTTAGGACCGTTTATGAACTTCTGTTCCATAAAACCTGGAAATGTCCAGGAGATTAACTCAGTTTATTCAACAAACATTTATTGTCTGACTACCATGGGCACTATACATCCTTCAGCCACAGAAAAAGTATGGTCCCCATTCTGACAGAGCATTTCAGTTGGGGTCAGGATCAGAGGCAGCGGATGGGAAATCATCAAAATCATGGAGCCTGGCGGCCAACGTCTAAGTACTGGAAGAACAATGAAGCTGCAGTGAGGGTAAAGAGTCTGCAGGAGTGGAGAGGAAGGACAGGCCTCTGCAGTACCTGCTGTATGTAAGCAGAGATTTGCAAGGAGGGAGGAGGGCGCCATGGGAATGTCTCAGCTCCACACGTGTTAGACCTCCACCACTGAGGAGCTCTTTGACCTTGGATGAGATCGTCCGTCACTCAGCACCTTGGTTTTGCTATCTACAGGTTGGGGATAATAACACCCCTTTCTCAAGCCTGTGGGTTTGACAGGATGATTAAATGAGTTCAGCATCTTAACAGAGCTGGGCTCAAAAGTACACTACAAAAACGTTGGCCATTGTGATCTGTTTTATAGCTTGGGGTTATAAAAAGGATCCCCTTGGAACAAAGAAATTAACAACTGCAAAGAGGTTTGTTCATGAACATGTCTGGCTGGGCCTATAACCACAAGTTCACAGGCAGAGACGAATTACTAAGTGTCCATAATTACGCATCAGCCTTCATATTAATCGTGACCAAAAAAAAGCACATATAATGTTAGGGACTATAAATGTCTCAACTGAAGAATTTTGCTATTTCCTTTTCAAAAATGGGTGAAATGTAAATTGTTGGTAAATATATGCAGCATGAGACTGTCCCACCGGCAAAACTCACAGTTGAGTTTCTTTCAGTATAAACTCTAATAAGCATGTAAATGAGGCCAGTTAGAACGTGCCATTTCCAACTACAAAAGCGTTTGCACAGTAGCATCCACAAGTTAGTTACTTCTTTGTTATTTCTTTGTTGAACAAGCAATTTTTCAGTTGGAAAGCTAGACTCAGGCAGATGCAACTTCCTGTGAATGGTAGGATCAGGAAGCAGAGTGGGATCCTCAGAGAGGACCTGCAGGAGGAAACCCAGAGAGGCGCAGGCATCTCCGTCACAGGGCAGGCGGGGCTGCGCCAGGGTGGCCCACTGATATCAGGCTGTTGGAACTACCTGGCACCAACGCCTCTGCCCAGGCCTGCACCTCGCCCACACTGAAAGGAAACCAAGGAACTGGGGAGGCAGGTGAGCGAGAAATGAACAACAGAGACCAGGCAGAGAGACGAGCTGACAAATAAAGGCCATCTCTCCACAGATGGAGAGAGGCAAAACAGGCTTGGGGTTCGGGACTTTTAAGGGGCAGGCTCAGGTACTAGAGCTGGGCGGGTCCTAACGCAGGCGGTTAAGGATGGAGTTGGTATGAGGGAGTGGTGAGCCTTTTTCAGAAATGCCCCGGGTGGAAAAGAGAAATTTTTCTTATAATGGTGGCTGTCACTTAAGATGGCCATCAGACACTGAGCAAGAACCTTACCCACTACAGATTCTTTTGACAAGAATCGGATCCCCTATTGACAGAAGAAGCAATGTGAAGGTGTGAGAGCCTGGGCCGTCCTTCAGCCTCTGGATTAAGGATCGTGTGGAGTGGCCAAGCACTCTGAATCAAACTGCAATTCAAAAACCATAGTTGACAAGAGCCCGTCTCACATGAGACCAGTGCACAGGGTGGTGTGGGCGTCCTGAGAGTGGTGAATGGAATTCCCACTAGAGTCTACTGCTTTTAAATACGGGTCCCTCTGCCTTTAGTAGGCCTTTACCAGGAATATGGCTGTAATCTCTCTAAGTACTAGTGATGCGTGAAAGGTCGAATCAAAGAGTATCTGTCCCCTCCCCTTCCAGTGATACTTGCCTAACAGGTATCTGTAAAACAATTCTATCTTTGTGCTGCAGATCATCAAACTTCACCTCTGTGAACCCTAGATGGCAGAACACACACACATACATACACACACACATACACACACACACACGCTACACCTGGTCAGAACGTCGGCTGGTCTCAACACAAAATGGCTACCTCAGAAATGGACTGGACAATCTTTCTCACGCTGGTAAGTCTATTGAACTTTCCTGTTTCATATGGAAACACCAAGAAATGTTGGAAAGTTTCTGATACTGCATCATGCCAGGTTCCTTTTGAAGAGAGAGCCAGGTACAAAATGTCTATGTAGTTGAACAAAGTCCAGAAAAAAATTTATAATTGGGCAAGCTTCTAGTCTCAAGTCCACAGCAAGCAAACTTTATCATTTTAAATGGAAAAACATATTGCCAACTTTTAAATTGGAGCAGTTGAGTTCACCTGTAGACGGACCCTGCCAATTATATGGATACATTATAAACTCCAATGCCAAGCTAACAAAAGTAGCACATTTTAATAAAACTGCAGAAGCTTCATTTAGTCAGTGAGAATTTCTTGTTCACACAGATTTTTGTCATCTCTCTCAGCTCCAGGGGCCCCTTAATGACAAATTAGCAAGGTGCTACTGTCTTGAAGCTAGGAGACATTTTAGCACATTGACATTCAGCATTGTGACCTGCTTCTTGCTAGACTGCTAATTAATATTTGCACTGGCTACAGAATTAGCTTGTTTTTTTAGACTATTTCACATTCAAAGACTGCCTCCAAGTAAAGCAGGTTTTTATCTAAAAAACCAACTCTCACTTTGTTTTATTAATATTTATAAGAAGAACTACTACTAAGTATCTATTTTTGCTAAACCATCAGGCCTCGTGAATGCTTTGCATTATCCCAACCGTACTACGGTTGTATGGGATAAATAGAATTGCCCCATTTTGTGGCTTAGGAGAAGAAGTTTTGAAAGGTTACAGGTTTGCCCAAGGACCTATATTTGAGGAAGGATGCAACCAAGACTCAAAAATCTTCTGTCCCAGTTCCAAGGTGCCCTTAAATTAACTTCCATCTCTGTGAAGGGGAGAAGCCAACTTGAAACACCCGGTGGAGCTCTGCTGCTGTGGACTGAGTGTGTGTCCACCTCACATTCACATGTGCATGTAGTAAAGTCCCCAGGGCTGTGGCAGGTAGAGGAGGGGGCTTTGGGTATGATTAGATCATCAAGGAACCATATAGATGGGACTAGTGTCCTTAAACAGGACACAAGAGAGAGCTTGTAGTTCCTTTTTCTCTCTCTCTGCCACATGGGGATCCCCAGAAGATATAGCCCACAAGGATGAGGGCCTTCACCAGACACCAGTTCACTGGGGCCTTGATCCTGGATTGCCAGCCTCTGGGACCATGAAATGAATCTGTGTGTAGGTTACCCATCAGTAGTATCCTATTGCAGCAGCCTTAGCAGATGCCCTGCCTTCCTACAGATTTCCTGCCCCAAGAAAGAAAAATAAAATGTTCCTCAAAACCAAATGGTTGGGCTAGGGACATAGCTCAGTTGGTAGAGTGCTTGCCTCACATGCACAAGGCCCAGGGTTCGATCCCTAGCATCACACACACACACACACAAGAAACCCAGTGGTTTGGCTGTAAGTTAATATAGCAGAATCCTCCCCACATTACACCAGCATGCAAATATGGTTGAACTATTAAATATTTTGAAGAGGCTGAAAAAGAACAGGAAGTGCCTCTTCAAGGGTTTCTTTGTGTAAACAAGACATTTTTCTTAATCCTAAGAGGATAAGTTGAAGATACATTAACACACATTCTATCTATTCTCTCAACTGTATCTTTGTTGAAAGAGTTACAAAAGCAAAATCAATGGATTCCTAAATGTTTACTATCTTAGAATTACCTCCTCACAGACTCCAGAATGTTAGAAAATTTCTAGCCCCACATAAGTTAGTCCACTATAAATACTGACTGTAAAAATTAATTAAAAATTCCTGTATTATTTTCAAACATTGGAAGCCCATGGAGCGGGTTTCTACATAGCTCCCCTGGCTGAGCGCCATCCAGTTTCCTCCTGGCAAGTACTGGACAAAGGGTGGCTTTGTGCAGCTGAGGATGGGACATCAGAAGACAGAAATTAAAGGTGCCTCCCACCTGTAGCTGTGCAATGGAGCTGGCAAAGGGGTGGGTGTGTGTTAACTACTACATTTGGCAAAGTCAGAGACCAGGCGACTTTGACCCACTAAAATGCAAGAAAAGCCTAACCTAGTTCCCATGCATAGAGGAACTCAGGAATTAGGTTTGATGATGGTGGCAAAGGGTCAAGTATAAACAAAGATAAAGGCTCCAAAACAATGTGATCCATTCAATGCCAGAAGAGATTCCCAGACTTTTGACTCTGGAGTGAAAACGACAAGAGAGGAATGAACCAGAAAAGCAGTTACCCAACAGTGTCAAAGTGGGCAAGTGACGGGTGGTGCCTGAGGAACCCAGCCAGATTCCATCCTAAGATCGGGAGCCTTCTTGTCACAAGTCATGAAAAGTTGATTTCTGTTTTACTAGAAATTACCGCGACTTCTAAACTTGCTTGGAATCCCTGCCCGGGCCTTGAACTCACCCATGCCTGGCTCTCCCTGACCAGATAACAACCCTCTCTGAAACCTCAGTGGCACCTCATAAATTCTGTTTTTCCCTGACCAGATAACAATCCTCTCTGAAACCTTAGCGGTGCCTCATAGATTCTGGTGTTGAGATCTAAATTTACTCCCTAACTTGAAATGTTGAACCATTTAGATCGTTAACCTACTATCTGCCTTTGTACTATGCTTGTCAAAATCCTGTTATTTTAAGGTCTCAAGACACCCCCCTTTTGCTACTTTTTGTGCTATAAAACCGTGCTCCTAGAGAGCTGGGGACTGTCCTCTAACCATGGATTTCAGGAGAGACAGTCCCAGCCGGCTGGAATTACAAGCTTGCGTTAATTTGATTTGAACTGGGCCTCGGTGGTCTTTTCCTTGTGTCGTGGTTGGACAGTGCCCATGAGTGGACATAGAGAACAGTGACTTCCTCCACATGGCAGTTGTGCTGGTCAGCTTTTTGCTGCTGTAACTAAAAGGCTTAACAGGAACAGTTTAGAGGAGGGAGAGTTTATTCAGGGGCTCACAGTTTCAGAGCTCTCAGTCCATAGAAGGCCGGTTCCATTTCTCAGGCTCAGAGTGAGGGTGGAAGGGTGTGGTAAAGGGAAGCAGCTCACATGATGATCAAGAAGCAGAGAGACTCCAAAGCCCAATTCAAAATGCACACCCCAAAGGCACGCCCCCAGTGCCCACCTCCTCCAGCCACACCCAAGCCGTCCTCAGCTCCCACCAACTAATCCCATCAGGGGATTAAACCACTGATTAGGTCATGGCTCTCACGACCCAATCATTTCACTCCAAATCTTCTTGCATTGTCTCACACGCGAGCTTTTGGGGCACACCTAATATTTAAACCGTAACAGGTGTAACATACCACATCCTCATCTGAAAGGAGAGTGTGGCTGAGATGGAAGAGAGACAGATAGCATCTCACCAGATTAGACAGACAGACAGACATAGAGACACAAAAGAAATTCTACACGGACATATAGTTTTAGAGCTAAAGCAAAATAGTACAGTTTCCTATGGCATGCAATATTTATCAGTATAAATTTTTAGCTGTATAAAAGTCTGCTTTCTTGGAAATATATTTTGGGGTTTATCAACTCTAACTCAGTGGGTTAGCATAACAGGAGTGGACTGTGCCCCAGCTACGAGTGCAGACCTGCCCTGTCAGGGAACATCCTGAGTGGCTGCTTCAATCAAGGGGGTCTGGCTGCTTTCAAGCATGCTCAGGGCCTCCAAGGTCCCCGCCAGATGCTCTCCATCCATTCAGCCATGAGGGAAAAGGCAGTGTGGAGTGGGTTTTTCAGGAGTCGTGGCTTCTCCCCACATTCCACTGGCCAAAAGGAGTCACAGGCACTGCCTGCCTTTAAGAGGGCTGGCAGGTGTGAACATCTATGCTGGAGTATACAGGGTCACCTGGCATTCAGGTTCTCAGCTGCAGCCCAAACGGCTAGCAGTAGGAATGATTGGATTTGTCCTGTTGTACAATTAAGGGGAGAGTTCCTAAAGCTACTAATTGGAAAGAAGAGATTAATGACATGAATCCATGTATATGTTAAGAAAGTAGAACACAGCTTAGATATGTCATAATTAAGAGTTTAAAATGTGGTTTTGCATGTTATACAAGGATGGGGATGGGACCTGAAGATGGCTCCCTGGGGAACACACCCCAGAACTTCAGGCAGGCCTCTGATCTGCTCAGTGCTTGGAGGGGATCGGGAACCCCAGCGTAGCAGCCAGCACTCCCCACCGTATTGAAGTCTTGGAATTCTCCTCTGTATTTCTCTTCTAAGCAGACCATTACTTCCCCGATGATCTAGGTCAATGCTTGAACAGATGGCAGCCAGCATTTCCAAACTATGGCTTGGAAAGGATCAGAGGAGAGATGGAAAAGGTCCTAAACTGAAAGCCTCAAATTTATGAAGAAATCGCTTATAAAATAGAGGTCAATCAAATAACTGTTGGTTTCTTTTTTAAGGAATGATGTTCAACTTAGGTTGGCATCTTACTCATTTTTTAATTTTCATTAATTTTAGCATACAATTAATCCATGCTTATTTGGAAAAAAAAATAGAAAACATAAAAAGAGAAGGGAAGGGGAAATTAATCCCTTCTGAGATAATTGGGTATTAACATAAACTTGCTTTGACTTATGTCACCAAAAGGGAGGGATTTATTTCTTTATAACATTTTAGAGCTTGTGCTTTTTTACTTCCTACCGATTTTCAACATTCATGCATGTGGTAAACAATGGAATCCTGCTCTGTACACGATCTGTGACTCATCGGGGTCTTCTGCTGGTAAATAAAGTGCCACAGTCCTTCAGTGACTGTGCCCTCTCCTCGCATGGGCTTCCTGCTCTCCCCGGCTGTGTACCACCTTCAGTCATCAAGACAGCAGTTGAGTAACTTTTGTTGTTATTTCAGAAAACACTTTGATGAGCATCTTTGTATATCTGTATTTTGACAGTTGATAAATTTCCTTAAGATGGATCCTTAGAAGCAGATCAAAACAATGAACACTCTTAATTCTTTTGATGTGCTCAGCAGGAAAGTCACACAATTGACTTTCATACGTGCAGGAGAAGAAAATGCGCTGTCGCCTTCCTCAGCCCACTCGGGTCCAGCTGCGTACGCCACACATAAAAAGTCCAGCAGAAAACTTTGAGATATTTGGATTTTATGCTGGACTTTTTTCATAGTATTTAAATTTTTTTTTTCCTTTTTGTCCCCATTTTCTCTCTTTCCTCTCTGAATGCCCAATAACTCTTTCAGAAAGAACCCAAAGAGCAGGGCTCAAGAACTCAGGTTTCCTGCCCACATCTCTGCTGAGAAGCATGAGTGCCCCAGTGCTGCAGAGGGCCACCTCAGAATTCCTGATGAACAGCATCCAGGCACAAGCAATGGTAGTGGCCAGCAGCTCCCTGATTACCCTGCTATCTGGAATGATTGGCTGATTTTACTTTCCCTGAGCTATCGTCCATTCAAAATTTATTGTTGGTGGTTTTGAAAACATTCCTTTGTTTTCCAGTACTGGGAGCTGAAGGAAAGACATGGCCCCTCCCTTTGGCTGGATAGAGTTTCTCTTGGGCAGCATGCTCTTATACAAGGATGCCTGTCCCCCGTGAATGACTGGGAAGGCCACTGGATGCTTCTGCACTCAGGCTTGCTAGGGCTCCTCCTGCAAGTTTCGCAAGACAAGGTAGAACTCCGCAACCTGGAGAACTGATGAAGCCACGCGGAGCAGGACTCAGCGTGAACGAGGTGTTGAGATACTCCTGCCCCTCTTGTCTACCCACAGACGTGACCCCATGAACATGGAAGCCCTGAGCTGCTTCACCCAAGAGGAGAGCTAACATCCCAAACTGGCAGGATGGATGCCTCATTTCAGGACTGAATCCGCCCCACCCACCTTGACCCCTCCCTCAGGTAGTAAGCATGACAAGCAGAGCCAAAGGAGGAGAGGGAGACTTCATAGTGCACGGTTGATATGTACCAGGTACTTGCGTTAATATTCAGCAACTGAAATTACAAATCAGGAGCTTTCTAAAAAAGTATTAAGAGAATATCATGTGGTAACATTTTAGCATATATTGACACGGGATCAGAAGGCATGGCAGCTGCCAAAGCTGACCAGCAGAATCAGCTAAAGGAAGAAGAGAATCTACACAAGGCATTCATAGAAAAGTTCATCTTAGTCACCCTTGATTGTGAAGTTAATATCAGAAGCCTCCCACCCCATGTTGCAGAACATTCACACAGTACAAGTTCTGCTACATGGGGTGGGAGGAGTTCTGATATTAACTGAGTAGCAATTGCATGTCCCCAATCTACTCCTCAACAGTGGCCGTGGGCATCAGAGATGCTGCTCAGGAAGATGATGGACACACTTTCTGCCTGTCTGGACCCAGGTTCAGTCTTTCCCAATTTACCTTCATTTCTTTGATTTTCTCTGTTTACGAAGTATACATAATATACTTAAATTCTGTGGCCATGTGCATAGCTAATTGCACATTAAAAGGGCAGTTTCTGACATAGTCAGGTGTTGTCCCATGTGCAAATGTCAAGTGTACATTTTGTGATGTTTGAACTTGAGATGAGCAACCACATCTGTAAAGAGCAAAGCAAGATGCTGAGTGAAGGAGACTCCAAACGGCAGGGCCACCAGCTCTCCCAGAGGTCAAGGCTCCAAAGTTTAAATGCCCTGCCATGAAGCACATGCATTCACTTAGAGATCCAGCCTCCTGCAGAGACATGGTGGAGCAGGACCAGCCCTCCTGGGCACCTGCAGTTCAGTCTGTACCTGACTGACTGGGAAAGGAAGAGTGGGGCCTAGGAACAAGCTTTGCCCACAGCTAGAGCATCCCTAGGCCAACCAGGTAGCTTACCCAGCTCCTGGAAGAAACCGTCCTCAAGAGAGCTGATCCAGGAGCACCAGACATCAGCACGTGCACAGCAAAGTCCCCTTTGTTCCCTGGGGTCTGTGGTTCCAACATCTTCCACCCCTCCTGGGTGAGGACAGCAGTCTGGGCCCAGGGGACAGGAATGCGCTGCAGGTACCATGGGGACCAATATGGCTGTCTCTTCCTAAGGGATGGGTATTGAAGCTCAGCATTTAAAGACCCTGAAAACTTTAGTGTTTTATGAGCTCCTCGTTCACTTTGGAATTTCTTTTACCATGTTTCTGTCTGACGCGGGGCTTTTTCTCCTTGGGGTAGACATATCTCCACCTGCTGGGCCCTGGAAGGCACAGGGTCTTCTGCTGCCACAGTGACACCTGCTGTTGAGAAGGAAGTTGAGGATTTCTCCAAGAAAACTGCATTCTTGATTCCCAACATCTGGAAGGCTAAATGGCTTTGTCTTGCAGGGAGTGAGTTCAGTGGAACAAGCGCAATCAAAAGGGGTCCAGGGATGGGGAGGGAGGGGGGAAGAGGAAGAAAAGGCTCTCTGAGTAGCAGGAAGCCTGCTGGCCGTGGACCTACCAGAAAGCAAAATGAGGCTGGATGCACAGAGACTGCTGCAGAAATCCGGGGCCTTGTGTTTCTGTCACAGGAGTCCAGGCCAGCTTGCTGAGGGAGGAGCCTGCGGCCCCCTCCCTGAGCAGGGCTTGCCCAGCAAGAAAGTGCTGAGGCCTCTGCTGAGCTGGGCGGTACAGGGGTGGCGGGAATGGTCTCAGCCCTCCATGTTCCCTGCACTGCAAGGGAGCCCCGGGGCACACAGGCTTCCAGAGTTTAGGGACTTGGGGAACATGTTCAAAAACAGAGTTCCCTGATTTCTTCTTTAAACCCTGGAATTATAGCAGGGAACATTTGGCATCCATGCTTGAGATCCACTTGCCTTCTGTGTCTTAGAAAATAATTCCATTATTACTATTTAATTCACCTTGATTTTTAATTAAGGCAGAACCTGAACTACCTTTGTGACATCAAATTCTTATAGATTCTTTTTAAGAGTGGGGCCTAGGAAAACTGCTTTTGAGATGGTTATATAAATACTTTCAAAATGATAATTTGGGAGTTCCAAAAGTAGTTTTTCACTTACATAAAGTTCAGCTTTGATTTTGACCTCCAGAGAGAATCCTCCCAACCCACATCACTAATCCTAAAAGAGAAGCATCTCAGAGCAGCAATGGTCTTGAAGCTGGAGGAGTGGACGGTCAGGGCTGGCGTTCCACACTTCCTAAATTGTACTGCCTGTATCCAATGAAGCAACCAGAGTATAACTCAAGAGTTTCCAAACTTGCAAATAAATCTGTTGAATCCTTTCTGCACATACCAAAAAAAAAAAAAAAAAAAAAAAAAGAATCCTGTAAGTAAATCTAATTTTAAAATTGGAAAAGAGAAGGCATTCCCTCTCCCCCAAAGCAGCTGTGAAAAGTCTCCTAGACAGCCTGAGACCCCCTAGAGCACATTGCCAAGTTCAGGGCAGTCTCTAGCTCTAGCTCTGGGAAACTGCCAGACCTGGGAACCCTATCCTCGTGCAAGCTCAGGACTCCACCCACTCCTGGGCAGAAGGCGGGCAGCCCGCCTGCCAGGGGCTTCATGGTAGGATGAAGACCAAAGGCGAACACTCATCTAAGAAGACACTAGTTAGTGCAGAGGGCTAAGTACTCTTTCAAAGGAAAAGGAAGATGATGATTTTATCTCTTTGGGCTTCCCTTCCTCAACTGTAAAGTAAGGAATTTCATCAGGTGGACATCAATAAAACCTTGCCACCTTGCACGATGCATGCACGGAACAGGGTGGTTCTCTTTGCCCATTGCATCAACCACCGATGGCTCGCCTTGGATTCTGGAGCTCAACTGGCAGTACATACCCTGGGGGCCTCACCACGCTCCTGAGATTCCCAGTGGAATGCTCTCCCCCACTCCAGCCATGGCGCTGCCCATCTTCAGATGTCCTCAAGCTCACGTGATGGAGAGCTGTGGTGGTGCCACCACGTGAAGCCAACTGTCTGCAGCTTGCTGCACGCCGTGTGTTCCCGCAGCGCTCCCTGCTCGGGCTGGCATACATAAAAGATGAGCAGCCCTAATAAACAGCAGCTGCACCGTGGAGCCGGCTGCAGCTTCGGGCAGTCTCTTTAGGTGTTTCTGGCCTGACTTCTAGGTCCTGGTGACCCCTCACTTGGACGTGGTGCTGAGCGGCTAATAGCCGGTGTCTCTGCAGCTCGCCTGCCTTCCCAGCACACCTGAACTGCGGGTCGCAGAGACTTCGCCCCTTTCCCCTTCCCCTCCCTCACCCATGCTAGTTTCACCCTTACCACTGAATACATCTTCCTCATTATGGGCATCTGGGCTGGAGCTGCAACACTAACACGGAAAGACCAAATCAAGATTAAAAAAAAAAAGAGCAAAATATTCCCATTTCAGATGGCAGAGCAGATGGGGCTCTTGGCACTTCAGAGGATGTAAATTGACCCTCTGCCCCAAGCTGGGGAGGCAGCCTGCCACCACTGACAACGAGGCACAAGAGGGATTTGCTTTCCCTTCAAGCTCGCGGTGGCATTTTGGAGTTCTTTTCTCTGTGCTGTGCACAAGGAGAAGAAACCGCAGGACTTCTTCAGGCTCTATCGGAACCTGAAAATGCAGCTGTGGGACGCAGAGGTCTGTGAGTGCAGCCTCTGCTCCGCCTCGTTCCTTCCAGCGTGGTGACCGGGGACTGTGACTGGGACTGTGGTCTGCTGCACATCACCATGGCATGAAGTAAGAGAAATGGCCAGGAGCTACACAACTGGGTGCCTGGCACGTAATAGACGCTCAATAAATCCAGCTTCCTTTGCTGAAGATCAGAGAAAAGAATCTTTTGGATTCTCTCTCCACAACTTTCACTTTTCACATCTGGGAAGCTGGTGGGGGTGGACAGCTCTGGCCAAATCCAATGACATTTACAAAATAAGCTCGGTCTATTCGTAGAATGAGTTGATCAGCTCTCGAAACTGAGGTGCTTATTTTAAACAGATTTTGTGCATCCTTTAAATCTTTAAAATATGGGAACCATGGACAATCTTTAGTCACAGATCTTGAAACGGTTCTTTAATTATCAGAATATGCCCCAAATCTTCCTATCCATTTTCAAGTGTTCCAAGCACTGATTTATTTTGATTGGTGCTTACTATAATAATTTTTTTAAAAAATGTTTCAAATAAAAATCGAGTCTATAAACTTTTTTTTAAACCTTGGCATAGGCCTAGAGTTGCGAAATTAGTTAAATGATCATTATAAATATTAAATGTTAAATCCAAAGATTTATGAATGAAAGACTGGGACAGAAGATGGGAAGAAGATGCAAAGAGGAAAAGTAAGACCATGGAAGAAGGCGAAGCAAGTGGCTGGTCTTGCCTTCCTGAGCTGTTTGCTGGACACTTTGTCCTCCTGGGCTGGATACCTCAGTGTCCACAGAAGGAATCCAACCTCCAGGTACAGAACATCAGCACTTTTCTGATTGGTTTTGTCTTGACCTTTCTCAACTGATTCTTGACAAACTCCCATGCGCTGTTCCTCTGATGCGCCTCCTCACCAACTCACTCACTGTACCCCATTGTGCCCAGTGTGACTGGCACAGCTGCAAAACAAATAATAAGATGCCCACACACAGGGCAGGAGACCTCCAGCAGCCTGTGGGAACCTGAGCAGGGAGACTGCAGTCCTCCACCTGGGGAGGCCAGCGGCTGACCTGTTGGAGAAATGGAACCCAGGTACAGGCACAGACATGGCTGGTGCAGGAAGGAGAAGGTAAACCACAGCAGAAATTCAGGGGCCGAGGTGATGGGGGCCATCACCATGTAAGGAAACTGTCTTCTCAGCCTCCATCCTCCCCTGCCCAGCACAGCCCAGGAGGCAGGAGTGAGAGAATTGACCTTTAGAGAGTAGAAACCCAAGAAGAGACCTGGTCTACGCCACAGTCCACAGATCCCAAGCAGCAGTCACTCTAAGAGAATTTTCCCGTCTGTAACCCCCAATTGACCTTCCAGTTGGATGTTTAATATACTTGATGTTTTAAAGAGAAAATCAAGAAACAATAGACATTTGAGGAACCCCCCAATGCAAAGGAAAAATGAAATCATAGGAGCAGGGGAAGAAGGACAATGAGGCACGTAACGAGCAGAAGAAAACTTTAAAAACTGTATTTAATTTTACGCTACAACCGTAGCTCCGTTGTAGGGTGATTGTCTAACATGTGCAGTGCTCTGGGCTCCGCCCCAGCACTACAAATGCTGTAATTAAATAAATATATGTATGTATATTTATTAATATTTACTTATAATATATACTATTTATAAATAAGATGTATTTGTAAAGCTATTTTATTTATAAATAAAATATATTTTATATTATAAATATGCATATTACATACATAAATATATATTTAATTAATACCTTCAAAGAAAGAACATAGTATATTCAAGAATCAAGAAATGAATGCCATCAAAAGTGAACAGAGAACAGTAGTAATCCTAGAAATCAAAACTATAATATATACACTTTAAAATACAATAAAAAGGTTGGAAGCTAAGTGTGGAAAAATCTCCTGGAAATTGGAACAAAAGAAATATATAGGAGATGAGAAATAGAAGGTAAGGAAATTTTGGAGGATTAGTCTGAGATCAAAGATCTTTAAAATAAAAGTTCCAGAAGTCGCATTGTAAATGAAAGGGGGAAAAAGCATTAAAGAATAATCCAAGTAAACATCTCGTAACCAAAAGACACTTCTTGCTGTGTTTTTTTTTTCAAATCATGAATCTCTCTCTACAAATGCCTTTCTATGAGTCCCGACTCAGTGTCCCACGCACCAGTGACGGTACTAGGTCTTCTCTTATCTACCTAGGTGTTATCACCTCTCCATGCTATTGAAACGCACTTCCAGAAAGCCAGCTGAAGATGAAGAAGCCAACGTCCATCACAATGAGGCCATGCAGGAGTCCCCCTTAGGGAACCCAAACGCACATGCTGCGATTTTTCTCTATACATACATACCTAAAGTTTAATTTATAAATTTGGCACTGTAAGAAATTAACCATAAGATTAAAATAGATCACTGTAAAAATACATTGTGATTTAAATGGCACACACTTACCCGTGAAGGTCGAGGGAAGCCGCTGAGCCCTGACTGTCCTGCATAGTGACTTTACTACTCTTGCCAGTCGGGGTCTCCTCGGCCGTTCCTCTGCGGCAATGGATGGCCTTGTCCTGCTGATTCCTATGGCTCGCTCTTCCATTTGGTCTCACCTTTCCCACTGGACTCAGGATGGTGGGCATCCTCCAGGGAGTTCTGCAGGCCCCAGACTCAGCCTGCCCTGTCCACCCAGTGTCCTGGGCTTGCCAAGCCTCGTGGGGGTCGAAGGCACCCAGGTGTCCACAGGCCTCCGCGGGAGCTCAAGGAGAGCTCTTGCAGTTGTTGATTCAGACAAAGAAGATCTTGCTCATGTCTGCCCTGCCCTGCAGGCATAGTCAGGATCCAAGATGCATCACACCGTATCTCTGTCCTCAAGACACCTCAGGGACAGAGATTGAATACCCCTTAAGGAGTAGCCAGTGGGGAGCTTCAGAGCCTGAGGTGGTAGAACCCAGAGGAGGGCAATCACTTTTGAGGATCCTTCAGTAAAGGTTCCCCGTAGAAAGCGGAGGGGCAGGTCAGGGCTCTGGGCCACCGCAGCGAGTCACAGCTGCCAGTCACACTCCCAGTGTTCACGGTGATGCCTCCGTGGCTCCCAAATGCCCAGCACCGCTGACCAGCCTGGCACCTGCCTCCTGGTCCCCTGTGGTGACCCGAGGACATCTTTCCTTATGTGGGTAGTGCAATTCCACACTGCTGGCTCCCTCTCTGGGCCCTTAACCCTTCCAGGGCTTGGGACTTGTCTGAACCAAAAACTAAGAGCCCTTGGCACTCTCTCGTATGAGGGAAAAGACTTCCCAGGAAGCAAAAGCCCCTGTCCAGCTCTTCAGCTCCGCTCCCAGCAGGGCCTCTGCAGGTTCACTGGGGCCTCGGCCTCCCCACGGGAGCAGTGTACATCCTCACAGAGGCGTTTTGACTGGTTCCCAGGGGCTGCTCTGGGGTAGCCAGAGGTAGGACAGGCTAGGCTGTACACAGGCTCAGGGACTATGCTATGGTCGCCTCACTGGTCCAGTAAAGGACAGTGGCTGATGTAGGAGCTTCAGCCATCTGTCACTTCACAGAATGGTTCTGAAATTAACATCTAAAGTCAAAGGAAACAAAGATTTTTTTTTTTTTTTTTTTTTTCCAATTCAGGAGCAACCTTTCTCCAGGGACTTTCCTAAGCCNCCCTGCACACACTGGGCACACGCTCTCCCACTGAGCCACGCCCCTTCCATGACTCCTCAAACTTGTGTCCAGACTTCCTGTATAATCCCTGACCTCAGCCTCAGCGTGGAAACCCTCCAGGGCCTCCTAAGTCCCTTGGAGGCCAGGAACTTGAACGCCAGCCTGGACCCTGTGTGTGACAGGTGAGCCAGTCTGCTCCCAGGTGGAAAGACAGTCCACAGAGGTGAGAGCAGCAGCTCCAGGCTCCGGTGTGGGCCTGGAACTGCAGCCCAGGGCAGGAGTCAGGTGTGCGTTTGTTATTTGTCTTCGGGAGCGCTCTTCCTGATGCGGGAGATAAAGCTTATTTTTCCACTCGGTTCACACCAGCTGCCACAGGCAGCAACAAAGGCTCCGGGCGCAGCGCTCTGGCTGTGGTTGTGGAGCGGCCCAGCTGCAGATGGACGCAGCATCTGGTCCAGAGAGGTGCTGCGGCCGCCCCCAACACACTGCGCAGGCCTGGGACGCGGGGAGCAGCTCGCGGACTCCCTCGCCTCCCTCTGCAGATTTATGAAGCAGGAAGCAGCCAGCCAAAAAAGCAAACAGAGAAGGCCCAACTGCACCGCTGGGTTGTTTTTTGTTTTTTCCTTAAAGCTAACACACGCCTAGCCATTCCTTAGCACTGAGAAGAGGCCAAGTTCCTGTCTCCTGCCGCTTTGCTGGGACCAACTGACAGACACACGGGAATGTGCTGTCTTGGTGACCTTAAGGATGCTTACAGTGCTCCACCTCAGTGGTCTACAAGAAAAAAGTGACAGTAAGGTCACCCACTTGGAGCTGGACCCGGGATGTGGGCTTCTCTACACAGTCTGCAACTGCTCTCTGAGCTGGGCCTCCTGCTCAAGTGGACATGGCCACTGGGCTCATAACAGGGGGCAGGCTGGTTTCTGAGGAGGCTGTGACCTCTAGATCTGTCAGAAACACCATCCACTCTCGTTAGCAGAGGCACTTGACGATTTTCTGTGTGATTTCACGTCACATCCTGTGTAGGGTTCAGAATCTCCAGTTTCGTCAGGGGCTGACTCAGCCTCTCATCTGACAGGTGGGAACACAAAGGTCTTTCAGGTCCAAACAACCTGCGATGCTCGTGCAGTGGCTCTGAAGGAGAGCACGGAGGACACACTCTCCTGCTCTTTAAGTAAACATTTCTTTTGAGGGCACCTCAGCAACCACCTAAAAGGACACCAGAAAGGTGTCCAGCATGCTGCCTAAGTTCTCAGGGTCCCTCTGTGGTCCCCTTAGCTGCAAGGTGAAAGACCCATTTGAGCTAGCTATTCCTTGGATGGGATATATTAATTGATTGGGGTAATTATACAGACTAATTTTTAAGTAAAAAGAAATTTTACAGAACTTGGCTGAGGCTTTAAAATTGCATGTGTATCTGGATGGGGGGTGTGAAAAGGGGGTGTTAATCTGAAGCAAGGACTAGGGTCTGCAGTCAGCCCTCTCCATCTACAGAGGCAACTGATCTGAGATGGTAAAACGTTTTTAAAAATTACATTTGCACCGAACATGTCCCTAAACTCTACAGCATAAGGACTCTTTAGATAGCAGGTACGCTGTATCTGTGTGCAGCATTATAAGGAACTAGAGATGATCTAAGTGTACGAGAAGCTGTGCATTGCCATGTTTTCTATAAGAGACCAGAGCATCCTCAGATTTTGGTGACCACAGAGTCCCCTGCAGACACTGAGTTCAACTGTTCTTCAGCAGGAGAAAATTCTCAATTTCTGCTGCTTCCTGTGACCTGGAGTTTGGGCCCCATTGCTGGGGGAAACCCACTCACAGGCCTGGGTGGTGCTTCTGGTAGTTCTGCGTTCCCAACTGTCCTGGTTCAGGAGACTGGTGCTCTTCAAGGGCTGGTCTCAACTTGCCAGCACCCTCAGTGTTGGAGGGGAAGGGGCCTCCTCTTCTAAAGCACAGCCATGCCACAGGCTGACATGCCAGAGGGGAAGACCAACACCCACCGACTCCTCATTCACACAATAGGTGTGTGGGAACACCTACCACAGCAAACTGCAGGCTTTCTGTGAACGCAGAGGTGTGGCATTGAGCCAGGCCTGTGGATTTTCAAATAGAATGGACCAGAGATGTGTCTGAGGGCCAAAGTATGGAGCCAGGTGTTCAACATTCAGGTAGAAAACAGAGCTTCCCATTAGGGTTTGAGTCATCCCCTGAGCACCATCGTTCTCTGGGGCTGAATTCAAGTGCATCTGAGAGATTAAGATGGGCAGCAAGGTCTACCTAGACCACTGGTGTGAACCGGGGTCCCTTTGCACACTGGACTGCTGTCCTCCATCCACCTCCCTCTCTGTCTCCCCGGATCACAGCTTCCTTATGGGGAGGTGTGCCATCTCAGGCTTGTGCACCGTGTCCAGTACAATCACTCGCACAGAGCAAGCCCTTGCCAACGGTTATTGAATAAATGATAAATGAATAAATGTTTAAAATTGCACATGTGGTGCACTCTCTCTATCCCTCAAGTTCAAGAAATTTTTTATTGCTAGATGTTGAAGATCTAAAAATAACACTCTATAGCCAAACCAAGCTATTGAAAAATAAATAACTTGGCTGCTTCGGAATGGAGTAAAATTGGTTTCCTAATGCAGCACACCTGTTGTTTTCTCGAAGCACTGGCCTGGCTCTCATTTGAGGCTGCACATTGATATCCTCAGGAGCCGAAAAGCAAGCACTGCTGCTGTGTCTTAGCCCCAGAGTGTCTTAGCCCCAGTGTGTCTGACCTGGTCTCTGGGATGTGGCCTCAGCCTCATGTGCCTGAAGTCTGTGGGTTCTCAAGTGCAGCTGAGATCCAGAAGCACTGTCCAGAGAACTGCACAGGCCCATTTGAAGAATGGACAGCCTCCCTCCATGGCCTGCTTCTAGGCCTTCTTCTGGACCTGCTGAGAGCAACAAACTGAGATTTCTGCTTCTGATATGCACGTGGCAAGAAGAACCTGATTGTTCAAGTTATGCCCATGTGAATTAAATTCTCAATTAGGGGCTCAAAAATACTTTTCAACTTGTCAAGGGAGGGAGGACACTCAGCACACAGTGAACCCCATCAAGTGTTTGTGGAGATTAAATGAATAAAATCAAAGAAGCACAGGGTCTGCACTTTTTGTTGCTTTGGAGCTGGGGCTGGACCTGGGGCCCTGCACACACTGGGCACACGCTCTCCCACTGAGCCACGCCCCTTCCATGACTCCTCAAACTTGTGTCCAGACTTCCTGTATAATCCCTGACCTCAGCCTCAGCGTGGAAACCCTCCAGGGCCTCACAGGCACACTTACTGAAAAGGAAGCCGCGTTCTCCAGCCCGGCAGCTTGCAACTGCGGGCATCAGCTCTGCTTTGCTTGGGTTTCCCCCGTGCCTGGCTTGAGCCGGCTGGGTTCACTGTCCCCTGGGAGCTGGGAAGCAGCTATCAAAGCTCACCTTTTCCTCAGCACCCCAGCGCAGGCTATCAATTCTACCAGGGCCCACGAGAGCAGAGCACCGTAAGCCTCACCAGACTGATGCAGGGTGCACACGCTTTCACGTGTCCAAAAGGCACACTCTGCAATGCTGGAAGGAAGCACACTCCCCACAACCCTGCCCAAGGAAGCCACAGCAATGACCTTGAGTAGACAGGATCTGCGCAAAGACAGGCCAATGGGTCTCAGCTTGACTCCATGCTGCCTCGGCCTCTGGGGCTTCCTTCAGGAATGCCCACACTCTGTGAACAGACTGGCTGGTTCTCCCATTAGCCCCAGACGCCAGCTTCAAGTGCAAAGAGAAGCACCTGTTTCCAAAGGCAAACGCCTTTGTGATCATTAACCGATATCTAATAAAGGGAAACCTTTCCGTGGCTGCAGAGAACAGATGTTTCCAGGGCTTAATGACAAAGAATTATGCACCGGCAGCCACAGAAGATGACCTGCTGCATCCCAAGCATAAGAACTCAGCAAACTCCCTCCAGGCTTTGGGTACGCTCAGTGGGAACGGCCATGGGTTGCCTCACGTGATCAGGTGCATGCCCAGGTAAACATCGCATCCTCAGCAACGCACACCTGCTTGCTTATGTCCCCACACACACCTGACTGCCTGCAGGCAACATCTGAATAAACACCACAGTCATCAGTGACCTTCACAAAGGAACCAGCCTCGTGCTGAACTCTGGCAGCCAGAGTAAATTTATGCCAAATGATATAGAGATAAGAACACAAATTGAGAAGCCAATTGCATCTGGGCTCACTTAAGAGTTGCATGAACCCAGGCAAATGATCTATTATATGTAAAAAGGGTGTTTTTGATGATTAAACATATCTTAAAAGAGCAAATATGTAGGTTTTACAATATAGATTGTAAAAAATACTATTTTTAATTTGTTTTAATTAGTTATACATGACAGTAGAATGCATTAATGCACTTTGATCTGTCATACATAGATGGGATATCATTTCTCATTTTTCTGAGAGTACATATTTTTAAAGCAGGTGAGTCCTGAGAACATTTTTAAAGACCAAGGCTAATGTCCCTTGATCTGCTCCCTCTGCATCTGATCTCACCTCACGGTGGACCCCTCATGGGCTGGCATTCAGCTTTGTGGTTAGTTACCCAGAGGCAGCTCTGCCTCTCCGAGTCTCAGGAGCTCCTGCCCTGGGACCAGGAGCTCAGACCCTCTGTCTCCTTTGCAGGAGTGGGCTTGGACAGCCCAGCTGCCCCCAGATGAACAAGGCTCTCCAGCCGAATGCCTCCCAGCCACAGATGAGCAGCTCCTCCAGGGGCTTTGACTCTTCCCCTGACTCTGGCCTGTGCAGCCTCCTGGTCTCTGTCCAGATGGGTCATGAGGCAGCACCCTCACCAGCAACCCCTAATCCAGCCCAATGCTTAGATGAGAAGGTTCGTCGGTGTCTTCAGAACCCCCAGAACTAACAGAAACCACTTGCCACTCCTTGTCAAAAGATCTCACTCTGCCCATGTCCTGCTGTCCTGCAAGCCTGGCAGAAGCCAGCATCTTAGACTGGCTTATGAGATGATCAGTCTGGAACCTAACTAGATGATCGTGTCCACAGATACATGCTGTTAGCTTACACATAATGCTGGAAGTGGGGGATTCAGGGTGGCCCTGACACTTGCCCTCCCTACCCCACTTCCCCTCCAGGAACAGCACAGAATCAACACAGCCCCAGAGTTCCAGCCCTGAGGACCCTCCCTCTGCAGGAATGTCATCTCACCCGGAACGCGAGGTGGAAACTGAGGCACTGGCTTTTCAAATGTGCGCTCTCTCTCTCTCTCTCTCTCTCTCTCTCTCTCTCTCTCTCCCCCTCCACATTCACACACAGATCCAGAAACATTCTGGGACAAAAAAGAAACTGGAATTTCATAATCTCTGAAGCTTTTGCTGGAACCTAAATGATCTACTAAACCTGAAAATAGAAAAGACATTTCCGTGTCTTAGAGTCTCTGCTGAGCTTTTACTAACTTTGTGCCACTTGAATCTCATGGCACCTCTGTGTGAGAATGTAGGGAGTACTGACACCCTCCTCTGCAGATGAGTCACCCCAGCTCCCAGCCCCTGCTCCTTATGCTCAGGGCCCCCAGGTGACAGTGAGGCTCTCTCAATGGCCGCAGTACCAATACCAGTGTCCTATAGCAGGAGGAGCAACACGTTAGAGGCTGTCTCAGTAGCAGAATTACCCAGTATTAACAATGACAGAAGCAGAAATAAAAGGATGAATGAAAACAGTTTAATAGTGAGCAGCCATATGAGAGGCAGGAGAAATCAAACACCATGCATAACCTTAACAGAAGAGTTCCAGAGGTATTCACATGAGTGACCTCCATATTAGAGTTCCAGAAGTACCCACAAGAGTAACCTCCACAGTAGTGTTACAGAAGTACTCACATGAGTGACCTCCACATTAGAGTTCCAGAAGTACCCACATGAGTGATTCCACAGTGGGGTTCTAGAAGTATTCACATGAGTAACCTCCACAGTAGTGTTACAGAAGTACTCACATGAGTAACCTCCACAGTAGTGTTCTAGAAGTATTCACACGAGTAACCTCCACAGTAATGTTACAGAAGTACTCACATGAGTAACCTCCACAGTAGTGTTACAGAAGTACTCACATGTATAAGCTCAACAGTAGTGTTCTAGAAGTATTCACATAAGTGACCTCCACAGTAGAGTTCCAGAACTACTCACATGCGTGACCTCCACAGTAGTGTTCCAGAAGTGGAGGTCACATGTGCAACATCCACAGGAGCGTGTGCTTTGCCCCACACTCTCTCAGTGAAGTTGAGAGAGCAACTCCCTAGAGGCCAGACTCTGGGGAGGTGGCAGAGGCAGGGATTCAGTCCTAGCCAGGCCACACTTAAGGCCTGGGAATCAGTCTGCACAAAAACTGAAGATGACATACGGATAAATAGAAATGCACCAGTGACAGAGCAGCAACGCACCTCTCTCCTTTCACAGGAAATAGAAGCCAGCCACATCCACCCCAGTACACCCCAGGCCTAGGTAACAGTTAACAAGGACACTATAACTAGTGTGCGTCTAACTCTGTGTGGTAGAAACAGAAAATGGGCAAAAGCCTTCAAGTTTCCAGGGAGTGGTCCTTAACACTGAACTTTCTTTAGGCCACAGGATAATGTCACTAAGAGCAGAATTGTCCACACAGTTCTATGAAATAGAATTACAAAACAAAACCAATTCTAAAATCTTCTATAAGAAAATATAAGGATCTTCCATTTAACGCACTTTTGGTCAAAGAGTACCTCCAAATCTCAAAACTGAAATTGAAAACTCTCTAGGCATAGTAACAGTGGAAGGCAAAAGTATCAGAACTAGAGAATAAGACCATGAAAGCACTCAGAGGAAACTTCTCTACCTTGTTACACTAATTTGCACATATACTTGGAAGTGCATTGTTTAATCATTCAACCAAAGGAATAAGAAAAACAAAATTAAGGAAAACAGGAAAAAGAATTGTTAAGGAGAAAGGTGAAATTATTTACTTGAACATAAAGTAATAGAAATAATTAATCAATCTAGGAGTTGGTTTGAAATTGTGAACTAATCTACAAATGGAGACAAACCACAGACCTGGGGGAAGTAAAGGAAAGACTGTGGGATGCTTTCCTTAAGTTCACACCAATGAACTGAAAGATCCGGAATAGACCAGAATGACGGTTACCCAACCTGACCCTAATAAGGTGAAAACATTCCAAAAAGACCAAGTAACAAGGAGCAGATGAAGTCCTTGGAGAAGTAGCCCCCTTCTCAGCAAAAGAGCACCATGTCGAGCAATTTACCAGAGATTTCTAACAAATCTTTAACAAATAGGTCATAGATTGGTTGAATGACATGAAATGTTTCTGAACTAAAGAAGAAATGGAAGGGGGAGAAAAATCTCCAAATGAATTTCCAAAGCTAGCAAAACCCAACAAAGAAGCAGAAGGAAAAGAAAAATCTGTTTCAACTATACTTAAAAATAATTAACTACGTTAGTATACATTAATAAACATTACTCAGAAGCCCATTCAGAGATGACCCCCAGAGCAGGTGAGGCTTATTCTAGAAATGTCAGAGCAACCCAATTATAGAAAACCTACCGCACAATCAATGCAGCAGTTTAATGGACAGAAAAAGCACCCAGCTTTCTTAAGAAGGGAAAGCTTTCGGATAAAGTTAAACATCGTCCTCGACTGAAAATCCCCCACGAAACAGGGGTGACCAAGAAGGTAAATATTTCCACTTATAAACTTTTAATTCAAGGCCTTCCTTAGACTGATGACAGTTGACTTCCAGAGCAAACCCCCTGGCTTTGCTGGCCACCAGATGATGTCCCCCACTGTGGGGCTGGCCCACTGCAAGCTCCTTGGCTGCCCGTGGCGGGGGACTTGGATCTGAAGCCCTTTACAAACACATTCGCCTCACAGTGTCTCAGAAGTGCATGAGGACTGCAAGTTTCTTTCTTTTTTTAATATTTATTCTTAAGTTACAGGTGGTCACAATATCTGTATTTTACACTTATGTGGTGCTGAGGATCGAACCCAGTGCCTCTTGCATGCTAGGTGAGCGCTCTACCACTGATCCACAACCCCAGCCCGAGGACTTCAAGTTTCAAGCATGGTAACAAGAAAACGATTATAACTATGACAAGGAAGGAAGGAAGGAAGGAAGGAAGGAAGGAAGGAAGGAAGGAAGGAAGGAAGGAAGATGTAACTTAAAACTTATGAGAAAATTGGAAAATTTTTGCATGTGGATAGGATAAATCTGTCGAAACTGGGCATGCTGCTAAAGAATGGATGACCCATTTTGGAAAATGCTGCGTAGATAATAATTGAGAATAAGGGAGAAGTCAGTAGCACCGGGTGGGACAAGGAAAAGAGCTGCCCACCGTGGGGGCAAGAACAGAGCTCACAGCAAAACTCGTGGGGAAGACAGATTCCCAAGATGAACAAAACCGTCTTGTGTGGAACAAGAAATCCAGTGGGATAGATTCCACTAGTGTATTGTTTTTAAAACTTTAAAATGAAATCACCTCCTGCTTAGTGGACATATACCTAGGAAACAGCCTCCATCGCTGAGTTTAAGCTTGGTCCAGCTGAGGGGACTCTGAACAGCGGGGTGAGGTGGGAAGACGCGCCCTGCTCATTGCCAGGCTGTGCCCTGTGGCTTCCTGCTGGGGCCTCACATGGTCCTAGGACAGAGAAGGATGCTCCAGAGTGCTCGGAGAACGAAGGGCCTTTCACCAGCTGGGCCCACGGAGACGCCCAGCATCGCAGCCATGGTCACTCCTGCAGTCTGCCTGATCCACACAACAGCCCCCTCCCCCATGAGACTGTTCAGCAGGGTGAAATCTGGCTTTAAAGACCGGAAACACCGTGAGAGCTGCAGGGAACTCCGAGATCACCAGCTGGTTGAGGAGACAGAACCAGGGTAGACCGGATCCTCTCTTTCCTTCCAGCCTCTGGGGGGCCAGGCTAGGCCACGCCGCTCATCGGGCTCAAGAATGGTCTGGAACCATCGTTTCTGCCAAGCATGCAAAGAAGTCTTTTACTGAAGATAAGAGTTTATTTTGCAGCTCAAACATCTCACCCTTCACTTAAAACTGATGGGCAAGTATACCTGACACCTTGCACTGAACAGAATCTGGCCATTGACCCCTGCAAAACGTTAAGTTCCTTCGCTGAAGTTTAAAATGGGTCTCCTATAATCTGTGCACAGATGAATGATCAGGTTAGATACTTAGACATTATGCCAGTCAGAACACTCTCTGAGCCCAATTTTATGCACTTTTTTTCAATTAATAGAAGGCTTACTGCATTGGAATTCTCATCAGGATTTAGAGATGTGGGACGGAGAGGGAACCTGCAGCTCAGCCAGGTGACAGGTCTGAAGGGCATTCAGAGGTGGAGACAAATGGGAGCACGAGCCCCGGCTGAATCCTCCAAAGGATGAAAGGAACAGTACCAGAATGTCCTCACTACCTGGGGCCAGGGCACAGCCAGTGACCTTTTTCCAGGGAAGGCCCTGAGGATGCCTGTGGTTGAGGGACAGGCCCAGGTGGCATGTGGGACAACTGGCAGAGTGGCCTGGCTGCAATAGGGGATGTGCCCTGGGGTCTCTTTCTCTTTCTGCACATAGGAGTCTGTGCAGAGTCCACAGTTGGAGTAAAAGCACATCTCAGGTACTCGGACACAGAGGCCTTGTGAGGTGGTGAGGGAGCCTTAGAAATAGGGGGGTCTGCCAGATGCAGGAAACAGCAGCCTAAGGCACATGGGGAGGGACCCCTACATCAGCTCCCTCCTCATGACTGCCAGACCAGGGCTGGGCAGTGGCCACAGAGCTCTGGTTAGAGGACCAGGGTACAAAGCATCACTCTCCTGGCTGCTGCAAACCACAGTGTTCTTTGTGCGACGGAGCACCTGCTTTCTCTTTCTTGGTTGCTATTATGTATTATCATTAAACTAAAGGCAGAAAAAAAAAAGATAACATTCTGAAAGAAGTCAGAAGGTGGCAGGATGGGCATAAAGTGGAAGGGTCCAGGGCAGAGAAGCAACCCATGACTCACACAGGCAAAAAACCCAACACATACACAAATAAACAAATAAAACCTTAACAAAGACAGCAAGACTTGCACCAAAAGTGGTTAAACTAAGTGCTCGAGTGCCACCTGCTGGCCATTGTGGGACACTGCAAGCTGCTCGCTGTCCCCTTGTTCCAGGTTTGTAACCCCAGCCATCCCACCAAGGTCTGGAGCCACAGAAAACCATTCACAACTCAGGATCCTTCCAATTTAGTCTGGTTGCCTGAAAATACGATTAAAGCACGGAGAGCTATGTTAAACTTAGGAAAGAACTTAATTGTGCCAATTGCCAGTCACTTCAAATGTAAAACTCTCCAATGTTCTTCATTTCATAAGGAGCAAGTTCCTTGGTGAGTAAATGCTAAGGACTTCCCCCTAGGTCTCCTGAAGTCAATTGGGGAACATGAAAACTGGCCCATTCTGTTATTCAAGGTGTTTTTCTCAGGTTAACCCCTTGCCTCTTTCTAAATCCAGTTCAAGTCCCCCCACACACACACACAATCATCCCCACCCTCCAGGAGAGGGAAGCTCCTCCTTGCTCAGGTCTATTTCTAGTATCCTAAGAGGAGTATCTGATGTATCCCTCAGAATGAGAAGCCCAGAGCCTGAAACACTGGAGGCTTCCTATCAGGGTTTGTGGAATTAATATTCCTTCATCCTTGCTGAGTAAGTTCTGCTCCTTTTAACAGGATCCAGTGATTCACACCTTAAGCTGAGACCTCAAAAGTTCTATGCATTGGTCTCTCACAGTGAGATGGGAGGACTTGGTCTCCGCCCCAGTTAAGATTCTGCCATGAGGACTCAGGAGATGCCTGGACTTCTGCCCCAGTGTCCAGCTGCCCTTGAGAAATCACTGGTGGGCCTGCTGACTCCACAAAGGACCCAGAGGATGAGGAAGCACAGGCGAGGCCCGTCCCGCCGTGTCTGCTGCAGCCCCACAGCCCCACGGTGCGTCGCTGGGCTCCTCTCTTACTCCCTTTCCCTGGAGCTGGGATCTGCTCCCCAACGCTGCCCCCAGCATTTCTTTGCTAATAATCCCTTCTCTAACACACTCTTCTCCAGCGATGAAACTAAATGCTTTTTCATGGGAAAATTTCAGGCAAGTATCGAGTGTAAACCAATATTGAAGTCTGTTGCCAGCCCAAGTGTCTGTCCTGAAGCCTGGGAGTCACCTGGTCACCTTTCCACTTGGATGCAGCTCCTCAGACTCAGTGTGGTACATCTGAACCCTCCAGCCTCCTGTGCCTTTCAATCACCCTGTTTCCAGAACAATCTGGACCCAACAGGCAGCACTATGGACCAGGGGCCCAGACAGAACCCTGGGCCTTGTCATCGGCTCAACCTTCCAGGAATCCTAAGGAGTGCACTTCTGTCCTGTGAGGACACAGTTGAGAGATAGAAACCAGTTCAAGGTTCTCAGTGCAGCCTTTCAAACCCTGGTGCCAGTGGATGACAGTCCCTGGGTCTCCGAAGTCTCCTCCTGTGAGCTCCTCTGGGTCTCAGTTATCCCTCCTCCTCAGGTTAACCTTGGGTTTTTCTTTGACACAAGCTCAGGCCATCACACTGAGTGCTCATGCGTATGTGTGTGCGCGCGCACGCGCACACACACACACACACACACACACACACACACACCTCAAGCACTTCATATGGTCAATTAAGTGCCAAGAAATGGGCACATGAGGAATGGACTCCTTGCTTGTTGGCATGAGCCGGCAGCAATTCCTCCCCAGGCCTGCTGAAATGCACACAGGGGCGTGGCAGATGGTGGAATAGAGGCACCTGGCACTCAACAGCTCCTCATGGGAGTTGACCAAAGCAACAGGTGTGTGGAGGTGAGCGGCTCTGGGTAAACACTGGATTCAACACCAAAGAAGAGGCCTCCTTCTAGCAGGTCTAGAAGCATAGCAAGAGAAACTGACACCCAGAACCTGTCGCCCAGCACTGAGGACAGAAAAGGGGGACTTTCCCCTCTGAGGTGGCAAGGAGAAAGAGTCCCCCTGTGGCACAGAAGCCTGCCCACCCAGACATGCATCTTAAACCAATGCAGCTTAGACCCTGGAGTCTGCACAGAAGGCGAGCTTAGGAGAAGGAATCTGTGTCACCTCCCAGCCACCTCTCAGCGTGCTCCAGCCAGGAGCCACCTTGAGAAGTGTCCCCTTGACTGAGCCTGCACTGCTCTGGGGTCAGAACCCCTGGCTTGTTTCCATCCCTTGATCCTGTGGGCAGTCTGCTGCACTGCCCATGTGGCAGTGGGCTCCTGAGGCAGACTTGGTTTGGGAGACTGACTCAGGCCTCTTGAAGCTCTATGCTGCAAGGGACATGGCTGCCAGGGACTGGCAGATCAGGAGTCTGCCCTCGGAGAACAATTTCATGTAGTTTTACATGGATCTGAGGTTAGGGGCTGGTTTCACATGGCAACCAGGTCTAAAGAGGCCTGAGAGGCCAGGATCAAGGGTGGTGGACCATGTGATCTACACCAGTTGTGCTCAGCCCTTGGAGGCTCAGAGGATGCAGAGTGGATATAGCCTCCCCCACTCTGGGAATGCAGCTCTCAAGGTCCCAAGGGAACACACACTTGGGGTAGCACGCATTCTGGCAGGAAATTGAAGAGAGGATTTCGACTAACTCCAGCTGCAATTCACACGAACAATGCCTTTCAGACATCCCAGATGAAAGAACAAGGAGTGGGGGTGAAAATCTCTTGTCCTGCTCCAGGCTAGCAGGGTGCATAGCCAAAGAAGCCCAGAAGAGAACTGTAGACTAGCAGTCTGATTATCCACCCATGCTCACATTTCCAAGCACCTTGGTTAAGAAGGATTATTTTATTTTATTTTCAGTTTTTTATTTTAATTTTTAAATTTTTTATGATTTTTTCCAAATTTAAATTTTCTTTGTTTTTTCTCATTTTTTAATTTTAATTTTTCTTTTATAATTATTTTTTTATTTTTATCTTATATATAGTTTTTCTTTTTTTTAAATTTTATGCCTCTTAAAAATTTTATTTGTTCTTTTTAGTTATATATGTCAGTAAAATATATTTTGACATACATAAATGTAGTGTAACTTCCCATTCTTGTACTTGTACATGTATGGAGTTACCCTGGTCATGTATTCATAGAAAACTTAGGAAAGTTATGTCCAGTTCATTTTACAGTCTTCATTTTATCCTTTATTATTTTTATTATATAACTTTCTATTTTTCTTACATATTTTGTTTAACTTTTCATTTTATTATATTTTATTTTAGTTTTGTTTTTAACTTTCTTCCTTTCTTAAATGTTTCTTCTTACTTTTTCTTCTTTATTTTTAATTTAATTTAATTTAATTTTTTTTTTATTTCTTCATGGACCTTTGTTTTATTTATTTGTTTCTTTTATATGTGGTGCTGAGAATCAAACCCAGTGCCTCATACATGCTAGGCAAATGCTCTTCCACTGAGCTACAACCCCAGCCCCTATTCTTTATTTTTATCTTTTCTTGTTTATTTATTTATTTATTTTTGGTTTTCTCTCTTTCTAAATTTTTTCTCTGTTTTTCCTCAGTGCTGAGGACTGAACCCAGGACATCATGCATCTTGGGCAGGCGCTCTGCCACTGCACTACACTCCCAGTCCCATGGAGAGGAACTGTGCCCAGCGCCAGCCATGACATGGTCCCATTCAATCAGTAGCACACACTTCTACTTAAAAAGTAGAAATGGGCTGGGGTTGTGGCTCAGTGGTAGAGCACTTGCCTAGCAGGTGTGAGGCCCGGGTTCAATCCTCAGCACCACATAAAAATAAATAAAGAGATTGTGTCCAATTACAACTAAAAGGATATTTTTTTTAAAAAAGGTATTTTGTCCAACTACAACTAAAAGATAAAAAATTTTTTAAAAAGTAGAAACACATAGAAAAACTCAAAGATGTCACCAAAAGACTATTAGAATTGATGAACAAATTCAGTAAAATTATCAGGGTACAAAATCAACATACAAAACTTGGTAGTTTTTCAATGCATCAATAATGAACCAGCTGAGAAAGAAATCAGGAAAGTAATCCCATTCACGACATCCTTTCCTAAAATAAAACAAAACAAATCTTAGTTGTGTGCCTAACTAAGTATGTGATGGTCCTCTACAATTAAGATTATAAAACTCAAGAAAGAAAGTGAAGACGATACCAAAAGGTATACAGACCTCCCATGTGTGTGGGTTGGGAGAATTCATATTGCTAAAATGTCCACACTACCCAAAGCTACCTACATAGTCTATGTAATTTCTATCAAAATATAAATGACACTTTTTACAGAACTCGATGAAACAATCCTAAAATTCACATGGAAGCACAAAAGACCACGGCTAGCCCAGGAAGTCTGAGCAAGAAGAGCAACGCTAGACAGGTCACAAACCTGATTTCAAGATGTACTACAGAGATCTGGGAGCAAAAATGGCACAAAAACAGACACACAGACCAATGGAACAGAACAGAGGGCTCAGGAATAAGTCCTGCAACTTTAGCTGGTTGTCTGCAAACGTGCCAATAACATGGGCTGGGAAAGGTCAGCCTCTTCAATCAGTGGTGCTGGGGCCACAGGATGTCCACACAGAGGACCCTGAAGCTGTCACTCTGTACCAAAGTTAAGCCAATGACCTTCAGGTAAGACCAGAAACTCTGAAACCACTAGAGGGACACACAGGGGAAACACTTCAAGGTATCGGCCTGGGTGATGATTTCCTGGGTAAGACTCCAAAATCTCAGGAAATGAAAGTAAGAATTGACAAATGGGATTACACCAGATTAAAAGGCTTCTGCACAAGAAAGCAAATTATGAACGGGATTCAGAGACAGCCTACAGAATTGGAGGAAATCCTTACCAGCTATTCATCGACAGCATTAATTTCCACAGTACAGAAAAACTTCAAAAACTTAACATTAAAAAAGCAATCCAATTAAAAAATGGACAAATGATCTAAATAGACATCATACCAAAAGGAGAAATACAAATGGCCAATACATATGTGAAAAAATGCTCAATATTTCTAGTCATCAGGAAAGTGCAAATGGAAACTAAATGAGATTATCTCACCCCAGTTAGAATGACATTTATTAAAAAAAAATAATGCTGCAAAAATGTCAAGAAAAAGGAATTCTTATACACTGTGGTGGGGATGTAGATCAGGATAACAACTAAAGAAAACTGAATAGCGATTCCTCAGAACACTAAACTAGAACTCCTACAAGATCCAGCTACCCCTCACCTGGGTACATACCCAAATTGACTAACGTTTGGCTTTATGGTGTTTATTGGTGGCAAGTTATGCCACCTGTTTTACTGTGACATCACCTGTGTGTCTTCTCAAGGAGACATTCTCATTTTGACAAAAACGTGGTCTAGCTTTACCATGAAATAATGACTATCTAATTTTTGTATAATCTTTCTATAAAAATGTTTTTATATATCTGGACTAAACACCTATAAGAGAAAGTTCTGGGTAATAAGATAGGTGTACATGAACGTTTGTAAAAAGTGAAACAATTTTCAAGTGGGTTCCAGTTACTCTATGTCATCCCTAACGTGTCAGCATTGATCACTTTAGCCTTTCCAGCACTTGTGTAATAGAATAGGCATCCCTTGGTATCCTTGGGTTATTGGTACCAGGACTTCCCCCAGACACTCAAACCCAGGAATGCTCAAGATTTCTATAAAAGAGCAACGTATTTGCATGTAACCTACACCCATCTATCTCTTTAAATCATCTCTAGATTGCTTGTAATGCCTAATACCATATAAAAGCTGTTTAAATAGTTTCTATGATTATTATTTAGGATTCAAGGTCAAGAAAAAAAAATTTGTACCCATCCAATAGAGGTGCAGTGTTTGGTTTCTTGTTTTTGTTTTGTTTGTTTTTTAAATATTTACTACCCACAGTTTGGGGACTTTCAATTCTGCTCTTCTGATCTCTTTGTCCAGGCCCTGGAAAACTTTACAGAAAGTTCGAGGCCTTGCAAGTCATACAGTTTCTGTCACAAATACTCAGCCAGGTCCTTGTGCATGGAAAGCAGTTGCAGGAAATAGGTGAATGAGCACAGCTGCGTGCCAGGAAGACTTCTGAATGACACTGAAATTTGAATTTCACATATTTTTGTGTAACAAAATGTTTTCATTTCTCTAGTTTGCCAAATTTTTTAAAATATAAAAATCATTCTTATCTCTGTAAAATGCCAGACCACAGGTGGCATTGTGCCCATGTCTGTAGATTGCCAATTCCTGGTTTTGTATATCCTTGTCCCTGAACCATAGTGTCTCCGTTACTGTAGTTTCAGGAAATCTTGAAATGGGTGGTATGAGTCCTCCAGCTTTTTCAAGATTGTTTTAGCTATTCTATGTTCTTTCCATTTCCAGATAAATTTTAGAGTCAACTCTTCAATTTCTACCCCCCCAAAATATGAGAGGATGTGAGAGTACTTTGACTTTGTAGAGCAATTTGGAGAGAATCAACATCTTAAAGCTATTGAGTCCTCTAATCCATGAACATTGTCTTTTATTTATTTAAGTCTTTAATTTCTCTTAGCAAAATATTGAGATTTTCAAAGTAAATATCTTACACATATTTTATTAAACAAATTCCTAAGGATTTTACATTTTTGTTGCTATGGAAATGGCCTTCTTAAACTTAATTTTTCAAATATTTGTGGTTAGTATATGGAAATGAAATACATTTTTATGTGTTGATGTTGTATCTTACAACATGGCTAAATGTATTTAGTACTTAGGGCGGTTTTGTGTGTCTCTGTTAGCATGTTTTACATGAGTAATTGTGTCATCCACAAAGAAAGTCAGTTTTACTTCATCTTGTCAACCTCATGCCCTTGATTTATCTCTCTTATATAGCTTCAGACCTACTGCAGTGTAGGGTAGAAATGAAAAGAGCCATCACCTGCCTTGTTCCCAGAGTCACAGGACAAGCATCCAGCTTTTCTATTGATCTCTTTAAAAAAAAAATGTAGCTTCATTCTAGTCATAGTTTATTGAGAGTTTTTATACAAATGGAAGTTGAGTTTTCTTAAGAACTTTTTCAATAACTAATGATTATATAACTTATTTTTTTATTCTGGTGACTTACATATTTCTAGATTTGAATTGTCAAATTTAACCAAAAAATCTGGCATCTATGTTCACACAATTTTCTTTTATTATAATTTGTCAGGTTTTAGTATCTCTCTTATTCTGGTATTATTAAACAAGAGGGGAAGTAGTCACTGTTCATTTATTTTCTGAATGTGTTGTGAGAGTTTTAGATACGTATTCTTTAAACATTTGATGGAGTTCATCAGTGAAATCATCTGGGTCTCAGGTTTTCATGGGTTTTATGTTTGCTGTTAATGTTGATCTGGAAAGTTTCTGATTATGAACTCAGTTTCTTTACTCTTTGGATTTTCTTTTTTTATCATTTGTGATTAGTTTGTTTGTCAAGAAATTTGTCCATATCATTCATTTTTGTCAAATTTATTGGTATTTTTTTTTCTTTATGTGTTGTAGTGACATTACCTGCTGATACTGGTAAAGCCACATCTTTAATATCATGAACTTGGCGGTTGTTCTACTTTGCAGGGATGCACTGAAATGGCTCCTCCTTCCCTGAACCACACCTGCTCAGAAGGCACGACCTTTGACTTTCCAGGGTGGTCAAGGGACAAGCCAAATCCAGTTACCACTTTCTAATAACATAATCGTGGGCAATTTTGCTGATAGTTTCTGACTCAGTTTCTCATCTATCCTTTTAAGGATGAAGTCAACTGCTCAGGGCTGAAGAAAGCGTTGCCAATATTGAGGAGAAGTCACTTGGCCACAGGGGCCACCTCTCAGGATAGAAAACTGCTTCCAGCATTTGTAAGGACGGGCTGCTGCAGTGTCGGCTGGGATGTGGTGAGGGCCTCGGGGAGCCCCTGGCAGCCGTGATGATGGCAGAGCACTCTCATTCCTTTCTCAAGATAGTCATCGAACAGCAGGGTCACCAGAGGGGGAAAATTCCAAGTATGTGTCCTCACCCCATGGCCTCCTGCAGCTGCTGTCCTGGGCACACAATGGGGTCGTGTTGTAAGGAAGTCACAGTCAAGAGGCAGCACAAATGAAGTATTTAGTTTTATTGAGTCACATTACAATAATTATGGAGAATACTGGGCCCCAAATGTTGCTTATTCCATCCAGAGGGACAATGCCCTCACTGTCCAGTGGCTGATGGCCACGGGCCTGGAGGTGGCCCCAGCATGCTGCAGCCTGCACCTGCTGAAGCTGCCTACGGCAGGCTCTGGAGGGAGAGGCCCTGAGGGTGGCTCTGGGAGGAAAACGGATCCCCAGACCCGCGGTGGTGGGTCAGGATCTCCTGTTCCTAAATGGTTCAGGCCCTGCTTCTCCAAGGGCTTGGATTCTGTGTCCGCTTCCCCCATATGAACCATCTGGGTCCTGCCAACCATCGCCAACGTGCAGAAGCACCAGTCAAGAGATCGTCCTAACGAAAGCCATCTTTGAGGCAGAACTTGAAGGAAAGAAGCAAGTTCTGGGCTGAGAAATGATGATTCCGAGCTAGGGACAAGTGCTCCAGACAGGTCCCCCGTCTTTTGTCCTTGTGCATGCCAGAGAGCCCCACGCTGGCTTTCGGATCTGCCCTCCCACTCCCCTTTCTCTAGCTAATGAGTAGGAGCTCCCCACTGGCAGCGGACACGCCCCAGAAAGTGTGTGCAGCCCTGCCAGTCTCCTTCCTTCTGTCTACAACCTGCTTCTTTCAAGATGAAATTTGCACATTAGCTCCCCTGGGAAAATCCCACCCCCACCACTGTGCTTGCCGGGAGTTATAAACCGTTATGTGTCATAAACTGTCACCCACAGGACATGACACCATTCAACCTCTGGGTGTGCGACAGTAGCATAAGCAGGATCCCATCATCTTATGAGGATTTGTCCCAAACCTGTCTGTCTTGTAGACCATCTTCCCTGGCAATGAATGGCTAAGGGTCTCGAGGGGAGTCACTGTGGAGGGTTTCTTACTGCCTCTTCGCAAGGCATTGGCGAGGCTCGGTGGGGACGTGCGGAACCAGGCCTGCTCTCGGACACGCGAACTCACGCGGAGCCTGGGCAGGTGCTCTGTCCTCCTGGACAGACAGGAGCCAGGTGGCATAACACAGATGGGCAGATGTTTCTTGTTCAAGGAGCTGAGGACAGGAGAATGGGGGAGGGGTCAGAGAAACGTTGCTGTGCGGGAGGGCACTCCGCAGGCCACACAGCCTGGGCCACACAGCCTGGGCTCGGGAGCTAGCAGAACGTTCCAGAATCATAGCTGCTCTGGTTTGCATCTGTAATGTCCCCCAAGGCACATATTTTGAAGACTTGGTACCCACCCTGGTCCTATTAGAAGGTGGTGGAGCTGTTAAGAAGTGGAGCCTTCTAGTTGTTGTGTGCGTACCGTTGAAGGTGACAGTGGAACCCCATGTCCTCACGGGTCTCTCTCCCCTGCGATGGCTTTCTGCTGTGCACTCCCAGCCAGGGTGTGTTGCCTCCCCCCAGACCCAAAAGCAACAGGGCCACTGCCATGAATGGATACCTCTGAGCCCAAAATAAAGCCAAACGAGCCGAAGTAAGACTTCTTTCCTTGCAAGTGAATTATTTCATGTATTTTCTTACAGTAGCGGGAGCTGCCTGGCACAGTGACGGTGTGACCTGGGAAGGCCAATTTGTGTCTCTGCCTCAGTTTTCTACCTGGGGAATACCAGCATGATGGAATACCATATGTCTTCAGTCCTCATCGTAAGGACTGAAGGGTTCAGGCATGGAAAGGGCTGAGGCCAGCGCTGGCAGTACGAGTTCTGGACAAGTGTCAGCAGGTTACCATGGTGACAACCAAGGAGGCAGCAATGGTGGTCAAGCCCCTCAGTGCACCAGGCTCCCATTACTCTGCTAGCCCGGGGCAGGAGCTCCAGATCTCAAGGCCGCGTGGGGACATGCCACTCTCTCCAGTGGTAACTCTGGGTTAATTTAAAAAGTCGCCCACTCCTCACAGTGTGTTTCTTAGGGTACTCTACTACCCTCTTCACTCAACAAGTCAATTAAAAACGCAGTACTGACCCGACGCCAGAGAAGCGCTCTGACCTCATGCTTGTCTTCATGTAAGTATGGACATAGTGCGGCTCCTGCCTCCCGCCAAGGGTCATGACCGATTTCCAACACGTGACAGACATGTTCATGATCTACAGTCACAAAGCACAACGGGGAGTACAAAGGACAGTGATTTTGCAACGGTCAAACTTGAAGGAGACTGGGAAGGGCTTCCTGGAGGGGCTGCTGCATGCACTGGGTCTGGAAGGGTGAGCAGACCCTCCTGGGGCAGATGGGAGTGACCCCTGGCAAAGAAGCATCCAGAGAAGGGTCTGAGAGGCAGCAGAGCCCTCCGGGATTTCCAGCTTGTCCGGCACAGCTGAAGTGGAGTGTAGTTTGTAAGTAGGTGAGTCTGGAGAGGTGTGAGAGGGTTCAGCAGGGTTTCACAGGCAGTGATGGTACAGGAGACAGTCCAGGGGAAGGGGAGACAGTGCGCAGAATGAGTGTCAGGCCCTGGTTCTGGGCCAAACATGAGTCCCTTTCGTGCCATGACCCCACCTGCAGCTCAGCCCCTCTCCACGAAGGCTCTGGGCTTCCAGCCAAGGAAATGCCTTCCATCCTAACATTTCAGAATGTCTTCAAAATCCTGATTACTCAACATTTGTCCCAAAGTTTGTTGGTGCATTTATTCACTCATCCCACAAATATTATCACGTATTTGCTTTGTACCCAAGACCACCAAGTGCCAAGACCTATTGATGAAGACGCTGCCCTTGTCACCAAGCAGCCACTCACTCAGGTGACAGTAGTTGAATCAATGACACTCTTTACAAGTAAGATACTTGAGAAAAGAGCAAGAATGTATGAAGGAAAAGACAGTGGGGAAGGAGGGGGTGGTCAGCACGCCACAAAAATCGAGGAAGGCTTCTTGCAGGATGTGTCTGACTCCGAGGTTCCTGCTGAGTTTTAGGAGGTGGACAGGCTCTTCTTCCTGGAATCCTGGCTCCTTCATGCTCCTCAATTTTTCCCCTCAATTTCTTTCCTCCTCTCTTTTTTTTTAAGAAGCAAGGAAAACCAGGTCATACCTTCTACTCTGCTTTGAAATCTCCTCTGCGAAATACCCAAGTCCTTTGCTTACACGTCCCTCTTTCCAAACAACCAGAGGATGGGATCCAACTCAGCATTTCTGTAAGCACCCCCTTTCCCAGTTCACAAGAACATGCTCCTTGCCGTTTCCTCTGAGCCTCACAAGTGGCCCCAGGGACTTCTGTATGTCTACCAGCAGTCTCCTTGCAGCGACCTCGGCATTGTCTCTCAACATTCTTGCAGTCTCGGCCCAGTACCCAGTTACAAAGCTGCTTCAAAGTTTTAGGCATTTGTTTCAACAGCATTTCTTCCAGGTACCGACACCTGAATCAACGGGAACTACCAAGAAAGGGAACCATTTGGAGGTGAGTCCATTGGGTGAGTCCAAAATGCGTAGGGCAGGCTGGAAATGCTTTCTCAGAAAATCCCAGCTTTTCCTTCTCCTAAGTTCTTCATCTGAGGAGCATAGGCCCGCCCTGAATGTGCAGGATGATGTCCTTTACTTTAATCCAGCCGATGACAGATACTAGTCACATCCACAACACGCCTCACTATGGCATCTGGATTACTGCTTCTTTGAATGACAGTGCTGCAGCTTAGCCACACTGACCCATGGCCCTGACCTCCACCAGACAGGAATCCCAACCCTGAGAACTGCTGTGCCAGGAAGGGCTTTATCTTGAACAACAAGTCTTACCCTTGACCTTCACCCACAATGGCGTTTACCTGTCCAGCGCAGCAGCATCACCCTGCAGGTGCCAGGAGGTAACTGGAATTGACAGACAGAGTGTAAATAACCTGTGTGAGGTGATTTGACTAGGAAGAGAGGCTGTGGGCAGGACTTCTTATGTCTGACTATAACAAACGTCCTCCCCCATGACCTTGTCCAAAGAAGGGACATGCTGCCGGCCCTCATTCAGTCTCTGGTTGCAGGTATACAGGGGCTCTGGGTGCCTCCCTGCTGGGCAAGTCACATCGCTGTATCTCACATCTCGCCTGACAATACACCTGCTGCCGGGTGCACCTTTGTCTCCTAACACTGCCATAAAAATAAAAATGAAAATAAATCACAGCAATGGCGTGGCTTAAACTTGAATCTATTGGCTCCCAGTTTGGGGTTTAGAAGTCGGAGGTGGAGGGGTTGAGCAGGCTGCCTCACTTCCAGGAGTGGATAGAGCTCTTCTCTGTCCTCCTTAGCTTCCAGGGGTTGCTGTCACCCCAGCTCTATTCGTGCCTCCCCCATCAGATGGAGTTCTCTAGGTCTGTCTCTTCGTGTGGCTTCCCTACTGGGTCTAAAGGTCCGAATTCCCCTTGTTTTGTAAAGACATGAGTCATTGAATGAGAGCCCTTCCAATCCAGTATGACCTCATCTTAACTTAATCCCATCTATAAAGTCTTTATTTCCAAATAAGGTCACCTTTACAGGTAGTGGGGTTGGGACTTCAGCACATCATTTTCAGGAAAAGAATTCAATCCACAACAGGCTCCCGCCAGTGTAGGAAGGCAACTTCTGCAGACAGGTTACAGTTTTTCCCTTGACCTCATGTTGCCTGTCACACAACAACTCCATTTTATTCTGCTGAATGTGACTGTTGGAGTTCTATTTTTTCTAGAAGTCTCTCAGAATCCCCCAAATCAGGCTGATTAACAGTAGGGAAGCCCTGACGTGTGGCAAGCACTGTGAATCTTCTCATCCATATTTCACATTTTTATTTGGACACAACCGAGTCATTATTTTAGCACTTCCGTGCACAGAAAAGAGACAACTCAAAACCTTGAAAGGGTCAGGCAAAGAACTGTTGACAATATATTGAAAGTTAAGCTGTTCCTCGTCTTTAAAAGCAAGACCTTAAACTATTTCGGGGAGTTAATCCCTGGGAACCCCCAGTAGACTAGCTGGATGTGCGTCTTCCCCTCTGCTTTCATACAGAGCTCTTTACACAGGCTTCCACAATCAGAGCTGGGCCTGAGTGCTCACATACCTGAACTCAAGTACCTCATCCTTGCTCATCCTTCCAAAACTTGGGAGGGATTACAATTAAGTGATCAGACTACACTTACGTATGAGTATGAGAGGTTCCTATGAGAACATTCTATTCTAAGTTCCAAATATAAGAACAAGAGAATGAGATATAGGAAAAAATAAAGAGAGAGGAAGGTATTCAAGTAAGAGACAAGTAGTGACTGATACAGAGAGAGAAAGAAAAAGGAGAAACAGGGGCACCCAGAAGAGGAGAAGAGAGGAGAGGAAATGAGAGAGAATATGATAGAATTCAAGGCAATGACGTTCTTAGGAAAGAAAGCATTGTGAAAACAATCAAGCCTGGTGGGAGAACTTCCTACCAAACAGCTCTCTCTCCCAAGGTTGTTCTCAAAACAGGATTAATCTATTACTAAAGGCAGGGAGGGACCTGCGGCAGACACAGACTTGACAGCCTGACCCAGCCACAGCTTAACTCTCAATGCCTTGGCACTGAACGCTTGGCATATGCAGAAGACAGCTCTGGCGAAGGTGACCCAGGTGACTTTATGTTCCGATGTGCTGAATCAGCATTCATTGCGGTCCCCACAGCATAGCACCTAGTGCATCCTTCTGGTCAAGTCCACATGAAATCAGGAGGCTTGGAGACTGGCTAAGCCAATTGGCTTCGTTCTAGGTACCACGGACCAAATGAAACCAGAGTTTTAGATGAAACTAGATTCTCTGCTTCACCACATTTTGTCTCATGAATTTGAAGAATAAAATCCATGGACAATCATTGAAAACAAAAACGTTTTCAGTGGAGTAGGATTTATTTGAGTGAGAAGAAATACAACTCTTTCAAGGTGAGAGGGGAAGTGATAGTGAGTTTTTCCACTTAAATGTCCCAGTCTAGAGGTTGATATAGCTTCTAGGTAGGGGTAGCACACAGATTAGATATCATGGAGAAGGTACATGTAATGTTTTATTGTTGATATTTTCCTCACTCTGTTAAAGGACAATTTATTTGATGATACTTGTTAAAGCACAATAAGAAAGACTTCCATCCCAATTATAGCAGTTGCATTTTGCTGTGAAGGAGAAATGCTGGGCTCAACTTAGAATACAGCATAGGTGAGTGAGAATTTATAGGAAGCAGTGTAGCATGGTAAGGGGGTGTCAGTCAGGTGTTATTGTTGTTGTTACCACTGTGACCAAAAGACCTGGCAAGAAAAATTTTACAGAAGAAAAGTTTTTTGGGGACTCAAGACTTCAGAGGGCTCAATCCATAGATGACCAACTCTTGGTGGAAGGGTGTGGGCAGAGAGGGAGTAGCACAGGACTTGGCAACCAGAAAACAAAGAGCTCTGCTCACCAGGCACAAAATAGAAACCTCAGATGCATGTCCCCAGCAACCCACCTTCTCCAGCCACACCCTATCAGCCAAGGCTCTCCACTCATTTAACCTGTTCAAGTGGATTAATGCACGGATTAGGTTAAGGCTCTCATAAAGCAATCACTTTACCTCTGAGCTTTCTTGCATTGTCTCACACATGAGTTTGGGAGAGATAATACCCATCTAAACCATTACAATGGTCAAACCAATCTAACAGGATTCTTGCTGAAGACAGGCAATGTGGTCATCAGACGTCATCTGGGAGATTCCGGAGGGTGATGAGAAACCTGATGAGATATTGAGAGTGATTAGATAGCAAGAGTGGGATGCAAGATTTTTTTTTATATAATTGCATTTTACTAGAAAGTACACAGAGGTTCAGAAGTCTGGCAAGAATCTTTGTCAGTCCCCCTCTTATTCAAGATAATAAGAGTCTATCTTCTTTCTTTTGAACACTCTAAGTCTCTTTTCTCATTCAGTATCCTTTTGCTCATTAAGTAACAGCCGGATTTTCTGTTTGGGACTTAAAAGTGGAGGACATTTGCTAAACCGTGCTATGAGTCAGGCATTAGCCTCTTGAGAAGGAGTGGGCACAGGCAGTGGCAAAGTGGTGCATTTTCCTGGTTTGCAGTTTGAATGTCACAAAATCTGTCCATGGTCAGCTCTTCTGATGATTCCTTGGCAGCCCATGCTGGGCTGTCCTGCTTCTGCTCACAGGGCTTAGGAAAAGGCAGTTTAATTTCAGCAGTTCTAAGTCAGGGGAGTGGGAGAAAATTGGAAACATCATTTTGGAGAGTTGTAGTCAGCTATTGGAAGGAACTAGAAGAATTAAGGACTCAGTTCAGTTTGTAAGTAACAAAGCCTCAAATTTGATTAGCAAGGCCAGATCTTACTTAATTAGAGGTGCATTGTAGTTGTCTGTTGGGACATATATTTTCACTCTAAAGCATCGTCATTTCTACCAACGATAATCAGGAAGCTGACTTAAAGGCAAAATAAGCTTACTCTGGTTACACTTGGCCTTACTTGCAGAGTCCAGCAGGAATACTGATCAACCACTTAAGCTCTTTTTGAGCCTGCTTTGCTGGAACCTTTCATAAGAAACCTCATTTGGATTTCTGAAAGCCTCTGTAGGCCAGAAACATAAGCCAAGTTCTTGCAGAACACCTTTTAGAGCCTTTTTCATGAATGTCTTTGAAGAGGAAGCAACTTTGTGCTATAGCTGCTTGTCAACACTTTCAAAGAAGACTCAAAATAAACCACAATTGTCCTTGAACAACTCTAGACTAACAATGGCCATGGTAAAGGTCTGAGGACTGCTCAAGAGGTGATGCAATCGGCAAGCAGACCTGTTGTTATTTCTGTGTTAAACAACATTTTTCATGTAATTTGACAAAGACCAAATTCTGGGTTTGCACCAGTTTGTACTGAAGCTAAGTTCTTAAAAAGACTTCTAAATGAATCCATTCAATCTCAGCCAAATTTGACCACACAAGGTAAAATTTCTTTTCCAAGATTCCTTTTTCCATAAAAGTTTAGCCCAGCAAATAATCCTTGTCAACTCTCTCACTTTTCAGAGACCCAGCCCCTCTAGCTTTCCAGTTCCACGTGGCCAAAATACCAATAGCCACCTAGACAAGAGGTTCAGTTCCCCCAGCTTTAGTCGATGAGGCCAGAGAAAGGCACTAGATCAGTTTATTCCAGGAATCAGAGGTTTTCCACACAAATATGGATTTGGAGCCAAGAGATCCCTGCATTAACCTAGTCTTTGAAAAAGGAGATGCAACTTAATAAGAGTCACCAGCAAAAAAAAAAAAAAAAAAAAAAAAAAAAAAAAAAATCCTGATGTTTAGGAAATCTGTTTTATCAGTCTGCAGTTGAAGCAGAAGAACCAGGGAGAATTTTCCATATTAACAAGAAAGCCCACACCCTTTTCCGTCCAATACCAGGGTCACCTGCATACCCTTAGCATCTCATGAATCCTCTCCCTTTTTCCTGCTTGATTAAGAGAGCTACATTTGAAACTTGCAGCCCAAAGTATCTGAACCAGTGCTTGAAGAGAAGAGACCACTCTGCCCTGGTGAGCGGGCTGCCCTTGGGGTCAGGGAGCCTAGAATCCCGTTCTGTCCTATTGCTCATTAGCTGTGTGACCTCAGGCCAGTTACTTCACATTTCTGTCTCCTGTGCTCAGTGGAATTGAGAGTACCAAACTCATACTGTGCTTGGAGGATTACATAAGGGAATGTGTCTCAGATGCTAAGTTATTTGCTGGGAACTCAAGAGGGTTAGCTCTGCCCTTGTTAGTGCGGCCACCAAGCACATTCCTGATTCACAAGCCCTTAAAGCTCAATAGCCGTGCTCATAGAACAAACTAGAATTCACATCTCTGTCCTCTCTCACAAACCAGTCTTCGCACTGCTGCTGGGTCACACTGTTAGCTCTGATCAGGTCACTGGAAAGGAAGCGGTCAGTTCCTGACCCACTCGGTGCTGGATGGTGTGGAACGAGCTCACTAATCCCTCTGTGCCTTGATTTCTTCACATGGGAGTTGGGGAGGACAGCGATACCTACCTTGGAGATGATTAAAGGACTGCCTGATCAGCACCCACAAACAGTTGGAGTGGTGCCTGGCACAGGGAGGTGGCCTGTGGACATTAGCCACCATGACCCTTGCTCTTCTATGGGAGCTCCCTCCACCTCGAGCCCCAGCGGGTGTGTCTGTAGGAGCTGGAAGCCAGTTTCCCTTATCTGTGATGGCCAGAAAGACTCTATTGCCCCCAAGGTCTTGGTGCATATTGATTTAATCTGAAGCAGGTTCTGCCTGCTCTGTGACCTCCACAGGTCCTCGGGACAGCTCGGAGCTTCTGGAGTCCACCTGAGCATCTCACCTGAATAGCCTCAGCTCAATTCTGGACAGCAAGGGTCTCTGTATTCACATATCAAGGTCAAGCCCAAACAGGGTCTTTGATCCCTGCCTCTCTCTGAGGGAAAGTGGTCTTCCCTTCCCCACCCTCTGGGCTTCTATCAGAGTAGTGTCCAGAGTGTCCTTTGATCTGCAGTCTGCAGCTCCGCCTCTGATCCGAATGCTGCCAAATCCAGGTCCGTGCTCCGCCCACACAGGCCCCTCGTGCATGGCAAAGCTTACTGTGCCTCTGGGCAGCTCAGAGCCTGCCCTCTGGACAACAAACACCCAACCTTTCAGCTTTTCCAACTCTTCTCAGTACTCAGTCACAAACACTTCTGAAAGAATGTTTGTTGTTGCAGAGGAAGGACATGATCAGGGTTCACCAATGATCCTCTCCAGGCTCACGGGATCCGTCCCATCTGTAAGGTGGCCACTCACCACTGTGCAGCGGGATCAGAGCTCTGTCTCTGGGCTGGTCAGAGATCCCGGAAGCTGAAGGCAGTGAGGACTGCCTCCAGTGAGCCACGGGCAGAGCAGCCAAGTTCTAAGTTCTGTTCCCACCTCTTTCCTCGGAATCCTCCCCTGCCCCTGCCCACTCTGACCTATTCCGCTCTCTTTCTTGAGTTGTCTATCATAGACCTGTCTTGACTCAGGGCTAACGTGTCCTTCCAACCCTGGACATGCAGTGTCTTGGCCTGTCTCAGTTGAGGTTGAGAGTCTCCTTTCCATGACTGTGTTCCAAGTAGCACACACATTTCTCAGAACACATCTGTGATTGATTTCACAGCCTCCCTCTCTCCACAACCTTGGCAATGACACTTTATAGCAGCTCCCAACCGGGGGCGGAATGGATGTCCCACTCCTTCACTTTGAGCCAGTCTCCACATTCGTTTTTGGCAAAACACAAAAACAAAACATTGCCAACAGCAACAATAACACACAATCACACACACATCAGAATAATGTGTGAGTGTCAGACCCTGAGAAACAACACCTGTCTCTGCTCTTTCTCAAACCCCCACCTAGGCTGCCCCAGGTCAGTTCCTGCCAATCTGCCCAAAGGAAAGGCTTCAGGAAGCAGAGTGAAGGCAGAAAGGCCGGACCTCCATCAGCAGAACCAGGCACCCATGGGGCCAGAGCTCAGTGCTAGTGCCTTGTTCCTCTTTGCTGAGATCAGCAAACTGGATCAAATGAATCCTAACGTTATGCATAACTGAAAAAAAAATTAAATTTTTGAAAAAAAATGCCCACTTTTTTAAGCTACAAATTTTGGGGTGATTAGTTACTTATCAAAAGCCAATTGGTATACTATCTCTTAGCATTTTTTCTGTATCAGAGTAAAATGGAAAACAATGCTTATCATACATGCTGTTTTCAATACATATAAGGCAATGCATATGAAATAGTGTACCTAAAGCACGTAGTAGGCACTCCACAAACTGCTAATTTCAAATTAATTCTGAAATTCTAGAAATTTTTCTCATTCTTGTTTTGGGTAATTTGAGGAACAATGGCATCCCTACCGAAGTAAATGTAGGATGCAATTCTAGACCTCAGCATTTGGCCTAAATTACAAACTTCGAAGCGTATGCATGTGGATGGGTGATCAGCACACTCCGACTGCAGGGGAACTGGCCTGAAGGGTGCTGGGGCTCTTCGCTGGTTGCTTGCTGAAGGATCCACCGTGGCCCAGGGAGTGTGTGCAGATCAACGCTGAAGACCAGCAAGTCTCCAGGAGCGCCTTGGCTGGCCTTCTGGTTGTGCTTCTTCTTGGAAGAAGGCGCCACCACAAGCCTCGCCATGTGGCTTGGCTCCCACACTTTTCCTCTGAATATGATTAATTGCTCTCTAAATAATAAAAGTCTTCCAGGAACAATAGAAGGCAGCTACTACAGATTGTTCATACATATTCAGCTGAAGCCGCTGGGAAGCCAGCCTCCCAGGAGGGCTCGGTGCTGGCACTGGAAGTGAGTGAGAAACCAACTCAGACATCAAACTGCAGAATACTGTTTACCTATGCGAGCTGAGGGGAGCAGTCCGAGCAGCAGGCTTGGGTTTGCCTGGACGCTGGAAGAGAGTCTGGACCTGATGGCGAGCCTCTTCCTGTCTGTGGCCACTCAGGTGCCATTCAGGTAGCACTCAGGGGCGGGTAGTGCAGGATTACTCAGGCCATCCCAGCACTTTCTCGTTTCCCTTTTGATTTCACAGGTTCCATCCACCCATTTAGAAATCATTTGTTGTCCCTTTAGGTGCTGGGAAAAACAAAGTAAGAGACTCGGTCCACCTGCTGTCAAGAAAACCACACTCCAAAGAGGAGAACAGAAACCCAGGGAGGAACTGCACGTGCCAAGAGAAGCTGGTCAGGGATGGCGATCTGGGAGAGGAACAGATGGCGAGAGCCCATGTGGGCTGGGACCTTGAGCCGGGCTCTTGGAGGAGGGTGAGCATCCTCCAGGTGAGAAGGGAGCCAGGAAAGCCCATGCCTCGGTGGGGTGGCCTGGCCACAGTGAAGGACGACCGTGGGTGAGCTGGGTGAGTGAGAAGCTGCAGCACTCAGAGCTGACCGTGAACTTGTGGTTCAGGGCTCCAGGAAAACGCAGACCTCCCTCTGTTTCACTTTGGGTTTACTCTGGCTGAAGTTTGGCAAGAAGAAAAGGCTGCAGAGAGCATTGGAATGTTAATCTGTCTGAGTCCTTGGGGACCTGGGGACAGAAGAAGCCTCCAGCCTGCGGGTTCCGGTACTGCCTGGCTGTGCGGACTCCCCCCCTTGGGTCAGCACCAGGCTTTCTGGGGCATGCGCCCTTTAGTTCCAGACATTTTTCTGGGAAAGAAGAGTGTCCGTATAATCCAACTGGAGTCCTTGGAGTCAGGAAAATATGAGAATCGTGTTTTATTTAGGATTTTCAAAGTTTTGAGGAAAGTACAAAGAGAAGAGCCAGCAAATAGCAGAGAGAGGTAAGAAGAAGTGGCAGGAAAGAATGAGGGAGGGTGGGGAGACCCAGCCGCCAACCCAGCGCAGGGGGCTCCACTCTGGAAGATCCTTGGCTTAAGTCTTCATCTGGTGGGTTGAAACTCCCGGCATGTGAGTCAAGCCTGGAGACGCTCATGTGGTGGGCAATAAGGTAAATGTACCCTTTTCCTGTGACAGAAATTCCAAACATTAAGCATGTGGAGCAGTTCTAGCTGTTCCCCGGTGCAGACAGGCAACGTAAGTAAGTGACTGTATGTTCTGCCTTCAGCACCTCTTTCAGCCAAGAGCAAAAACTGGATTGTAAGGATATCCTGTTAAACAATCCAAAGTTTCCTCCTCCTCCTCCTCCTCCTCCTCCTCCCCCCCTCCCTTTCTCCTTCCCCTTCCCCTCCACCTTCCCCTTCCCCTCCCTGTTCTCCTTCTTCAGCTTGCTTAAAGTCGCTACCTTATCCCATTCTCCCTCTGATTCCATGTAAGCTCCCCAGGGCCAAAGCCTGGGTGGGAAGGTGTTACCACTGTTGACCAGTGAGGAGTCCTTGCTTCCCCAATGTTGAAGAATAACACCAGAGAAGCACACCGAGGCAAGGTCAGAGTGGAAAAGTAGAGGCTTTATTAAAGGACAGCAGAAAAGACTTCTCCCGGAGGAAGAAGGGAACCCAAGAGGTGGAATCCGTGGAAGGGCGGTTGTCTCCCCTTTTTATAGTTCCTTCAGTGATGGAATGTAGGTGGGCAGGCCCGAGGGGTGGGGCACAGGTGGGCCAAAGAAGAAATCTGGGCAGGAAGGACTTTTGAGTCAGCATCTTCAAGTTTGCTGGGAGCTGTTCATTAACACTTCTTTGGGATGGGCTCTGGGCCTTGGGGACATTAACATTCCATGAGTTATCCTGCGTTTCCCAGACTTCATTAACATTCCAGGAGTTGTTCAGCTTTTCCTGGAATTCATTCTCAACATGGCCTCCATTTTGGATCTTAAAACGGTAATCGATATTAGACCCGATTTACCTAACTACACTGACCACCTAACTTTAAATCTGGCTTCAAAGGTGCTAGGTGTTCGGGTGTCAGGGTCCCTTCTCAGAGCTCAGTGGATTTCCATGTGACTGGTTACTGGCACCTGGACCCTCTGACATTGCAGAGATACATGTTTCCATTGCCCCCCAACCTGGCCAACTCCTCTCTGCCAGGAGGACTAGCCCAGATTTACTTAATCCGTGGGTGGCAACCAGAACTCAAGATTTCCAGGATGGGCGGGAATCACAAGATCTTGACTCCAGTCTCCAGGGCATGAGTGGAGCCTCTCTCAGGCTAACACGAAAGGCAAAGAGAACCTTCCTCCGTCCTTATCCTTCTGCTGTCCAATGCCTCTGTCAGAATGGAAGTTCTTTTCACTATTAGGTTACTGAAAAACTTGAGATGCAGAAACAACAACAACACGTGTCCAAGTTCACTGAGCGAGTGAGTAAACCAAGCCTTCACATGGGGTCTCCTGACTTCCTGATACTTGGGCTTCTCTAAACCCTTGCTAGGGAATACTCAATTGCCCTAAGGTTAGGAATTCTTCCTCATTACCTTGTCCCTAAGTTTTGCTTCTGGAAGGAAACACAGACACTCATTCAACCAAGCGTTTATGGCCCTCTAGCTGCACAAATGCTATGCTGAAGATGAGGTGAGAGCGATAAAGGGACCAGCCTCCAACAACATAGTCTCCACTGCAAACAAACAAAAGACAGTTCGCAGGACCCAGAGCTTCTGCGAGGCATGGAGATGAAGACTGGACATTTTAAACCTGTTTACCACTGGGAACTGTCACTGTGCTCCCCGTGAGCATGGCTCCTCGTGGCCTCCAGCTGCTGCCTGAACGGTTACTCTCATAAACCTCAGGCTAGAGGGCCCCTAGGAGTCAATGTCGGCATCCCATTCAGGGAAGGTCAGGCCCTCAGCAGGTGAAGTCTGCACATAACTGAGGCCAAGGCAAGGCTTCGCAGTCCTGTGCCAGAGGGACTGTTATCAGGGAGGTTTGGGTGCTCACGTCTCACGTGTTTTGACCACAGTAGCAGCAGGTGCACAAGATCTGCGATGAGGATGGTGAGGGAAGGAAAGTCAGACCACAGAGTCAGAAACCAGGGTTGGCCTCCAGGGCTGTCAACAAAATAAGCAAAGGCAATCCCCGAACAGGAGGGGGCGCTAGAGGGCCGCAGCAGGAAAGTGAAAGTGGGATTGGGTCAGGGGAAGACCTAGGAAGGATTTAGGCACAGTAGGTGGGAGGGACAGTAGGAGGTGGCCACGGTACACCAGGGAGATGAATCTGGCAATGCCTTGGATTAGTCGGGTGGGGCTACAGAGGAAAAATGCCATGAGTGGTTTGAAAGACAGGAATTTCTCTTCTCCTTGTTCTGGAGGCTGTAAGTCCAACCCCAAGGTGTCCGGCGTGTTCTGGATCCACTCTCTAGCTTGCCAGTGGCCTCCTAACTGTGTCTGCATGACCCTTTCTTATGTGCATGTTCCTGGTGCCCCTGGTGTGTCTGATCTACTCTTCTCATAAGGACTCCAGCCTGATGGGCTCAGGGACACCCCACCAGTCTGCCTTTACCTCCATTGCTCCTGCAAAATCCCCAACACAGTCATGTTCTGAGGCTCTGAGGGTTAGGGCTTCCACATCTTGGAGGCACAATTCCAAGGGTCACGGGCAGGAGAAGGAAGAGATGCCTGAGACGAAGGGGAGTGAAAACTGCCAGGGACAGTGAAGGAGGGACAGGAGCTACAGAAAGGTGGCCAGGCAGGCACGGACAGGGCCCAACTATCAGAGGCATGTGCGTGGGGCAACGTGTGGAGATGCCCTCAAAGGCACGCCAGCTACCAGCAGGTCAAAAATGGCACACGAGATGGCAGCAGCCACCACAAGACTCTCCTTTGCCCGGGAAGCAAATGTTCCAGGTTGCCCAGTTTCTAAGAGAACCGAGGTCACAGACACCTTGGTTTTGGACTTCAGCCATTAACCCCAATGCTGAAATCAGCCTGTGGTTCCCATGAACCGCTGAGCAGGTCCGAGAGGAAACGGAGGCCCGTGCCAGTTACTGGACAGAGTGCGTGCCCTAAGGATCCCACTGATGACAGAAAGTGGGAGCTCACCCAGCCCTTTCAAAAGAAGCAAGTGCAGAGATTTTGAGGGGCATTCCAGAGGCCCAACCAGGACAGAGCCCGTTTTGTTCTTTAGATGGTTTTAGTGAACTCCATTCTCCACTGGGGAAGATGGACTTGGGAACCAAAACTAGGAACTGGGAATTTTCAGTCAGGCAAAGTGGAGACTCATGATGTGGAACCTGAGGGGACCTGGCCACATCGGTGCCGTAGTCCACAGAGGAGAGGGTCCTGGCTTTGCTTAGAGACCATGCAGACGGGAAGAGTCAGGGCAGAGGATGCAGCTCAGTGGTAGAGAACTTGCCAAGCGTGTGTGATCCCCTAGGTTCCTTCCTCAGCACCACAAAAAGAAAGAAAGAAGAAATATATATACATAGATAGATAGATATACACACATTTATACATAAACATGCTGGGGAGACCCATGGAAACCAAATGACTATAAATGCTTTAAGGCACTAAACTTTTGCTAATTTGTTAGGCACTAACAAAAATCTAAAAATCTAATGTGCCTACCAATCATCAGGGGATCCCTGAGATTCATCCTAACTAGTCTCAGGCAATGCAAATCTGCCACTCTAGAATCACATCTGCAGCAAACACTAGTTAGATGCCTATTGAGAGAGCTTCCGATTCTATGGTTACAACCAGCCAGGGAAGAAAACAGCATGGGAGTTAGAGGGAAAAAATTGTCACCAGTTGCAAATATCTAAACTGATTTTTGCAATTTCACTAAAAACTGAATGATTATGTTGAGCAAGTTTAAATGCATATGGAAGTCGTTCACGGGAGTCGTTTTCAAGGATACATAATACTGAGCAGGAGGAAGGAAAGGGCCAGTGATGAAACACAGGATTGGAAGGAAAAATGCTGCAGACTTCCCACTTTGCCTACGCATTGCATATGCAAGGGATGGGTCCTGTGCAGGGTTGACCTGTTGCACAAACGAGCTGAGCATTCTGAGCGACAGGAGAGTCCTCCGGAAATGAGGGGCCACTCTTTATCACAACGAAAGTCTAAAACACCAGAGCCTTGGGGGCACACCTAATGCTCATTATTGTTTAATGTTTAATTTATCAGGATTAACTTGTGGTCTAACTCCTGCTTTTCCCACTTCTGGGGGGACATACCATGCCCTATTCCATGTGGCCCTGCTGTGCAATTGAGACCTTCATCCATGGGGCTCCAGGGCACCCACTTCAAACGTGACTTCAAGGAGAAAATTCATAAGAGTAGACAGAGTTAGATGACGAAGGTTCTTAGTAGGAAAGGTGAAGGAGACTTTGATTTTTAACAGAGCATCCTAGGGACAATAGGACAGAGGAAGAGAGAGGAGCGGAAGGCAGTCGGCGGGACCCAGGAGTACCACAGGAGACTGAAGAGGACGCGAGCCAGGAGGCACAGAGTTCAGTCATGCCTAGCTTCTGAAGTGCCACCACAATGGGGTGACTGTGTGCTGAATGCATTCTCAGCTGGGAACCGAGGACAAATGGCACTTTGCCCACCACAATGCATTACAGGCCCAAGCCCAGTGTGTCCAAAACCCACCGCCTTGGGAGAGTTCCCCTTTAAGCCTGCGTGGGCTGCCCCCTTCCCCACAGTATGCATTTTTTTGCAGGTGCATTTGCTTGTATTTTGCAAAACAGAATCTTGCTTTGTTGTAACTTTCCCTCTTTTTTGTCCTCTTCATTGTCTGCAGCTCCTAATTGGTATTTGTAATAACTCCCAGTTTAGTATCATCTGCAAGTTTCATTAACATGCTGATTGCTCCTTTGTCATTAATAAAAACATTAAATTATTATTTAACATTCATTGTGCACCAACAATGTATTAGGAGTTTTGCAGGATAGAAGAGCGGATCCCGCTCTCTCTGCAACCTCATTTTCTTGTCCCTGAAAAGTTCTCAAATAGCTGAGCACAGTGGAGTTTTTGTCCTCCTCCTCCTTTGTGGACCCCAAGGGAGGCCTACTTCAGGATCTTTTGTGCTGGGTGGAGCCATCAAGCAAAATCCCTGGAGCTTCTCTCTCCTGAGAGTGAGTTTTATTTCCCAGCCGGTCACCTCTCAGCTGTTGCTCTTGCCATTGATCAACAATTTATACCCTTTCAGTTTCACCCCATGCCCGGGCTTCAACCATATGGATGAGCATTTATTTGCTCATTCAAGCAGCAAACATTAATTGAGCATTAACTGTTTGGCCACCATGCAGCTGTTCTGGAAATGCCACTCCTTCATGCCTCTGTGCTTTCCCTTCCTTACCCTGCTGCTGCCTGAAGTGCGACTCCTCCCTAACTGCACAGGGCACCTTCCAAACCTGCCCTTATGCAGGGACAGTTTTCATGCATGCTTCCTCGGGTCCCAAAGCCGTCCCGCATCATTCCCCACGAGAGTACAATTGTTTGCACCAAATCCTCCTGAGCTCTGCAGCTCTGCACTCTGCTCACCATAGGCTTCTGCAGAGCAGGTGTCTGCTGGGGAGTCCCTGGGCCACTGTCCCTGGGCATTATCCCCTGCACACTCCTACTGACCTCAGGTTAAGCCCATCTTCTCTGCAATGGTCTCAGTGCATTTCGCCAGCTTTACTTTCATGGTTTTTAATTTTGTTCTGGCTCGTTTTTAGTCTACTTCAGATTGTGGGGAGTGTCGATTTCCAAGGTGATCCTGTCCTACCAGGACAGATTAGGACAGGAGCCCACACTGTGCAGTCCCTCCCTCAGTCCCAGCCAGGCTGCACCTAGCCATCCGCTCCCAGCCAGCCACTCCCACACCTTTCCTTCTGCCCCCCACACCCCTCTGGCCACCATCAGTCACCCTTGACAAGCAGTGGCCTTGGCCTCTTCCTAAGTCCTGTGTTCATTTCTACAGGCTGCTGGGTTGGACTGTGACCTGAGGTCTACCAGTCACTTATTATTGGGTAAGAGTCTTAATGATTCTGAGTCTTAGTTTCCTCACCCAAGTGAAGAACTGTGACATTAAGGGTGTTTTCCTTCCTAGGATGGTTGTGGGAATCCTCCTCTGAACAGAATGTTTATCAAGGATGTGCAGTGCCTCTCCTGCAGCGGGCACCCTGTCCCCTGTCCTGCAGTGGGCACCCTGTCCAGCCTAATGCTGGTCCAGAACCCCTGGGGGGTGTTCCTCCTGTGGTCATTGGGGGTGGGAGTGAAAGGTGTGTCTTCTGATTTAAAAGCATCTCTGGTTTTATTGTGTCTGAGAGCCGCCTCCCCTCAGGATGCCTGGCCTTTTTTTTTTGGTTTATGGAGCTGGTGTGGAAGCCGTGGGAGTAGAGGCTTCTGTTTTCAAGTGGGATTTTTATCTTCAGACAGAACATAGTTTAAACTCTTGCAGGGCCAGAAAACAAGCGGCCTCCATAACTGAAGGATGTCCCTGCAGGTAAGTAGGTGCAAATCAAGAAGGGGGGCGGGGAGAGCTGGCAGGACGGCTGGGTCAGGTACACCTGGGCCCCCGGTTCACTCTGTGGCACGGGGGCCGCCCCAAGCCCACTTTCTTACTATAATCTGAAGACAATGACTTGCAGACTTGTGAGGCTTAACAGGCCCCTTGGAAAGGAGAAAGCCAGGTGATCGCCATTAGAAACTTCCCGGTTCTAATCCGGATTTCTCCCCAACTGAAGTGAGGCTCTCCTTCTCTGCCGTCTGCACACCGTCAACTGAAGTTTAATAGTCTTCTCGTTCATTTAGCTCAACGACCCCAACTGACTGGCCAGGCTCCCACACCCTCACCCACACTGCGGGCAACAGGAGCCAGTTCTTTCATTTGATAAGTGTCCAGCAAGTCCCAACTATGTGTCCTACAAGAACACAAGTTGGTGACCCAGAGAAGAAACACCCATGCTTACACTGTCCATTTCCAAGTCCCTGGATGACACTAATGGCATGGTCCACAGTCAGAAACTTCCCAGGTTCCTGCCCTTCTGGATCTGGGGCCTTTAAGAACTGTTTCGATGAGGTGAGAAACTCTGGCGCTTCCCTACGTGGTGAAGATGTGAATGTACGCTCTGCAGGATTTCCTCAGTCAGTGATAAAGAGATCAGTAGGATAAGTAAAAACAAATTTTAAAAAGACTCAGATAATTACCCAGGAAATGAACAAATGACTTTTTCGGAGTGCAAAATTAGGATTTTTCCCATATTGAGAATTTTATTCCATTTTTTCTTGGTGTTTTATTTACCACTTTGTCATTTGTCCCCAGAAAGATCCCGTGAGGTGCATTTTACCCTCATTTTCAGATGAGGAGACCAGTGCTCCCAGGCTGAGGTTCATGCACAGGAAATCAGCCCCTTGGGCCCAGAATCCAGCCCTCCCTGACGTTGCAGATAGTACCATGCTCTGTCCTGGTGCCCCATCTGGCTCCGGGTCAAGGCCAGCTTCCTCAGTGCACACCCTGAGTGACTGGCAGGGGAAGAGCAAGCTGGGACCGGGCAGGGAGCAGCGATTGCCGATCATTCTCTATAGAGCCAAGCTGAGTGTGTGACCTGTCCCACGGTCCCGGCCACTTCACAGTCTCCCCAGGGAACCTGGGGTGAGGTCAGCATCAAAAGCCACCCTTGGTATAAGAGCAGGTCAGCTCAGTATTGTCCCTTCCTTTCAGGACCCTGTAATTCGAGTTCTTGAGTTTTTTTCTGTTTGAAAACACTGACAAAAATCTTTTCTTTTTTTAATTTTTGGAAAAAAAATGCTTATGTACACACACACACAAATCCACTTACAAATAAACAGCAGGATTTTGGGGAGCAATCCCCGCCTGCCAGGTTAGCTCAAGGGATTGAGGTTCAGCCAGTGTGGGGAAGGGTTGCTTCTGAACAGCCCCCACTTAGCACCCCCAGGCAGCTGGTCCTCAGATTCCCAGGATTGTTCTCCCTGGGACCTCAGTGTCCACTTGTGGACCACATCCCCTCATAGGGGCTCAGTTGTGTTCCCTCCAAAAGATGTCCCAACCCCAGGGCCTGTGAAGGTGACCTTATTGCAAATAGGGCGTTTGCAGATGATCAAACTAAGAAGAGGTCACCATGGTGGGCCTGGTCTAATATAACTGCACCCTTACAAAGGGACACATGCAGGGAGAAGGCCATGTGAAGGTGGCAGTAGAGACTTGGGGATGCATTCATAAGCCAGAAAATGTCACGGATTGCCAGCCATCACCAGAGAAAGCTCTAGAAGGATCCACCCCTGCCCACACCTAGCCCTTGGACTCCCAGCCTTCCACACTGTCAGGCAGCAGATAAGCTGCTGTCGCCTCCCAGGCTGTGAGCTTCTTCAGCAGCCAGCGGCAATGAACACGCTCGCCCAGACCTTTTATAGCAAGGGCCATGTCCCTCTGCCTCCGGGAGGCTGGCTTCCAGCACACACTCCATCCCAGCAGATCATGAGGCAAGGGCCTGTGCCACTGGAGGGACCACTCCCATGAATTCTCTTCTCCTCCTGTTTCCATGGCCAACACCTCCTTGTCTGCAAGATCAGCTCACATATGACATCCTCTGGACAGGCCTCTCTGACATCCCGGACTGCAGAATGCCCACATGTGGGGTCCCCAAAGCCTGCTGTGCATTGTCTACTATAGCATCTGTACTACTTACAACAATTGACTGCCTTCTCTGTCCCCTCTTCAGACTAAGAGCCCCCGAGAGCAGTTGTACAAACTCTTTCACCCCTTCGAGTCACCAGCTAAGAAACTGTGCCTCAAGTCACTCAGAGTGGATCCTGAAATTTAAATATGGGAGAAGAAACTCTCCCATTCTCTATCCCTGGTCTAGTGTCCTGTTAATGAATGAGGTATATCCCTCCTTGAAGTTTAGATGGGGCAGATGAAAATCAAGGAAACACCCTGATCTCTGGATTCTCCTTACATTTGGCCTTCTTTATCTGCAGGTCTGCAAGGATTACCTCAAGCAATAGTGCATCGAAAATATTCAGAGCCAAAATTTAAATAACTCTGTACTGCACATGCAGACTTCTTCCCTGTGATTCTCCCCTAGGCAAAACATCCATTTAGATTTTATTAGGATTTATGAGCAATCTATAGGTGATTTAAAGTACGTGGGGGGTGTGCCCAGGTTTTACGCAAACACTGCAACTTTGTATGCAGGGACTTGGGCATCTGTGGGCTTTGGTATCCGAGGGGCTGGTTCCTGGAACCAGTTCCTTGTAGATATTGAAAGATGGCTGAATTTCTTATTAAATAAGAAATATCCATATTTACTTTTTTGCAGCAGAGAGAGAATGATCACTGAGTTTTATGATGCTCCCTGTAAAATACGGCAGGTTTGTAAGCTCTCGTCTCCGGGGCTGGGCTGGGTGCTTGAGCAGGATGCTTCGCAGGGATGCTTTTCTAGTCTGACACTCAAGGACCCAGAGAATGGCTACATATGGCAACTCAACCCCAAGGATGCAGATTATTTTGTCATCTGAGAGTTGAGACCACTCCCAAGAAAGAAGATCCCCAATAGAAACGCTGTGTTTGCAGTGGGGCAGAGCGTCCCCCGCCTGGCCAGCCCTCTCTCCCTCCCACCTCTCATCCCAGTATTTCAATCTTGTGGTCAGTCGTCAATTACGCGTCTACAAAAGATGGAGCCAAGCAGGATTTTAAAAAGTCACCTGTATTCCAGCCAAAACATCTTTAAAAAGAAATCCCTTTGAAAGGGGGACAAACTATGTAAGACACAATACATTTAAAATATGTATCGAAGTTACAAATGGAACTTTTTCCATGTGATTCCAAAGTACAAAACACAACATTGAAAGGCGTCCAAACAGTTCTTTTATACATCACAGTGTTAGTGGCACAAAACGTACTGACATTTCAAAAACACAAACCAAATTTGTTTTTTGTTTTACCACCACTTGTCAAATACATAAAGTATACATGTGCATGGCTCACTCACGCATGCGTTTACACAAGATTCAAACACACCCACGGCAAAGTGAGCAAAGGAAAGACAGGTCAGGCACGTGGCACGTGGCACGTAGCTACCCTGCGCTGAGGGCTCTGAAACTGTGGAAGACAGACTGCGCACGCCAGGGGCGGCCAGAGACCACGGGACTGACAACCAGCGGGCATGCTCCCCAGAGGACGCACCAGCAATGGCGTCTCACGCGGACCCTTTCGCCCCATTGGGGGTTTTTGGCAATCATCAGTCATAATCCCTTCATGTTGCTTATTTTCATAAGGGCCTGGGTCAATTAAAAGGAAAAAACAAGCTTTGGTATGTTCTAAAGAGACTTTCATGGAGCATTGTACATGCAAAATGTTTTCCCTTGATGATTTGTGATTTACATATGTATATACATGTACACACACAGGTGTGTTTATTAATAAACAGTAATCTGAGAAAATACAAAAAGTCCACCCTGGTTCATTCCAACTCCCTCATGTTTACACTACCAAGGGAAATTTTTCTCTTGTAATTTGTTACGTAACTTTTGCTTTTTGCAACCTACATGAAAAAGATAAATTCATCTCGAAGTCATCTTTTCACCTCTGACATTCGCTCTCCTATGGCAGAGTGTGCCATATGGAATATATTGTAAAGAGAATGTGTTCCCTTGGAAGAGGTGCCAGAGGTTCCTTCTGCAGTCTGAGCTGCTCCTGGGAGCTGAGGAGGAAGAACTGATTAGACGTTGCCCATGCAATCAAGGTCTGCCTCAGCTCAGCTGTGAAGTCAATCTCTGCCACCTGAACAGACTTGGTCTCCCAGGACATCTGTGGGGACACAGGACACACGGCTGAGCCAGACAGAAACCAGGCACCTCTAGTAAAAGCCTGGTGAGATGGCGAGCTGCCCAAGGGCTTCAGGTAGCTACAGGTCAACCCTGGGCTCCCCACTGGTCCACCCTGCAGCAGCCCTGGCCTCTCACTAAGGGTCTCTCCCAGCCCCGGGAGTTAAAGGCCTCTCAATGAATAAAAGTACATGCTAGCAGGACATCAAAGAGAAAACCATCTGTGAAAGTGAATGTCACTTTCCAACCAGGACAGACCATGTCAAATAACAGTAATGAGTCCATCTACTGAGTGCAGATAAGACCCAAGTTCACACGGAGGACCATCCTCTCATAATCTATTTACATTTTACATCCAGCATGTGAAGATTGCATTGCTGTAACAAATAGGTATGGCATTCCTTACTAAGAGAAAAGGATTCTGATGAGGGAAGTGCTACTTTCAGTATCTCCAGGTGATCTTACTGGCATTTACATAGGTTTATATAAATCACACTGAGCAAACAGAGGCAGGTTGGATACAAAAGCTCAGTGCTAATCTGACTGCCCTGGTGGCCCGAGGACTGCTGTGGTCTGTACCTCACCAAACCACATGCTTTTGAAGCATATTGCACACGAAGGCACAGGATGGTTGGGGCTAGAGATGTGTGTGATGGGGCCAGAGACTCCTCCAAGACAGGACATGCCACCCCTCTAGGAATAAGGGGTCTAGGCTCCCATTCTGGGCTCTGACTCCCTCCCCAAAGATGGGGTACTGCTGAATGGACTCATGTGATGGACAGCAGCTATTCAAGCCTGGGAGGACAGGGGCATCATGAAGGCCACCGGAAAGACAGCCAAATGCCTGCTGCCTTTGATAGGGAATGTGGCCAGGCAACTGTGCCTACAAATTACAGGTTTAAGTCCCAAGTCCCCAGGCCACTGGCTCATGGAGTTGTTGCCCATCTCCAGAAAACCCCTTTCACGCATAACAACATCTCAGACTGCAGAGACCCACCTGAAAGACAGCCTCAGCTACGTTCTTATTTAGTTCCTGAACTTTTAATTTGCAATTACAAAGAAAACTTCTCGAACATAATTTTGATGCAGACTGATCTCCTAAATGGCTCTTGTTTCATAAAGAAAATCAATACTAGAGGTGAAGAGAGAAGTGATTCTGTTTCGTAACTATTCGCTGTCAAGAAATAAAGAAGAAATTTTCAGGCAGGGAAGATATACTAGGACCTGAGACGGATGTGTAAATGTCGAGTCAAACACACACAAAATAACCTCATATTTAAAATGTGCTTGCAATGAGCAAACAATTGAGAAAAAAGGACTTTGCTTTTGTTTTACTCCTTGGTAGAATTCTTAATAAGTCTTAAGAAATTCCACTGTAATAAATCCACAATATTTTCTTCTTATTCCTGGCAAGCACACGTGGCTCTCATAATAAATTCTCTTTAAAGGAAACACTTTCTCCACCCTTCAGACAAGTGATGGAGTAACGTGCATCTTATTGATCCGTGCATTTCTTTGCCATGGAAACAGTCACACAGAGCCCTGGGAAAGACCAAGTGGTAAAATCCCCACATCAAAAATGAACTGCAAGTGTTTTATCCAGTCAGGGCAAACTGGTTAGCTACAGGGCTGGGAACTGTGTGAGACACATGATTTTTCAAAATAATTAAAGCATTTTAAAAATGTGAATATCCAGAAGCTTCTGCCCCTTCTCCAAGGGCCCCCCAGCCTCTGGCAGAAGGCCCTGGCTCCCAGGATCGATAATGCAATTTTCTTCTTACTGTCTGACTTGAAAACTGGGGCAAGAGGCCAAACCATAGTCATTCTGAATGGAACTATTTCTAAGTAAACCATTGGTTTAGAAGACATTAAAAACTATTTGCCGCTACCTGGGTGAGAAGGAACAACCCTGTGGGTATGCTGAATCCCCATAGCAGAAGGAACAAAAGGTGACTCTTGTGGAGACGTTCCTTTAAACATGTCAGTATTTTCCAATAAAAGCAGCGACACAAGAACCATGTTTATAACAGTACACAGCTTACAGCATTCAGAAAGTTATTACAGCAAGTTTCAAGAAAAACACAGAGTGCATAAGGCTTTCTAAGTCTCCTGAAAAGTGGTCAAGCCAGAAAAGTCGCTGCACTATAACTTCTTAAAATGCACATTTTAAGAAAGGCATAGGATGGTTCATATGCACCTTGTTGGTTTTCACTACTCAGCTAGGATAAAAGAAAAGCCTTCTAAAAAGGACCTCACTAAATGCCATTAGTAATAAAAACAGTTGTCACGAACTGAGTGCTTTTTTCAAGTTGGAATAATTAAATTCTGTCTGAAGACAGATGTGATCCGACCTCCCTCAACATGGCGCCATCTTGAAGCCAAGGAGGAGAGGACGACATTTTGAAGGAGAAGATCTCTTAGCCCCCACCAGATGTTCCTAGCCTACCGCCACGCCACGGGGAGGAAAGGCCTGGTGTGCTTCTGTCGACACTGTCGCTCAGGTCTGCAGAGACTGATGCTGTGGGGATGTGCCCCACCCCTGCCTGTCTGGCCTTCCCCAAGACGAGGCGACCACACCCGGGGCCTTGGCAACACCTTGACATCGGTCCCTGAAATCACGGCACCCAGCCTGACACTGTGAAGCTCAATGGGGCACATAAGGCAAGAGAAATGTTTAGTGGGGGGCTGGGGGTGGGTGGGGAGCTACACGTCCCGGAGGTGGGGTCTCGGCAGCACCGTGCTTCCTCTAGGTGGGTAACGGGTCGTCGTCCCCCTTACTGCACTTGCACTTGCAGCAGAGTACGAACGGAGTGGCCAGCAGCAGGAATGGAGAGGCCACCAAGAGCAGGAGCCCAAAGCCAGCAAAGATGCCCACGACCTGGAGAAGGAGCAAAGAGCAGAGGTAAGGAAGCCTGGTCCATGGGTTCCCTGAGTGTGAGCAACACCACCACCCCCATCCTCCATCCACCCACCCNCTCAGCCGTGTGTCCTGTGTCCCCACAGATGTCCTGGGAGACCAAGTCTGTTCAGGTGGCAGAGATTGACTTCACAGCTGAGCTGAGGCAGACCTTGATTGCATGGGCAAGGTCTAATCAGTTCTTCCTCCTCTTTTCCTTTCCATTGTTCCTTGAAGTTTCTTCTTCCTAAAATATACTCCTTTTCTCTAAAGGTCTAATTCATCAACTCCCATGAAGTCCCTATCCCCCCACTGAACCCCCGTGCACCCGTCAACACGTCTGCTCAACCAAACACCCATGTGTGCATCCATCCCCAGTTCTGCTGTCATCCACACATATGGGCTTCCTTTCAATTTTCCCCCTTCCTCCTAATTCCTTCTCTGCCTTTCTCCTCCCTTCCCTTCTCCCATCCATCTGTGCCTCCAATGAGCTGAGTTCCCTCTAACGATGTCCCAGGTGCTGAGAGTGCAAAGGTGCCTGAGATCTTGGCCCTCAAGAAGCACTCTGGTGGAGAAAGACCAAGATTTAATCGAATAATGCATCTTACAGAAACTGCCCTCACGCTCCAGGTGCAAGGGATTCCAAACAAGAGTCACCAACATTTTCTGGAGGAAAGAAGGGTTCCCCATGGGGACAGCCGGGGTTACAGAGATGTGGAGGTGGTTAGTATACAAGAAAGCCTGGGTAAAGCATCCCGCCTGGGTCAAGGGGAAAGACACAGGCATGGTAAGTTAGAGGATGGCCTGACACTTGTCATTCCCAAGGACGAAAGCCCAATACTATTACAAATTTTGATTTTTGTTTAAAAACATGTTTATCCCTTGGTATGTGTTAAATGCTGAAAATAATAAGCTTAAAACATAGGCATATTTTCGTAGAAATTAGATAGTGCTGCTGTGCGAGGGAAACAGACTTTGCTTTGTGACCAGCTTGTCCACCAGCTGCACCCCTCCCAGGCTGCAGGGAGTGCAGAATTGAAATCCCAGGATGGAGTTAGGCTGCCATCTAGTGCTCAGAGTGATAAGTACGTGAATGCTCTGGGCATGTGTGCTGACTCCACTTTTCCACGGGCCTGGTTTCTCAACTGTAAAATAAACACGTGAGCTAAAGATCTCGAAAAGCCATTGTCAGATCTAAAATTATCAGCTGCTAAAGCACCCCAGATGTGTGAAGGAAAGGATACCTTGAATGGGGATTTCTTCTGAAGACCACACACTTGCACATGCATCCCATGCACACATACATGTGTGTTTATAAGCAAGACTGCATTAAACAAATGGCATCATGATGATAAATTAGGTGGTGCACATGCTGGGAATCACCACTGCTGCCCAGCCAGAGACCCTCCTCTGCAGAACGTGAAATCAGTGACTGGATCACAGTGTGCATTGGGTTGTGCTTTGCTAAAATCGCCTGCACACTAATGCCTGGGCCCATAAGAACATGTGGAAGGTCTTATTTGAAAGGCTCTCCTGAGAGCCCATGTGACTGGTACACAGTTATCAGTCTCAAAGGAGCCACACACCCCGAATCTGTGACCAAACGCTCACATTCTTGCCAACCTGATGCCCCCTTCTCTTCTCACTTGGTCTATCCTGTCTAACTGCGCAGACTCTTTGACAAGTCGGGTTACCAGTCTATGCCAGCTGATGGTAGGTGGATGGATATCACCAGGAGAATGCGGCCAAGAGGAAATCATGAGACAACCAAACACCACGAAACAGACAGAATCACTTGGTGAGCTTGCTGGAGGTGTCGGGCACCAGACCACACGCTAGGAGACAGGATGGTACCGGTCAGGACCCTGAGAGGGTCACTGAGAAGCACAGTGACAGCCGCACCAGCAACCCTGAGATCTGCAGAGAGCCAGCCTCCATAGATACCAGATGCTGCGTAAGAACAGAACTCACTCTTTGTAGCCACTTCAAGGCCCCACCCCTGGCCCAGTGCCTCTCATGATGAAGGACAGGAAAGTGGTCGTGGGACCCGCCCTCTGGAGGGAGAGTGACAGTTCTCCGAGGAGTCTCTCCAGGGAGTCCCCAAAGCACATTCAAAGGTTTGGGGAAACTCGACCACAATCAAAGACCCAGGAAAGTGCACAGGGCGCCTTTGATGTGCTGGAACATGACCTCAGAACACGGCAAAGGCAGGCGGAGCGCAGTGGTGTCAAGCGGATGCTGAATTGTAGTCCAGTCCAACTTTCTCACTTCAGAGATGCAAAGAAGCTATTCTAGACCTTCCAGTATTGGTTTCAGATGGCAAAGCTGGCATCCCAGGCCCACCTCACTGGCTCATGAACAGCACCTGCAGAACACCCCCACGTGAAGCTTCCAGGAGACGTCCCAGGCATGCCCACGCTTGCGTGTGTGTGCGCAGCCCGGGGCTAAAACAAGTGCCGCCATGAGCAGAGCTGGGCCTGGGTGAAAAGCTCTTCAGTGCCGGGAGACAAGGAAGAGCCAGCACTGGACAAGCTCCTCTCCTGGCAGAGGCCAGCGGCCTGCCTGTGGGTTCACTCTAGAGAAACAGAAATGCACATTCCGGCTCCTCCATGGGTCGGCTTGATTCTGGGAAGGCAATGGAAGAAGGAGGCAGGCGCCTCAAGCCATGGAGTCCACACAGCAGCCTCTGGTCCGGGAGTGGCTATGCAGATGCAGGAAGCCCCAGCAGCTCCCGCGTCCCCTCTAGATACAGCCCAGGCAAAAACAAGGGCTGAGAAGGATGTGACCCCCTATGGTATCCTACACTGTTGGAGAGGGTTTCTATGGGTTGAATTGTGTCCCTCCAAAGTGACATGTTGAAGTCCTAAGCCCCTAGGTACACAGTGACCCTCTTTGGAAACAGGGTCTTTTGTGGATGTAATCAAGTTAAAATGCGGTTAACAGGATGGGATTTAATTTAATTTGATTGCTGACCTCATACAAAGAAGGACTTTGGACACAGAGCCAGACACAGGAAGAGAACGTGAAGCCCCAGAGGGGAAGACACCACCTGGGGTCAGGACTGGAGGATGCTCTCCAGCCAGAGGGCTCCCAGTGCTGGCAAAGCCCCGAGCTAAGGAGGCCAGGGGGGCTCCCCACAGGGTCAGGGCAAGGCCCTGGCCACACCCTGGCCCCAGGCTTCTGGCTTCCAGAGAGACAATACATTTCTGCTGTTCTGAGCCAGCGAGTTGGCAGAGCTTGGTCGCAGCGTCCTGTGCGGATGGACTCACATGGAGGTGGGAGAGGAGCATTCAGGTTGTGCATCCCCAGGAGAGAAAGCGCCTACAGCCAAAACCAAATCTCCTGATTAGAGGGCAGCAAACAAAGCCCTTGGGCCAGTCAGCCTCATCACCCCTTCTGGGTACTTCTGGACAGGAAATAGGACGTCCTGGAGGGTGTGAGGAAGGAGGGGTGGCAGGTGAAGCCTCCAGCAGGGCGGGGCCTGCTATTTCTCTAGGCACCACAGCTCAGGGTACTTGACTCCACACACCCTGGAAGAGCTCATCTAGCCACCATTCCCGAAAACTTATCCACATTGAACTTGGTAAAGCCCCGGTTTTTTAAGAGGTGCATTTCCTGGAAGCCAGAGGACTTGCTATGGCCCTGTGTAGGGCCTCTGTCACCTGCTGCTTGTTCTGAGCTTGAGGAGGATGGGCATGATGCCTTGGCTAAGGTCACCCTGGCCCCCATGGCTTGGGGCATCCCAAAGCCTCCTGCACACCTGTCTGTAGCCTAGACTGGGACCAGCACTAGGCCAGAGACATGAGCAGCCACTGCAAAGGGCTGCCTCCAAGGTCCCCTAGGGCAGCCCAGGCAAGCAACAGGCGGCTCACGCTGTGGGGAAGATGCTGCGTGCAGCCAGTGACATGGGTCACCCACAAGGACGCCTTGCTTTATATAACAGTGCTCTTGAGGAGAACGCTCACTGCAAACAGCCCCTGCCTAAAGTGCACCACTTGAGGGTTTCCAGGGCACTCAGCTGCAACTGTCCTTTCCTGTCCCCATTCCCTTGTACCGACTTCCTGAGCTCAGGCCTTCTCTGGAAAGCCTTTGGTTAAGCACTAGTAGACCCGGACTCAGGCCATGAGCAGCAGACAGGCAATGTGTGTGATGCTGCAGGAGATGCTCGGTCACTCACCATGGGGCCAGGGCACCCCCCGGCCAGCAGCCCAGCAGGACTGTGTTGCCATATTCCCAGCTCTGCCTTTCTACACAGCAGCTCTGCAGCCAACTGGCCTGTCTCCTAGAACACACACACACACACACACACACACACACACGTCCAGATCAAAGGTCCAGGCCAGCCACCTCTTACCTGTGTCCGATGCCAGATCACAGAGGCCCGAGAGTGGCCCAGCTTGTTGCGGCAGGGTCCCTTGTCATAGTGTATCAGGAGGAAGTCATCCTGGGGAAGACAGAGGAAGGGACAGGGAGAGGGGATCGGTTCACTGGGTCTCCACCGTGACCACACCTCCTTTGCTTCACACGCAACCAGTGGAGACAGGAGGGCAGGCCTGTGCCACACGCCTGGCTCCAGCCACCACTATTCACGAGGAGCAGCCCAGGACGACAGTCACCTGGCACACTGGAGAGGTCCTGAGCCAGATGTCCCCAGCCCAAACAAAGCAGGGCCTCCCTGGGCACAGTGGCCATATCTGAGCTTGCAGGAAAGAGCAAGTCGTGCCAGCTCAGGGCTTCTGGACAAGCAGGTCAAGTGCTACTCCCCAGGGCCCCGAGGCCTGGCCGTGCATGGTCCCAGGGGAGGACCCAGCACAGGCTCACTCCAGAGACCAGAAGATCCTCTTCACTTCTGCGCTGTCTTCAGCATCAGCTTCTCATCTAAAGCCACTCCCTCTTGACTCAGACCATTAAACTTTTTTTATCTAAGAACCAGCCCAGGAACATCTTCTCCTCACAGGGTCTCCAACTGTACAGAGGGAGCAGAGACGCCTTTCTTGACACTCATGGAGACATCTGCTCGATTCCCCACTCGACTCCCCAACCACTTCATAAGACACCCCCCAGACCTCAGCTTCTTGGAACGGAGGCATGCAACGCGACACAGTTCAGTGCCTGCCATCCAAATCCCCATCAGCACTCCTGAGGCCGTACTCCACGAACCTCTGCTTCTCCATGAAGGAGAGCCCCTTCCCACCTACTGCTAATCCAGGAAATGGCAGCTCTTCAAAATGGCCCCATGCAGGGCCAGCCCAGTGCTGTCCACTCATACAACTGACGCTGTCAACAACCTCCTTCTGAGGAAAAGTAAGCAAACACAGGGCTCCAGGTGGCAGAGAGACAGGAAGCCCCTCTTTGAAATTGTAGCACTGGACACGAGCTGCTCTCTTGTGGCTCCTGGAACCACTCAGCCAGGCCGGCTGCTAAGCTCGCTTTCTCTCATCTGGAGAAGGGTGCCAGCCGCTAGGGTGCTGAGGCTTGTCTCCTGGGGTCTGCACGCAAGGTGCTGCGGCATGAATCCTGGCTGTTTCCGTGCAATCCCGCGAGGCCCTCACAGAGGCTGGCCTCACTCTGTTGGCCTTGGCCCTCTTCTGCGGAAAGGCCGGCGGCCTGGCAGCTGAACTCACAGCCTCTTCCAACCCCACGCTTGCCTTCAACAACGACATGTCTGGCCTTCTGTCCACTGTTAGAGCACGCCTCCTTCCTCCTGAGGAGGACTGAGCTCTTCCCTTCACTTGGACGCTCATGCACACACCACCCAGATCAGTTCAAGTTCCATTCTTACGTCTCATCTCCCAAACAGCCTATCATGATGTCTTCTTCTGTAGGTTAAAATGGTTTTGAATCTGTTTTCTGGAAAGTAAACTAAACCACATGGCACTACTCAGTTTAGAAATCTTTAATGATCTCTGCCAGCCATAGTGCATTCTGCACATCAGAATCCCCTAGAAATGAAGGCTCTAGGCTTTACCTGCAGGTACAGACCCATGGACCCAGGGCAGGACCCAGTGCAAACTCTCTAAGTGATTCTGACCCAAACTGTCCTTGGATAGGCGCTTGGGTGGGCGCACGGGACCCTGTGCTGAAGGCCAAAGCCCTTTGCCTGCACATAGAAACCTTTGTGGTGACCTGAGTCATTGGCCCAGCAGTTCTGGTCATGTTCCCTTGGCTGAGCACCTTCTGGTCTTCAGGTCCTTAGCTGAGACCCCGCCCCACCCCCCACATCTGGTACTGGGCTGCTCCCCCGGCTGCCCGTGGCCTTCACCCACGGTGACAGCCTTCTTTATAAGGATGCTCTCCTATCATGTGCTAGGGAGAGGGCAGGCTCCTCCAGATCAAGGACGTGGCCACTCTCCCACCCCGAGGAGCTGCCCACGCTCAGTGCAGGTCTTAAGAAGACAAGGACAGGCTATTTAAAGACGTGCTTTCTTATCCCCTGACAAAAGCACTCTGAACGGGTCCCACGTTGTATCGATTTAATTGTGATTTTAAACTTACTGATGAAGCCCTTGGGCAGAGTGATCCCAGCAGCTGCCGGGAATCCAGCAGTATTTTTATGACAAGGAGTATTTTCCTTCCTGTCGATCAGAGGTGTCACTCAACTTACAGGGCACGAGAAACAACAGGCCATGTACAGACAGTCACGGTCAGTCAGCTGCACAGGACAAGGGCTGAGGCTTTGGGCAGGTCCTTCTGTGAGGCTTAACATGTCCTGTCCAGTTCTGGCTTGAAGCCACCTGGCCCAGGCATCAGTGACAGGTTTTAGAGCTTGAATGGTCAGAGGCTGGACACTGGACACCAGGCCCCTTCCTTGGCAGCCAGGGGCTTTGGGGAAACACTAGTAACTTCCCTGGACTTTCTCTCAAGAAAAAGAATTCACAGTCCCAAGTCGTGGAAGTGCTGGGTGAACAGAGGGTCTGCAGAGCCGACTGACCAGGAAAGGCCCTCCTCAGCACTCACCAACCCTCTACTGTCTGCTGACTAGAGAGGACCAGCTCCTGGGAGCAGTGGATGTGGGCACAGTGTGACAAGTGGGGAGCACCAGGGAGACTCCCTGAGGGGTGGGCAGGAGCGTGAGAGGAGGACCGTCCAGTCGTCTGTGTCCGGAGGCCTCTGTGTCGTGGCGTGGGCCTTGGTGGGAAATGGAGGAGAAGAGCCCAGAGGGAGCCTGTGTGCTGGGCTGGCCAGGGCTGGGCTGCCTTCCAGCCACACACTTGTGACCTTGTCTGAAACCACGTGACTGTCCTTGATAAACTGCCCAAACAGAATCTGCTCCTTCAGAATCTGCCCTTTAGGGTCACAGGGCTGTTTGTCAGCAGCTCTTTGATCTGCCAAGGACACAAAGCTCACGGTGGGGCCGTGAGGAACGGAAGCTGCCCACACCCAGCCCTCGACCTTCTCTCCCTCTATGCGCCTTTGCCTACCCACCACCAGGCCCTGTCACATGCAGAATATTTGTGCCTCCTCCACGGACAGCCATTGGGGTCACTCTTAGCCCCCAATGTGATGGTGTCAGGAGGGCGTCTTTGAGGGCAATTAGGTTTCCACGAGGTCCTGAGGGTGGAACCCAGGATGGGATTAGCTCATGTCCTCTCTGCCATGTGAAGACACAGTGAGAAGGTGGCCAGGAAGGGACCTCAAAAGGAGTGGGAACTGTCTATACCTGTCCTGAGGCCTGAGGAAAACAGTCTGTGGCTCACGCCACCCCATCTGCACCATCTGCAGCTACGCAACACAGTGGCCAAGCTGATTAGGTAGCACCAGAGAACTGAGGCTCTCAACACCCCTGAAAGCCAGGTGGGACCCCAAGCCTGCCGGAGCGTCCAGGCCCAGAGCTGCTGAACGGGTTGCCTGGACAAGTGGCACTCTGAGTTGACATTCCACAACTCAGGACAATGTCCGCTCTTGTTACTTTTCCGTTTCCAGGAATAACCTCCAAGCTCTCGGGGAATGGCTGGTCTTTTCCCACCCCAGCTTGACCCTCAAAGCCCCCTGGACCCGCGGCGGTACTCACATCCAGGGACTCCAGGCAGTACCAGCAGAAGGCATGCTTACAACTCTTGCACATCATCTGGGCGCACCCTTCATCTCGCTCGATGTAGACTTTGCACTTGGGGCAGCGCTTGATGGGCGCGTCATCCCCTTCCATCCTGAAAGTAGAGCTGTAGGAGAAAGTCCGTGAGGGACCCGTGCAGAGGGGCCCACCGGAGACCAGCAGGCAGCGTGGGCCACACGGGAGGCACTGCTGACTGTGGTGACCAAGACCTCGAGTTATGAAGTGAAATAGAACCCAGCCTAAGAAGCTGGGACTTCAGAAAACCAACAAGCAGAACACTGCCCCAGCTGGGCTGGGTTAGGAAAAGCAGTGCATAGCTACAGGTGGGTGCGTAGAAAACACAAGAGACAACAAGGCAAAAGGCTTCAAGGGAGGAATGTGGGTAACGCGCTAGACTGAAACGTCATGTGCGTCTTCCTGTGCTCGTGCTAGTTTCCAAAGGGCTGATGGTAAACTTCATGCAATTCACTGTTGTCAGAAAGAATTAAGTTATGAGCACACATAAACAGTCTCTTTGCTTTCATAGATCTAGATGGCTCGTCTTACAAAACTGTTTTCCTGAGCATTCTGCTTGGATTTGCAGTGGCTATCAGTGCGAAGGGCTTGGGCCTGGGGCTGGGTGCCGGCTCTCCTACAGTCAACTGGGTGAAGGCTCTCCAAGCCTCAGTCCTCGTGGCAGCGTGAGCATGAGAGAAGGTCACTTACAGCCAGAGCCCAGGTGGCATCCTGCTTGTGTGCTGTGCTTCTAAAAGGGACAATGACTTAATGCTGTGGTGAAAAGGTAACACAGAGTTCAGGGAGGATGTCCAGAAAAAAAGCACAAATGCTAAGTGAAGTCACCACCTCTGATGGTGCATCTAGGGCAGTGCCTGAACAGACTGCGTCAGTTCAACTCCACAGGAGAAAAATGGGTGCACTCTGGGCCAAACATTCATTCACAATATGCCCACTGAGGCTGAGCAAATGCTGGCATTTTGCATGCATCCTGGCTGAAGGATCTCCCCCAAACATCAGAGTATGTACAGGAGTGAAACAGTCTCACTTCAGTCTGACTCATCCGGCTATGAGACGTGAACCTTCCTTATCATTTCATCCCCAGGTTCATAAGTGCACTGAGGCCCATGCCCAAGCTGAATGCGATTCTGCTTTGTCCACTGGTAGAAGGAGACAGGCCATAAAGCTCTCCAGAGAAGCTGTGCACCCTGGCAGCTGGGAGCAGATCAACCCTAGCTAGGCTCTGACACCTTATCTTCATGGCCTCCTCTCCTCTCCCCAGAGCAGACTAACCTGGCTACCAGCATCATCTCTAAGGAGAGGAGAGAGGACCAAGAGGTTTGCACAGGTCAGGTGCAAAACACAAAGGCTGCCCACACACAGTTGCTGTCTGTGCTGTGACTGCAAGATGACAAAGCTGTCTGTAGCTCAAATTCTTAAATTTACAGGCAGATTGCAGATGGGACCGAGAGTGAGTGAGGCTGCCCTCATGACAGATGGACCAACACATTTGCAGGTGCCTCTAAAGGCGAGACCACAGTGGCCTCTGACAGTGGAGTTAATCCTGCAAAGAGCCTAAAGTCTCAAGGGACCAAATCCTGAGACTAAGGCTGATTGTCAGATTAGCTAGAACTGCTCTGGTGTAAAAGCCTGGTGTGGCCTTAGAGTAATGAAACCAACATTCTCATGTGACCCACAAGCTGATGTTAGAAGAAATGCCATGGGCAGAGGCAAGACCACCAGAGGCAAGACCATATATGCTTCAGGGATGTTCAGAACAAAACCTGTGGGAATACCCAATCTGATGCACTGTGTTCTGCCTGAATGCATGCACGGTACAGACCGTGGCCTTGAACGATTACTGGTATCTGGATCACAGATAAAATTACTATTAATAACAAGTGTTAGCACTACTCAAATTTAAAAGGGTGGACTGGAATCTGTGGCACTTGAACCACAGTCTACATGCCCTGGGGCCTCAAGGGGTGGCAGGAAATGCTAATGGGTACAGCTGGTCAAGTGGGGACAGAAACGTGGGCAAAGGGAGAATTTAACCTAAACAACAACAAATCTACTACAAGTAAGTGTTTGCAGTCATAAATGGCAACAGCCTCATTTGGGGAGACAGGGGGGGTGTTAAAAAGACTATGGGTTTCCCCACAAGCCCCGTCCCGGGGCAGTGGCTGGGGCTCAGCTCCCACATGAGAACACAGACTTGGTATGGCCAGATACTCAGACTCCCAGAGAAGCCCCAAATTCCAATTTTTATGTGAAATGTCCTGATTTTTAAATGTTCACAAAATTAGACTTGTTACTCTTGATTCAAGTCGCCCTTGTGAAATGATTTAAATGAGGCTGTGTTATCAGGAATGGAGAAAACTGAGTCATTAGGCCCTAACCTTTGCTCTTTCCCCGTCTATGAAAGCGTCTCCCCATAGGAAACCCAGGGCTGGAAGCCTCGTCCTTCCCGCCTGCGGCAGATGCTCTTTTTCCCAACCCTGCTCCTCCTACACAGGATGGGGGACCCACTCACTCTCACCAAATAGCCACTTGGCTGCTTCCTGGGGCAGATGCCCCGACCTGCCTCCTACTTATAATCATTTTTAATCCAACCAAACAAGAAATGTGTTTCTTCTAGCAAAGTTTGGAAGCATCTAAAACCCCGAGTCTAAGTGAAGAGAGATGGCTGGTGTCTACCTGACGTCTGAGTGCTGGACGCATGCAGCTCAAAGCCCCCTGTGGGAGCTCAACCCAAGGGAAGAGTCAGCCACGGAGACAGAGGATTTAAAACACAGCATGTCGAGAATGGCCAGTGCAGACTGTCTCCAGGGGGAAGAGGGTGGAGTCAAGACCCTGCACTGGGGTCGGGCAAGCTCAGCAGAGGGGACTCAGGCCCTGTCTGAAAGGTGGCAAGGAGTCTGTGGAAAGCAGGAGCTGGGAGAAGGGGCACTAAAGGCAGAGAAACCAACAAGCAGACCAGGAGTGGGCCAGGGATGTGGCGTGGGAAATAGAGGTCCTGTGGCAGGACGTGGAGAATGGGGTCTAGGGGAGAGGAGGAGGGGAGAGAGGGAGACACGGAGTAGCTGGTGCAGATGCCTCAGGGTAGGCAGTGGGCAGACATGGCAGTCCCCCCTTCTATTGGGAACCTGGCCACTCTACCTAGTAGGGCCAAGTGACAGTGGGGAAAAAAAAGAAAAAGAAAAGACTTGGGTATTACCAATTTCTTATGGTTCATTCTATCAAATTTCAAGATATACAGAATGAGGCTACAAAGTCTACCTGGGCAAACAGCAGGATCACCTGGCTGTGAGGAGGAGCAGGGCAGAAACCCTGCCTGCTTCCCAAAGCTCCCAACAGACATGAAGTTTTAGGGAGACATGGGTCCTCGGCTTCTGTCAGCTGAAATCCTGGGTTGGTGATCCTTCTGGGGTCTACACCCCACCCTTGCTGAGTCCTGTTCCTACACCTCTATTCAGGATCCACTTCAACACTGCACTTGTGGAAAAACAGGCATGGCAGGACTCACAACTCGCATGGTGACAACTGTCCGCACATTCGCTATTGCAGGCAGGTAGTGCAGAGTGTGGTTCTTGTGGATTCTTATATTTTCAAAGCCTTGACTGGTCCTGGTGAATGATTCTCAAAAATCAACCATCAAACACATAACTACAATCTCGAGAAGGAGAGTGCATGTTGAGGCTGACGGATGCACAGCCATGTCCCCCAGAGGCACTTTCCTTCTCCCGGCCTGCAGCCCCCCACCTCCCGATGCAGGACGTACCTGGTTTCTCCAGGGAGGAAGGTGATGGGCATGGTCTCTGGGCAGCCTTGCCCGGGGTGCCAGCGGGCTCTGCAGGCGGAGCAGAACTCCATGTCGCAGGCTTTGCACTGCACCAGCTGGGGGGTCTGTAGTCCCATGTCCTGGAGCTGGCACACAGCCTGGCAGGAGGATGCTGGGCACCATGTCCGGCATGGATCGAAGAGCACCTCTAGCAACAGGAGACAAGACAGGTGAGTCAGGCCTGGAACCAGGGGGGCTCATGGGATGGGCCTGGAGCAGTTCTGTTGGGCACTGACCAGGGTGGGGAGCCGGAAGGAGGATGTCTAGGTAAGGCGACCAGACAGGTCAGCCCTTGCAACTCCGTCCTGCTCTCCCACCTCTGCTCCAGCTCCTCCTGACCTCCAAGCCCGATCCTGTGGTGCAGCAGATTTCCAGACACCCCAAGTGTCCACGGGGATGCTGTCCCTGTACCTTTAACCAACTGTGTCCCCCAGGAAGGTCCTGCTCACCCTCTAGGACAGGCTCAGAGCGCTCAGGCCCCTGCACTCTGGAGAGCTGTGCCCTCCTGTCACTGTATGCATTTTGAGTGCTGCCACTATGATTCCTTGTCTGCCCCAAGGACACAGCTTCCTGAAGTCAGGCCTGTGTCCTCTTATGGCCTCAGAATGAGGCCCAGGGCTCAGCAGTCTGCACTTGGGTCACACTTGTTAAAAGACAGTCAGAAAGGAGGAAAGGAAGGTGTCTGAATTAGATGGTTCATCTGCCTAACATTGTCTCCCTTCCCAGATTTAAAAAAGCCACAAGCTAAGTACTGAGTAAAATTAATCCTCTGTCGGCCGGATTTCACCTCTAAACTAGAGCCCCAGTCACTAAGAATCCCGATTTAATGGAATTAGTCAGGAAGTTTATTTTTAAAAACAGGATATGCTGACACTCCTATTTCTTCACATCCTTTTCCAAAAACTGCATTTATTTAAACAACTGGTCCTGGGCTGCCCTTTGCAGTAAGCCTGGCTGTTCCCTTCACCCACTCCTGCCCCGGCAGACACTGATTTCTCAGTGAGGCTGGGTGGGGGAGGAGGGGTCACATGGAATGCCTGCATTCTGCCAGGAGGTGATCAGAGGCCAGTAGCTCCAGGGCTCCTGTCGGCTGCTCAGTGGGGTAAGGCCATCCTTGAGAAGCAGTCTTGGGAATTGTGCTGAGGCAACTTGGAAAGCAACAAAAAGCCCCAGCAAACTTCTCAGCCCTGTGATTGGGTCCAGCTCACCTGCACGGAAGATGGGAGCTGGACTCACTGGGGATCTGCAGCAGGCTGGGGTGGAGGGGCCCAGACCTGGCCTGGACAACATGGTTACTAAATCCCTAGCTGCCCTCAGGTATGTGCCCTCCTGGGGTGAACCCATCCTTCAGTGAACCAGCAGCCAGCCTCAGTGCTCCAGAAACAAGGTCCTGTTGGGTGTAATCTTGCTAATGACCTAGTCATTTAGCACAGGGGCTGGAACCCTGTGGGAAGGGCCGGGAAGTGATTAAGTCTTTTTTTTTTTTAATTTTTTATTGTGGGTGAGTGATTAAGTCTTTGCGGACCATGCGGCTTCTGTGGCATCTGCTCGGCTTTGCTGTTGGGGAAGACTATAAACAAAGATCCGGGAAACCCACATAACAGCATGGCTGGCCACCTGCTGACCCGACAGGACTGCCTCCTGCCTTTCGTAACCAGGCGAATCAACCAATAGCACAAAGCCATCACCTCAGTAGGGCTGGTGGAGAACCAAGAACTTGATAGCAAAGGGGCCCTGGAGCTAAGGAACCTATGGACACCCTCTAGGCGCCCCTGGTGTGAGAGCATAGACAAAACCAGCCTCAAGCAGCCAACAGTTTCCCTGGGGCACACTCTGTGGAGGCAGAGCCGGGTGACACAGCAAGCACATGGTGTGCTCGTGTAGCTGGGGGGCATCGGGTGCTCCTTGCCATCTGCCAGAACTCAGGATGGTGCAGGAAGTGGCCTGGGCAGCTCCCACGGGAAGGACAAGCTGCTTGCTTGCCTGGTGGCCTTTGAGGCCCTGACTCATGCCTGTGCCTTTGCTTGCTGGCCCTGCCTGCCCTCTGTGCACTGTGGGTGAGTCCAGCCTGGACCCGGACTAGGTATGTGTCCTCCACCTGCACAGCTGCAATGCAGGCCTGCAGGACATGGGATCACACACCTGCTGGACACAGGATTCAGAAGAGGAGTCCTCCTGCTCCTGCCTCTCTGGCCAGTGTGCTGTTGGCTGGCAGCCTGCCCAGAGCCGACTGTCTGCCTAGACCATCAGGTCCCCACACTGGCCCACACACCCCACCCTACCCTGTGTTCTGAGAGCCTCTGACAGCAAGACTTCCCCAAATCGGCCACCTCTCCTGCCCTTCCCAGAGCCTACCACCTCCTATCCCCACCCTCGCACGACAGTGAGAGAGAGTCCTGCTCCCTGCTCAGGGGAGGCCCATTCTGCCCACACGGAGGGGAGCAGAGGCCTAGTGAAGGTTTCCATGGTAACAACTCAATTTTGTGACATCAGTCCTTACAGAGATGTGTCATGGCACTGACTGTCCCCATGTGAATTCCCTATGGGCAATGTGCTGACTGCCAGCTCCTGCAAGGCCAGGGCCATTAAACCCCAGGAACACAGCCCCTGGTTTCTGGCTTAGACAGCTATTAATATCCCACTGTCCTTCCCAGCTGTGTACAAGACAGGAACCGACGGACAAGGAAGTCCACAGCAGGCAGCTCCTGCGTTGTGTGCTCAGAGTGCATGCATGTGTGCCTATCTACCTCCCCACCTAGGTATGTCTAATGACAACCAGCACTAGATACCACGTCTTGCATATCATGTTATGTCCACCATATTCTATTCATGCATATATGAACCATATTTTCAAACAAGGCATTTTCTGAAATGGTAGAAGAAACTAAATAGAACTCTGATCCCCAAAGAGCTTTTAAGGCTGCTTGTGACTCAGGATGGTGAGTTAGCTCTAATATTAGTTTCTTAACTAATCTTAATAAAAGAGGGTCCCAAGAGCTTCCTATTTATAAAAAAATGTTCAATGTTTTTCAAAAAAGGTGTTTTGTTCCAACAAATTTGCTGTAAAGGACAAACCCAGCACACCCTCAGGGACTGCACTGCCCACTGGCTGGTACCCTGGTTCCAGCCAGTGGTGATGGGTGGGGCGCTGCTGGGAGACAGTGAGATCAGGCTCTTGTCGGGCCTGATGACCGGTGGGCACCGTGGCATATTGTTTAACCTTACTGACCTTGGCTTTCTTTTTAAAACACAAAACCCAGAACTAGGCTTGCCCTTGGCATTCCTTTGCCCAGGAGCCATACACAAAGTGGGACAGGGTACCCAGGAAGGTGCAGTCCCTCTCCTGGGAGGACATGCACTTCAGATAGATGGACTCAGAAAAAAAACACCTGCAGCCTTGCAGGGTGGGTGCTCAAACAGAAGCAGAGATGCTGCAGGCAGGCACACAGGGAAGGGTGATCAGCAGACCCCTCTCAAAAGCCTGTCCCCACCAACGGGCTAGAGGTAACCAGGAGGGAGGGAGGGAGGG